>NC_059327.1:5767500-6122500 GCF_018350155.1 Leopardus geoffroyi | reverse complement strand
AAGCATAAAGACAGGGCCACCTGCAGGAGGCAGTGTAGTGCTGACACCGGCTGCCTAACTTGCTTATACCAAGCCCCACCCACCTGAACTCTGGCAGGACTTCCCTTCTTAGTCAAGTTTGCCTCAGTCCCAGTTCTGTGGGTTACTCCCTCAGAAGACCAGCACAAAGCCCTGCTCATACCATGTCTCCTGACCAGAGAATTCTGCAGGATTTCAGTTCTGCTGAAGTGGTATCAGGTCTCCTTTCACAAGACTAGAGGGCACCTAGTGAAAACTCACCACATTCAAGCCAAGGACCCAACACTGGCCACTGCATGTAAGGAGAGCCTCTGCAGAGAGTTGGCCTGAAGGATAGAGCCGCCAAAACACGACAGCAAAGTGCACACAGCACACACTAGAGGAACTCCCTGAAGCACCAGGCCCTAGGTACCACATGGCCTCTTCTTCATAAGGCCATTATTCTCGGGAGCAGAACACAAAACTGGCTTTTTTTTTAACATAGAGAAGAAAGCAGAGACTTAGACAAAATGCCAAGATGGAGGAATCTATCACAAATGAAAGAATAGGTTAAGACCGTGTCCAGAGATCTGAGCAAAACAGATGTAAGTAGCATGACTAATGGAGAATCTAAAGCAACAATCATAAGGATACTCACTAGGCTCAAGAAAGGAACAGAAGATATTGGTGAGATCCTTATCACAAAGACAGATAAGTTAAAACAGACTCAGAGATGAAGAGTGCAATAAATGAGAATTGGAAAGAGGCTTGATGCAATGAACAGCAGGCTGGAAGAAGCAGAGAAATGAATTAGTGACCTAGAAGACAAAATAATGGAAAGTAATGAAACTGAACAAGAAAGAAAGGATCAGGCAACACGAGAATAGATGCAGGAACTCAGTGACTCCATCAAACGTAATAACATTCTTATTATAAGACCCAGAAGAAGAGAGAGGAAAAGGAGAAGACAATTTATTTGAGTAAATAATAGTTGAAAACTTCCCTAGTCTGGGGAAGGAAACAGGCATCCAGATCCAGAAGGCACAGGAAATTTCCATCAAAATCAACAAAAGCAGACCAAGAAATGCTTTTATAATTACATTTGCAAAATATAATGATGAAGAAAAAATATTAAAAGCAAGAAGGCAAAAGAAGTCCTTAATTTAAAAGGGAAATCCGTAAAGGTAGCTGGAGATTTCTCAACAGAAACTTGGCAAGCCAGAAGGGAGTGGTGTGATATATTCAAAGTGGTGAATGGAAAAAATCTGCAGCCAAGAATACTCTATGCAGCAAAGTTATCATTCAGAATGCAAGGAGAGAGAGAGTTTTCCAGACCAAGAAAAACTAAAGGAGTTTGTGATCACCAAACCTGCCCTGCAAGAAACCATAAAGGGGAGTTTTTGAGTGAAAAGGAGAGACCAAAATGGACAAAGACAAGAAAAGGTCTGAGAAAATCTTTATAAACAAACACTACAAGACATGTAATGAAATGGCACTAAACATATATTTATCAATAATTACTTTGAATGTAATTGGACTAAATACTCCAATCAAAACACATAGGATGTCAGAAAGGATTTAAAAAATTCATCTATATTCTGCCTAGAAGAGACTTTAGACCCATGGACATATGCAGATTGAAAGGGGATAGAGAAACATTTATCACACAAATTGATGTCAAAAGAAAGCCAGAGTAGCAATACTTACATTGGACAAACTAAACTTTAAAACAAAGTACCCGATGTTTATAGCAGCACTTTAAACAATAGCCAAATTATGGAAAGAGCCTAAATGTCCATCAACTGATGAATGGATAAAGAAACTGTGGTTTATATACACAATGGAATACTACTTGGCAATGAGAAAGAATGAAATATGGCCTTATGTAGTAACGTGGATGGAACTGGAGAATGTTATGCTAAGTGAAATAAGTCATACAGAGAAAGACAGATACCATATGTTTTCACTCTTATGTGGATCCTGAGAAATTTAGCAGAAGACCATGGGAGAGGGGAAGAGAAAAAAATTAGAGAGTGAGGGAGGCAAACCATAAGAGACTCTTAAAAACTGAGAACAAACTGAGGGTTGATGGGGGGTGGGAGGGAGGGGATGGTGGGTGATGGGCATTGAAGAGGGCACCTGTTGGGATGAGCACTGGGTGTTGTATGGAAACCAATTTGACAATAAATTTCATATTTTAAAAAAAACAGTACAAGAGACAAAGAAGGGCACTATCTAATAATAAAGGGGACAATTGAACAAGACAGATCTAAGAATTGTAGGTATCTCTGAACCAAATACAGGAGGTTCCAAATATATGAAACAATAATAATCATAAAGGAACTAATTGGTAACAATCCAAAAATATTAAGGGACTTAAACTCCCCACTTACATCAATGACAGATCATCTAAGCAGATAATCAACTAGGAAACAGTGCCTTTGAATGCCACCCTGGACCAGATAGACTTAAATATATTCAGAAAATTTCATCCTAAAACAGAATACACATTCTTTTCAAGTGTACATGGAACATTCTCCAGAATAGATCACATATTTGGTCTCAAATCAGGCCTCAACAAATACAAAAAGATTGCAGTCATACTATGCATATTTTCTGATCACAATGCTATGAAACTATGAATGGGTCAACCAGGAAATCAAGGAAAATTAAAAGATACATGGAAACAAATGAAAATGAAAACACAATGGTCCAAAACCTTTGGGATGCAGCAAAAGCAGTCCCAAGAGGGAAGTATGTAGCAATACAGATCTACCTCAAGAAACAAGAAAAATCTCAAACAACCTAACTTTACACCTGAAGGAGTTAAAAAAGAACAACAAATGAAGACTAAAGCCAGCAGAAGGAAGGAAATGGTAAACAATAGAGCAAAAATAAATGATATAGAAACTAACAAAACAATATAACAGATCAATGAAACCAGAAGGTATTCTTTGAAAAAATTAGTAAAATTGATAAACCTCTAGCAAGACACATCAAAAAGAGAAAGGATCCAAATAAAATTCACAAATGAGAACAGAGCAATAACAAACACCATAGAAATACAATTAAAAGGGAATCTTAAGAGAAAATATATACCAACAATTTGGACAACCTGGAAGAAATGGATAAATTCCTAGAAACATGTCAACTACCAAAACTGAAACAGGAAGAAATAGAAAATGTGAACAGACCAATAGCAGCAAAAAAAAAAAAAAAAAAGATGGAATTAGTAATCAAAAAACTTACCACAAACAGAAGTCAGGGTTAGAACAGGGTTAGGTAGCTTCACAGGCAATTTCTGCTAAAGATTTAAAGAGTTAATACCTATTCTTCTAGAACTATTCCAAAAAAAATAGAAAAGAAAGGAAAACTTCCAAATTCATTCTATGTGGCTGACATTACCCTGATACCAAAACCAGATAAAGATTCCACTAAAAAAAGAGAACTGCAGGCCAATATCCCTGATGCATGTGGATATAAAAATTCTCAATAAAATACTAGCAGATGGAATCCAACAATACATTAAAAAAATTATTCACCACAATCAAGTGGGATTTATTCCAGGATTGTAAGCGTGGTTCAATATTCACAAATCAATCAACATGATACACCACATTAATAAAAGAAGGTATAAGAATCATATGATGCTTTCAATAGATGCAGAAAAAGCATTGGACAAAGTACAACATTGATTCATGACAAAACCTCAACAAAGTAGGTTAGAGGGAACATACCTCACCATAATAAAGGCCATATATGAAAAACCCACAGCTAACATTATCCTCAGTAGTGAAAAATGGAGAGCTTTTCCTGTATAGTCACGAACAAGGCAGAGATGTCCACTCTCACCACTGTTATTTAACATAGTCCTGGAAGTTCTAGCCTCAGCGATCAGACAACAAATTCAGGATACAAAATCAACGTGCAGAAATCTGTTGCGTTTCTATACGCCAATAATGAAGTAGCATAAAGAGAACTTTTGGAATCAATCCAATTTATAACTGCACCCAAAATAATAAGATACCTTGGAATAAACCTAACCAAAGAGGTGAAAGACCTGTATTCCAAAAACTATAAAACACTAATAAAAGAAATTGAAGATGGCAAAAAGAAATGGCAAGATACTCCATGATCATAGATTCGAAGGACAAATATTGTTAAAATATCTATACTACCCAAATCGATCCACACATTTAATGCAATCCCTATCAACACACCAAAAGCATTTTTTCACAGAAATAGAGCAAACAATCCTAAAATTTGTATGGAACCACAAGTGACACCAAATTGCCAGTGCAACCTTGAAAAATGAAAGTAAAGCTGGAGGCATCACAATTCTGGACTTCAAGTTATATTATAAAGCTGTAGTGATCAGCATGATACACGCACAAAAAAAGATAAATAGATCAATGGAACAGAATAGAAAACCCAGAAATAAACCCAAAACTATATGGTCAATTAATCTTTGACAAAGCAGGAAAGAGTATCCAATGGGAAGAAGACAGTATCTTCAACGAACAGTGTTGGGAAAATTGGACAGCAACATACAAATGAATGCAACTGGACTACTTTATTACACCATGCAAAAAATAAATTCAAAATGGATTAAAGACCTAAATGTGAAACCTGGGTCCACAAAAATCCTGGAATAGAACACAGGCAGTAACTTCTTTGACATCGGCTTAGCAACTTCTTTCTAGATATGTCTCCTGAGGCAAGGGAAACAAAAGCAAAATTAAACTATTGGCACTTCATCAAGATGAAAAGCTTCTACATAGTTTCTACAAAACTAAAAGACAACCTACAGAATACAAGAAGATATTTGCAAATGATATGTCTGATAAAGGATTAGTATCCAAAATATATAATGAACTTATAAAACTCAACAACCGAAAACCAAATAATTCAACTAAAAAATGGGCAGAAGACATGAATAGACAATTTTCTAAAGAAGACATACAAATGGCCAACTGCTATATGAAAAGATGCTCAATGCCACTGATCACCAGGGAAATACAAATCAAAACTACATTGAGATACCATCTCACATCTGTCAGAATGGGTAAAATTAACAACATAAGGTATTGACAAGGATGTGGAGAAAGGTAAACCCTTATGAGTTGGTGAGAATGCAAACTGGTGCAGCCACTCTGGAAAACAGTATGGAGGCTTCTCACAAAGTTAAAAATAGAACTATCCTATGATTCAATAATTGCAGTACCAGATATTTACCAAAAGGATACAAAAATAATGATTCAAAGGGACACATGCACCCTGATATTTATAGTAATAGCCAAATAATGGAAATAGCCCAAATGTCAATCAACTAATGAATGAATAAAGAAGTGGTATATATACACAATGGAATATTATGCAGCCAGAAAAAGGAACGAAATCTTGCCATTTGCAACAACATGAATGGAGCTAGAGAGTGTAATGCTAAGCAAAATAAGTCAGTCAAAGAAAGACAAATACCATATGATTTCACTCATGTGGAGTTGAAGAAACAAAACAAATGAGTAAAGGGAAAAAGAGAGGCAAACCACTAAACAGACTCCTAACTATAGAGAATAAATCGATGGTTATGAGAAGGGTGAGGAGTGGATTAAATAGGTGATGGGGATTAAGGAGTACACTTGTTGTGATCAGGTATTGTATGGAAGTGTTGAATCACTATATTGTACACCTGAAACTAAGAGTACACTATATGTTAACTAATTTAAATAAAAACTTAAAAAAAGCATTACATTTTTACTCCTCTGCCACACATAGTTTAGGCATCTGTGGTCATACTTTGCCTTCTTTTATTTTGTGACTCCCTTGAGTGATTGTTGTAGATGTACTTAATTTTAGTGCTTTGTGCTTCCTGTTTTTCTTGGTCTTATTGTCATTCCTTTCCACTCAGAATCCCATTTAACATTTCTTATAAGGCTACTTTATTATTCATAAGGCCTCTAACTTTTGTTTGGGAAACTCTGTATCTCTCTATTCTGAATGATAGCTTTGCTGGGTAGGATATTCTTTGTTGCAGGTTTTTTCATTTCAGTACTTTGAATATATCATGCTGTTCTCTTTTGGCCTGCAAAGTTTCTGCTGAAAACTCAACTGATAGCCTTATGGAGTTTCTCTTGCACGTAACTGTTTTGTTTTCTCTCGCCATTTAAAAAATTCTCTTTTATCACTACTTTTTGCCATTTTAATCACATTGTGTCTTGGTGTAGACCTCCTTGGGTTGATTTTCTTGGAGGTTCTCTGTGCCTCCTGGGTATGGATTTCTGTTTCCTTCCCCACATTGAACTGCCGAGTGCAGGTTAGAGGAGGTGGGCCCACGGGAGCACACCGGCAGAGCATGCTTTTGGCAAGCGAGATGGAATGTGTTCACGCTGGTTCCCACTGGTGCCCATGTATCTAGGCTGGGGGGCAGGGAGGAAAATAGTGCCTGCCAGTTCTTTTGTTCTTAGAGAAGTCTCCTAAAGATCCCTGCTCCTCCAGCATATATTCTAGGTTAGTAAATAAATCTCTTTCCCTTATAGCCCAGGCACTTTTCTTACTGCTGCTTCTATGTTGTTGTCTCAGCTGGGTTGTTTGTTACGCTGTCTGTTTAAGCACGGGGACTCAGTTTCCTATCACTTCCTGCTCTCCCATAGCCCAGTCTGCTGATTTTTAAAGTCCCTGGCATTAAAGCCCCACTAATTGTAAGAACTCATGAAGTCAAATCCCTCCGGTTTTCAAAACCAAATATGGGAATTTGTCTTCCAGTGTAGGCCCCCCTTGCCTGGAGTGTCTAGCTCAAGGTCAGATCCTCTCCCTTCTCTGTCCTTACAGTATCCCTCCCTCCTGCAGACAGCCTCAGGGATCAGCTTGGTTCCTGACCCCTTCTCACTCTTTCTACCATTTTTTTGATGCGGCCTCTTCTCTTTCTTTAGCTGTGAAGGCCTTGGGTCATTCTCTGGCTTATTTACACTGATGTGGGTGTTGGGTAGGTGTATCTGTGGGAGGAAGTGAGCTTAGGATCCTTTTACTTGGCCATCTTTTTTGGAAGTCAGATATCAGTTTGAGTTTTGTTTGTTGTTTTATGGTGGCTTTTAGATTTCACATGAAAGCGAGATCATATGGTGTTTTTCTTTCTCTGTTCCACCTATTTGACTTAGCAGAATACTGTCAAGGTTCCAGCCATGTTGTCACAATTGGGAGGGTTTCTGCACCTTTCATGGCCGAATAGTATTCCGTTGTGTGTGTGTGTACACGACAATTTCTTTATCCTTTCATCTGTTGATGAACACTTAGGTTGTTTCCATGTTTTGGCTACTGTAAATAATGCTGCAGTCAGAGTAGGGGGTACAAATATCTCTTCACCGTAGTGATGTTTTTCCTTCAGATATATCCCCAGTTTATATCCTGGATCATACAATAATTTTATTTTAAATGTTTTTAGTAGCCTCCATTTATAATCCCAGCACCAATGCCTAAGGATTCCCTTTTGTCCATATTCTCACCAGCATTTGTTGTCTTGCCTTTAAAAAAAATTTTTTTTATGTTTATTTAGTTTTTGAGAGAGAGACAGTGACAGAGCACAAGTGGGGGGAGGGCAGAGAGAGAGAGGGGAGACAGAATCGGAAGCAGGCTCCAGGCTCTGAGCTGTCAGCACAGAGCCCGACACAGGGCTCAAATTGTCTTTTTCCTTTTAATGTTTATTTTTGAGGGAGAGCATGTATGAGCGGGGCAGGAGCAGATACTGATGGGTACAGAGGATCTGAAGTGGGCTCTGTGCTGACAGCAGTGAGCCCTATGTGGGGCTCAAACTCATGAATGGTGAGATCATGACCTGAGCCAAAGTTGGACCCTTAACCAACTGAGCAACACAGATGCCCCTGTTCTCTTTTTAATAATAGTCATGCTGACAGGCATGAGGTGATTCCTCATTGTGGTTTTGATTTGCATTTCCCCAATAAATAGTGACCTTGAACCTATTTATGTACTTATTGACCATTTGAATATCTTCTTTTGAAAATGTTCTATTCAGGTTCTTTGCCCATATTTTAATTCTTTTATTTATTTTTCTGAGGTTGAAATGTATGCATTCTTTATGTATTTTAAATTTTAACAACTTATCACATACATGGCTTGCAATTTTTTCTCCATGTTGTAGATTGTGTTTTCATTTTGTTGATTATTTCTTCTGCTTCTCAGAAGCTTTTTAGTTTGATATAGTACACTATGTTATTTTTTATTTTGTTGTTTGTATTATGTCAAAAAAAAAAAAAAGAAAGAAAGAAACACTGCCAAGGCCCATGTCAAGGAACTTTTTTCCTATATTGTCTTCTAGGTGTTTTATAGTTTGAGTCTTTAATTCATCTTGAGTTTATTTATTTATATAATTTAACTTTGTTTTTTTATTTTTTAAGATTTACATCCAAATTAGTTAGTATGTAGTGAAGCAATGACTTCAGGAGTAAATTCCTTAATGCCCCTTACCCATTTAGCCCATCCCCCTCCCACAACCCCTCCAGCAACCCTCCGTTTGTTCTCCATATTTATGAGTCTGTTTTGTTTTGTCTCCCTCCCTGTATTTATATTATTTTTGTTTCCCTTCCCTTATGTTCATCTGTTTTGTCTCTTAAAGTCCTCATATGAGTGAAGTCATATGATTTTTGTCTTTCTCTGACTGACTCATTTCACTTAGCATAATACCCTCCAGTTCCATCCACATAGTTGCAAATGGCAAGATTTCATTCTTTTTGATTGCCGAGTAATACTCCATTGTATATATACACCACATCTTCTTTATCCATTCATCCATCAATGGACATTTGGGCTCTTTCATACTTTGGCTATTGTTGATAGTTCTGCTATAAACATGGGGGTGCATGTGTCCCTTTGAAACACCACACCTGTATCCCTTGGATACATGCCTAGTAGTGCAATTGCTGGGTCGTAGCGTAGTTCTAGTTTAAGTTTTTCGAGGAACCTCCATACTGTTTTCCAGAGTGGCTGCACCAACTTACATTGCCACCAACAATGCAAAAGAGATCCTCTTTCTCCGCATCCTCGCCAACATCTGTCGTTGCCTGAGTTGTTGATGTTAACCATTCTGACAGGTGTCAGGTGGTATCTCATTGTGGTTTTGATTTCTATTTCCCTGATGATGAGTGATGTGGAGCATTTTTTCATCTGTCGGTTGGCCATCTGGGTGTCTTCCGTGGAGAAGTGTCTATTCATGTCTTTCGCCCATTTCTTCACTGGATTATTTGTTTTTTTTGGGTGTGGGGTTTGATAAGTTCTTTGTAGATTTTGGATACTAACCCTTTATCTGATATGTCATTTGCAAATATCTCCTCCCATTCTGTCGGTTGCCTTTTAGTTTTGCTAATGGTTTCCTTTGCTGTGCAGAAGCTTTTTATTTTGATGAGGTCCCAGTAGTTCATTTTTGCTTTTGTTTCCCTTGCCTCCAGAGATGTGTTGAGTGAGAAGTTGCTGCGGGCAAGATCAAAGAGGTTTTTTCCTGCTTTCTTCTCGAGGATTTTGATGGCTTCCTGTCTTACATTGAGGTCTTTCATCCATTTTGAGTTTATTTTTGTGTGTGGTGGAAGAAAGTGGTCCAGGTTCATTCTTCTGCATGTTGCTGTCCAGTTTTCCCAGCACCACTTGCTGAAGAGATTGTCTTTATTCCATTGGCTATTCTTTCCTGCTTTGTCAAAGATGAGTTGGCCATACGTTTGTGGGTCCATTTCTGGGTTCTGTATTCTATTCCATTGATCTGAGTGTCTGTTCTTGTGCCAGATCTTGAGTTTATTTTAGTGGTGCAAAAAAGGGGTATGATTTCATTCTTTCATATGTGAATATCTAATTTTCTCAGCACCGTTTATTGAAATGACTCTTTTCTCTGTTAAGAAATCTTGATACCCTTGTCAAATATTACTTGACATACATGCATAGGTTTATTTCTGGGCCCTCAATGCTGTTCCATTGGTGTGTCTGTTTTTATGCCAATGGGATACTGTTTTGATTACCAAAGCTTTATAAAACAGTTTGAAATCAGTAAGTGTTATGCTTCCTGATTTGTTTTTCTTTCTGAGTATTGTTTTGGCTTTCCAGGGTCTTTTGTGGTTTTGCACAAATTTTAGGATTTTTTTTCTATTTCTGTAAAAAAAATGGCATTGGATTCTTAATAAAGACTGCATTTTGTCTATACATGGCTTTGGGTAGTGTGGACATATTGACAATATTAATTGTTCCAACCAAAAACACTGGATACCTTTCTGCTTATTTGTGTCTTTGATTTTTTTCATTAATGTTTTGTAATATTCAAAGGAAAACTTTGATGTCCTTGGTTAAATTTATTCTGAACATTTTATTATTTTTATTGCTATTGTAAATTGGATCTTTTCTTATCTTTTTTACAAGATTATTCTTCATCAGTGTATGGAAACACTCCTAGAATTTTTCAAAGTTTGTATGTATGTATGTGTGTGTGTATATATGTATGTATTGAGAGAGAGAGACAGACAGAGAATCCCAACCAGGCTCTGCCCTGTCAGTTCAGAGCCTGATGTGGGGGCTTGATCTCATGATCGTGAGATCATGTCCTGAGATGAAATCAAGAGTTGGATGCTTAACCAACTGACTCATGAAGACACCTGTGTACACTCCTGACATTTAAAAGGAAATTTTTAATGCTTATTTATTTTTGAAAGAGAGAGGGTAAGCAGGGGAAGGGGATAGAGAGAGGGAGGCACAGAATCCAAAGTAGACTCCAAGCTCTGAGCCGTCAGTACAGAGCCTGATGTGGGGCTCGAACACATGAACCATGAGATCATGACCTGAGCCAAAGTCGGATGCTTAATGGACTGAGCCACCCAGGCACCCCTACAGTCTTGATTATTGTATGTTAATTTTGTATCCTGCAACTTAACTTATTGATTATATCTAAGTGTTTTCTTTTTAATGTTTATTTTTGAGAGAGAGAGGGGGAGAGAGAGAGAGAGAGACAGAGTGTGAGCAGGGAAGGGGCAGAGAGAGAGGGAGACACAGAATCTGAAGCAGGCTCCAGGCTCTGAGCTGTCAGCACAGAACCCAACACAGAGCTGGAACCCATGAACTGCAAGATCATGATCCGAGCTGAAGTCAGATGTTTAACTGACTGAGCTACTCAGGTGCCCCAATTGTATCTAAGTTTTTAATTGGAATATAGGACATTCTGTATATAAAATCATGTCAATAGAATACAGTAAAATAGAAACAATTTTACTTATTCTTTATTAATTTTGATGACTTTAATTTGATGACTTTAATTTCCTTGTCAGATTGCTCTAGCCAGAGTTTTCAGTGAAGTGTTGAATAGAGGTGGCAACTGACTTCAGCTCAGGTCATGATCTCACAGTTCGTGAGTTTCAGCCCTGCATTGGGCTCTGTGCTGATAGCTCGGAGCCTGAAGCCTGTTTCCGATTCTGTGTCTCCCTCTCTCTCTGCCCCTCCCCTATTCATGCTCTGTCTCTGTCTCAAGAATAAATAAACATTGGGGCGCCTGGGTGGCGCAGTCGGTTAAGCCTCCGACTTCAGCCAGGTCACGATCTCGCGGTCCGTGAGTTTGAGCCCCACGTCGGGCTCTGGGCTGACGGCTCAGAGCCTGGAGCCTGTTTCCGATTGTGTCTCCCTCTCTCTCTGCCCCTCCCCCGTTCATGCTCTGTCTCTCTCTCTGTCCCAAAAATAAAAATAAAACGTTGAAAAAAAAAAAGAAAAAGAATAAATAAACATTAAAAAAAATTTTTTTTAATAAAAAAAAAAGAAGTGGGAAGAGTGAGCACCCTTGTCTTGCTCCTGATCTTATAGCAGAAGCTTTCAGCCTTTCACCATTAGGTATAATTTCAGCTGTGGGCTTGTCTTGCACAGCCTTTATCATAGTAACATACATTCCAGCTCTAGTCTGTTGAGATTTTTTAACATGAGTGGATGTTGAATGTTGTCATATGCTTTTTCTGTGTCTATTGAGGTGACCATAGGAGTTTTTTTTCTTTCATTCCCTTAATGTAATATACTCCATTGATTTACATATTAAGCCGTGCTTGTATCCAATAGATAAATAGCAGTTGGTCATGGTGAATGATCCTTTTCAAGCTACTAAATTAGGTTTGCCAGTATTTTTTGAAAATCTCTGCATTTATATTAATTAGGCCTGAAGTTTTTGGATAGTGTCCTTTTCTGGCATTGGTATCTGGGTAATGCTGGCCTCAAAAAATGAGTTTCAAACTCCAATTCTCTCCAATTTTTTGGAAAAAGTTGAGAAAGATTGGTTTAAATCTTCTTTAAATAGTTGTTAAAATTCACCAGTGAACCTATCTGGTTCTGGGCTTTCTTCACTGGAAAATTTTTTATTACAGATTCAATCTTCTTACTAGTAATTGTTGTATTCAGATTTTATATTTCTTCCTGAATAAGTCTTGGTAGGTTATATGGTTCTAAAATTTTTCCACTTCTTTTAGGTTATTCAGTTGTTGGCATATAGTTGTCCATAGTAGCTTCTTTAGACTCTTTGGTGGTATCAGTTGTAATGTCTTCTTCTCCATTTATAACTTTGTTGATTTGGATCCTCTCTCTTTTTTCCTTGGTTAATCTAGATAAAGGTTTGCACATTTTGTTTATCTTTACAATTGTTAAAGGAACCAATTGTTAATTTTTTTTAAAATTTTTCTCTTCTGAATTTTATTTATTTCTGATCTAATCACGATCATTTCCTTCCTTCTCCTAATTTGGGCCTATTTTGTTGTTATTCTTCTAGTTCCTTTTGGTGTAAAATTAGATCTTTCCATTTTCTTGATGTATGTGTTTATAGCTATAAACCTATTTCTTAGAACTATGTTTGCTGCATCCCATAAGTTTTGGGATGTTTCCATTTTTATTTGTTTCAAATGTTTTTTATTTCCCTTTTAGCTTCTTCCTTGATCCAGTGGTTGTTCAGGAAACTGCCAATTTACATGTATTCGTGAGTTCTCTCTTGTTTTGATTTTCTCTTGTTATTGATTTCTGGTTTATAATCACTACGGTTGGTATGGTCTAGTATGGTCCATATTTGATATAATGTTAACTTCTTCAGTTTGCTACTAATTGTTATGTGGCCTAACATATGGTCTCTATCCTAAAAAAATGTTCCATATGTGTTTGAGAAGAATGTATATTCTGTTGTTGGATAGAATGTCCTGTATGTGTGTGTTAGGCCTATTTGGTTTATAGTGTTATTCAAATCCTCTTTTCACAGCGGATTATCTGTCTGGATGATTATGCATGTTTTATAAATGGGGCATTTTATTCCTTAGCTGTTATTGTATTGCTGTCTATTTCTCCTTTTAGATCTGTTAGTATTGCTTTATCAATTTAGGTGCTCTGATGTTGGGAACATCAACATTTACAATTGTTACATCTTCTGAGTGGATTGACCCCTTTATAACTTCATAATGACCTTCTTTGTCTCTTTTTACCATTTATTTTTACCAGAAAAACCCTTTAATATTTATTCAGAAAAATACCTTTATCATAAATCTCTATTTTTCACACATAAAACAGTGTAAATGAACTATGTTGGTATTCTTAGAACTTCTCTTGTATCTTTTTACCATTTTTTAAAATGTTTAGTTTTGAGAGAGAGAGAGCACGAGAGCGAGCATGAGCGGGGGAGGGGCAGACACACACACACACACACACACACACACACACACACACACACACACACACAGAGAATCTGAAGCAGGCTCCAGGCTCTGAGCTGTCAGCACAGAGCCCCAACACGGGGCTCGAACTTGGGAACAGCGAGATCATGACCTAGGCCGAAGCTGGACGCTTAACCGACTGAGCGACCCAGGTGCCCCACCTTTTTACCATTTTTAATTTAAATTCTATTTTGTCTGAAAAAAGTATGACTATGTCTATCTTTTTTGCTGTTGTTACCATTTCGTTGAAATGTTTTTTTTTCCTATCTATTCACTCTTGGACTGTGTTTCTTTAAGTATAAGTTTGGTCTCTTGTAGACAGCATATCTATCTTTTTAAAATTCTGTCAGCTATTCAATGACTTTTGATTGGAGAATTTAATCCATTTATATTTAAAAATTATTAATATGTAAGGACTTAGTATTGCCACTTTTTAATGTTTTCTGCCTGTTTTGTATATTAATTGTTCCTTCTTGCTGTCTTTTGTAATATGATGGCTTTTGGTATGAGTATGATTTGACTTCTTTACCATGTTCTTTTGTATAATTCTCTTGTGGTTATCATGAGGTTTACATAAGATATATACTTTTTAATGTTTATTTATTTTTGAGAGAGACAGAGAATGCAAGTGGGTTGGGAGCAGAGAGAGGGAGGGAGATACAGAATCTGAAGCAGGCTCCAGGCTTAGAGCTGTCAGCACAGAGCTCGACACGGGGCTCAAACTCACGAGCTGTAAGATCATGACCTGAGCTGAAGTCAGACGCTCAACTGACTGAGCTACCCAGGTGCCCCAGATATTTAAAAATTATAGCATTTTGTTTTAAATTGATAACAAGTTAACTTTAATAGGAATTTTATACTTTTGCTTCTCCCTCTTCTCACATTTTAGGTTATAATACTGTAGTTTACATATTAAAAAATATGTGTCCCATAACAAATTATTGTAGTGATGGTTATTTTTAATATGTTTTTTAATTTTAAAGTTTTAAATGAATTACCCACCACCATTACCTATTTGAGAATTTGTCTTTGACAATATATCGACCATGAACAGTGAGATTTATACCACCTTTATATATTTTGATGAGAACAATTAGTATACTTTTAGTTTCATTTGAATAACTCCCTTTAACATACTTCGAAGGCAGGTGTCTTAGTAATTAACTCCATAAGTTTCTGTTTGTTTGGAAAAGTCCTTATTTCTCTTTATTTCTGAAAGGCAACTTTGCCAGGTTTGGTATTCTTGGTTGACAGGTTTTTTTTATTCTTTTATTATTTTGAATACATCATCCCATATTCTCTTGGCCTGAAAAGTTTCTGTTGAGAAATCCATGCATGTTCTTACGGGGTATCCCTTGTATGTAAGTGATATTTTTCTTTTGCTGCTTTCTTAATTTTCTCTTTGTGTTTGACTTTTTTTTGTAATTTAATTACATTGTTTTCTCCCTGTAGCCTTATTCAGGTTCAACTTATTAGGAACTTTAGGGCTTCATGTATCTGCATGCTCATTTCTCTCTTCAGGATTAGAGAATTATCAGCAATTATTGCTTTAAATATAGTTTGGCTATTTTTCTTTCTCTTCTCCTTGTGTGATACTCATAGTGCATATAATATATCTTTGTATTTTGTCTCATAAGTTTTGTAGACTTTATTTACTTAATTTTTTTTTCTTTTTGTTCCTCTGGATAATTTTTCAATGTCCTATCTTCTAGATTACTAATTCTTCTTCATGGTCAACTTTGCTATTGATACTCTCTTGCATTCTTTAGTTGACTCATATTCTTAAGCTCTAGGATTTCTGGTGTATGCGTGTGTGTGTGTGTGTGTGTGTGTGTGTGTGTGTGAGAGAGAGAGAGAGAGAGAGAGAGACTTTTATTTCTTTGTCGAATTTCTCATTTTGTTCATGCGTTGTTTTCCTAATTTCATTTAGTTGTCTGTGTGTTCTTGTAGGTTACTAGACTTCTAGAAGGGATTTATTCTGAATTCTTTGTCAGTTCATAGGTCTGTATTTCTTTAGGGTCAGCCATTGGTGCTTTACTAGTTTCCTTTGGGGATGTAATGTTAACCCAATTTTCCATGATCTTTGATTACTTACTTTTATGTCTGCATACTTCAGTAAGCAGTCTCTTCTTTGAGAATTTACAGTTTCACTTTGGCATTCTTCACTAGTCTGCTAAGCTTGGGTTTCTGGATTTTTCTGCTGGTAACATCTGTAGACATTTGCGACTTGTATTGGGTCCATTTTGGGGTGAAGCCACTGCCTGAGCTTTTGATTTGGGGCTGATGCCACTGAAAGATAACAATTGTACACTCCTGATGGCTTTATTCCCTGCCCAAGCATGACCGTTGAAGAATTAGGCAGTTGCCTGCATTCTCTGGTCAGGCTTCCTAGACCGTTGGCATTGGGTCAATAATTAATAGCAGGTGGGGCTACGAGTTAACTCTCCTACCCTGGCAGGGAAGCAGAATGGGCCTGAATGCCTGCACATCTCAGTGTTTGGGTACCCAAATCAGGCAAGATTTTGCACTGAATTTCCTGGCCAGATGGGGTCACTGGTTTTGTTTTGCACGCGGATAAAGTCACAGGCTGTGCTCTCTCCTTAAGTGCCACTGTAAGCACAGCTATGAGATGCACTATTCAGCTCCTGTGTGCTCTTCTTAGGTTCCATGGTTGGGTGGGGTGAAATGTAGAAATCAGTGGGGCTACAATTAATTTTCCTTTCTAGTAGGGCCCTTGTTCAGGCCTTAAGGCTGGCAAGGCTTTTATTGTGGGATAACATTATGGAGGACTATGCACCAAGATCCCTGGACTGATGGGCACCGAGTTCCTTGGACTGCATGGGGGTAGTGACACTTGCCAGGCTCTCTGCTCATGTGCTGCTATAATCAAAGTTCCAAAATAAGTTACCCAGATTTCAAGGAGCTCTGGTTAGCTTTTCTGGTCTGGTCGGGCTGGAAACTGTGTTCAGCTTTGGCCAGAGCTGTAAACTACATTTTCTGCCAACTTGAGACTGCAGAAAAGGCTCCAGGACTGACAAGGTTTATTGTTTAATTATCAAATCAGAGAGACCTGTGTGCTATGCTCCCTCAACAGACGGGACTACCATCTTGGCTCTGAATGCACAGAGCTGTTGTCTGGGTTCTCCACTCAAGTTCTACTTTAGTCAGAGCTGTAAGGTGGGGGACATTAAGATTCCTGGAAACTCTGATTATGGGTCACAGTTAGCAGGGTTGGTGCAGTGGGCAAAACTACGGATTAGCTTCTTTGCCTGGGTTGGGGGAAGGCATACAACAGACGCCAACACTGACAAACTAATCAGGCATACCTATACACCAAACTCTTAGGCGAGACTGTGTCACCGGGTTGGCTCTGTAGATGGCAGAGCCACTAGGCAGGTACTTTATTCAAGTGCTGCTGGGAAAAGTAGTTCTCTAGGTGCGCAGGCTAAGCTTTCTTGCCAGGCAAGGCCAGGAGCCACCCTCAGCAGTGAATGGGGTTATGAATTAGTTCTTCATATCCCCCCTTCATCACAGAGAATGAGACCACATTATAAGGGTAAAAGGAGTAGCTACATGCTGACCACAGTGCCCCCGCTCAGGTCAGTGCAGCAGTATACCAGGAGTACTCGCCTGAGCCTATGGTTCCTCCAGTGGGAAAAGAGAACTTCCCAGCATCATGGGTCACTTCTTGGGGGTGGGTCACTCCAGGCTTGCCCCTCAGGGATTGTGGGGGAATCTGTGGGGCTTGACCACTGGGAATCGGACTGTGACAGAGAAGGGAGGACTTTGCAGCTACCAGTACTCAGACCTTGGCAAATCAAATTCCTATTTGAAGCACATAGATAGTCGTTCTAACCAGCAGTCTTTCTCACGTGCAGTCAAGACAGTGGCACAGTTGCACGAGAACGCCATGGGGTGCAGGTCTTCCTGATTTGAGACCTGAGAGAGCCTTGCTGCCTCTGTATTGTGGTCCACCCCTCTGCCCAGGCAGACTTCTACGTCATAACCCCACCATCCACTGGAAACAGAACACCAGTGAGGCCGGTTGGAGCTGACTCCTCACCCTTTCTTTGACACAAATCATATGTTCTATATGTTCTTGTGTGCCTTGAGTTTGTGTTTGTTTTGACCATCTCTTTTGAGGCCTCTTTGATTTTATTACATCCAGGGCTTCCAAAATTCTAAAATCACTGCATGGTCGTCCCTTGTGTAAATGAACCCTAGTTTAGGTAACCAGTCTTTATTGGTGGACGTTTAAGTAATTTATAATCTTTTATTCTTACAAACAAACGGAAATGATGTTAATTAATTATTTGCACTCATGCGAGGGCAGAGGCACATGATCCATAAAGTTAATGAAACTTAAACTTCATAGTCCTCACTTCCATGGGTTTTGAATATTCACTTTCGTACCTAATTTTTTGTTTTTATATATTTTTACTGTCTAACTTTAATATACGTTTTCCATGTAACACTGTGTAAGTTTAAGGTGTACAGAAAAATGGTTTAACTTGCATACATTGTAAACGATTACCACTATCCGTTTGGTTAACATCCATCATCTCCTAAACAGACAATAAAAAAAAAATTTCCACATGTAATGAGAATTCTTAGAATATGCTCCTTTAACAATTTTCATATATATCATACAGCAGTGTTAATTATAGTCTCATGTTGTCCTTATTTCTTCTAACTGGAAGTTTGTAACTTTTCACCAACTTCCAACTCCCCCTTCCTCCAACCCCTGGCTGTAACCACAAATCTCTCTTTCTCTATGATTTTTTTTTTTTAGATTCCACATGTAAGTGAAATCATACAGTATTTTTCTCTGACTCATTTCACTTACTATAATGCACTGAAGCTTCATCAATGTTGTCACAAATGGCAAAATTTCCTCATTTTTTTTTTCAAGGTTTATTTATTTTTGGGACAGAGAGAGACAGAGCATGAACGGGGAAGGGGCAGAGGGAGAGGGAGACACAGAATCGGAAACAGGCTCCAGGCTCTGAGCCATCAGCCCAGAGCCCGACGCGGGGCTCGAACTCACGGACCGCGAGATCGTGACCTGGCTGAAGTCGGACGCTTAACCGACTGCGCCACCCAGGCGCCCAAAATTTCCTCATTTTTTATGAATGAATATTTCCTTTTATGTGTGTGTGTGTATATATATATATATATATATATATATGTATATATATATGTATATATATAGGAGCTTTATATAAATAAAAATATAAATGTATGTATATATATATGAAGAAGCTTTATATATATATATATATACATATATATATATATATACACACACATATATACACACACATACAAGGAAATATTCAGTCATAAAAAATGAGGAAATTTTGCCATTTGTGACAACATTGATGAAGCTTCAGTGCATTATACTAAATATACATATAAATATATATATTTTATAATATAAAATATAAGTTTTATATTATTAAAAAATATATAAATGTATATATCTTTATAATATAATAAATATATTATAAAGATATATTTATATAATATATAAAAAATAAATATATTTATGTTTGTATTATAAATATAATATATTTATATAAATATATATCGGGGGTGTAGTAAATCGGGGGTGCAGTTATCTTTTCAAGTTACTACTTTGTTTCCTATGGATGTATTCCCAGAAGTGAAATTCCTGGATTATACGTAGTTCTATTTTTATTTTTTTGAGGATCCTCCGTACTGTTTTCCATGGTGGCTGTGCCAGTTTACAATCCAACCAACAGTGCACAAGTGTTCCCTTTTCTCCACATCCTCTCCAGCATTTATCTCTTGTCTTTTTGATGACGGATCTTCTAACAGGCATGAGACTAAATTTCTGTTCAAGTTTTGGAATCGTTTGAGAAGGGTAGGTATTAACTCTTTTTTAAAATGTTAGAATTCACTTCCAAAGCTGTCTAGTTTTGGACTTTGGTTTGTTAGAAATATTTTTATCACGAATTTAATTTAATTACTAGTAATACATCTGTTCCGATTTTCTATTTCCTTCTGGTTCAGTCTTGGTTGAATGATTCTAGGAATTTATTCATACTTTAGGTTTTCGAATTTGTTGGCATATAACTGTGTGTAATAGTATCTTATAATCCTTGGTATTACTGTGGTGTTAGTTTTAACTTTATTTCTGATTTTATATAGGTGAGTATTCTTTCTTGATGATCTGGATAAAGGTTTATTAATTTTATCTTTACAAAGAACCAGCTCTTAGTTGGTTTTTTTTACAGCCTCTATTTCCTTTATTTATGCTCTAATCATTATTATTTCCTTCCTTCTACTAAATTTGGATTTTGTTCTTTCTTCTCTAGTGACTTTAGGTGTAAGGTTAAATGATTTCTTTGGGATTTTTGTTTTTTCTTGAGGTAGGTCTATATTACTATAAACTTTCCTCTTAGAATTATTTATGCTGTGTCCTGTAGGCTTTGAAATGTGTGAAATTTTGAAAATTTTCACTTGTTTCAGCATATTCTTTCATTCTTTCATTTTTTTGTTGAGCCATTGGATGTTTAGTAGAATGTTGCTTAGTCTCCATGTGTTTGTGTTTTTTCCTCTTTGCTTCCCTGTAATTAATTTCTAATTTCATACCTATTTGATGAGAAAACATGCTTGATATGATTTCAGTGTTCTTAAATTTATTGAGATTTTTCTTGCGGTCTAATAACCTAACAGGTGATCTATCCTGGAAATGTTCTATGTGCACTTGAAAAGAATTTATATTCTGCTGTTCAGGGATAGAATGTTCTGTATGTATCTGCTAACTCCATGTAGTCTTGTGCATCCTTCGAAGCCACTGTTTTCTTCTTGATTTTCTGCTTGGATAATCCATCCATTGATGCAAGTGGGGTGTTAGAGTCCCCTACCGTTATTGTATTACTGTCAACTTTTCCTTTTATGTCTGTTAATCTTTGTTTCATATATTTTGATGCTCCTATGTTGGCTGCATAAAAACTTGTAATTGTTATATCCTTTTGTTATATTGATACCTTTATTAATATGTAATATGCTTATCTGTCTCTTGTTATAGTCTTTATTTTAAAGTCTATTTGTCTGAAAGAAGTATTGCTACTCTCGTTTTCCTTTTGTTTCCATTTGCACGGAATATAGGTATATGGTCTTCGGTATCAGGCAGACTGTTTCCAGGGTCACTTGTGCAGCCTGCAAAGAAATATTGTTCAGTGACTAAACAAACATTTGTATCAAGATAATTAGTCCTGGACTGATTTATAACATCTCTAGTAGGTTTGAAGGTGTATTCATGGAATCAAACCACAGTGTTTGGTTATAGTATTTTTTGGTATGTTACCTCAGAAGGATTCAGTGACATTTTTATTTTCAATATGAAGAGAAAATTTTCCCTCCAGTAGCCTTATTCGGGTAAAGAATAGATCCTGAGCTTCCAAGAAGGTGTCCCAATACCAAACTGCTCTATCATAGGGGGACGTAGCGTGATTGTGTCCACTTGTTGGTGGATATCATTCCCTTTTTTACATCCATTGTCCAGAATGGGCCCACCAGGTACTCACACTGGCAGGAACAAAAACTACCTCAGGTTCACTTGCGTTATCTAGATGTTGACCTAGCCAGCGCTCAGATAGGTTAGTTAAGGTGGCCAGGGTTTGGAAGACTGGTGTGAGTGGGTATTTAGGTTGTGCTGGAATTGTTGAAAAAGCAGTGAGTTTTAGTTAAAATAAGAGACAGTTTGAAACAGCCTATAGTGGAGGAACAAAGGAAGGACAAGTCAAGATAAGCAATTTCTTGCCCATCTTTGTGTAAAAAAAGAAAAAAAAAATTAAATTTCTGGATCAGAGAATTGCCAGGTCAGGGAGAGAGAGAGGAAGTTTTACGAGAAGATGAATGGAGACAAAGTTCTTGATTCGAGATGTTGGACAAAGCTATCTACTGCACGATGTCATTCACTCCTAGAGCCTGAGTGGGCTCTGAAAGAGCCTCAATCTGAAGTCACTCTCAGAGATGGTCTTCTGATTGTCATGCGGGTGATGAATTGGATCCAGCTCAGCGTCTCCCATGTCAGTGCAGGAAGATTTTTATTTCGATGACAACGTAGACGGTTAGCCGTACTTCCTAAGGCCTTTCCCACTGTGACAGTGCATCTTTTCTTACAAAACCTTTGATGTTTTATGTACTCCATCTCCTGTACTTAGCTGTAGCTCCACAGAATAAACTCTCCAAGCCTGAGGTTGGTCCTGGATGGACTCTTGCCATGTGAGGTGACCTATCCCCAAACCTACTACAAAGTAGCTGGTACTGAGTCCTGAAGAAGAGTGCAAAGTTGTTTCCATGCCTGGGCAAGAACTGTCCTGGTGGTTCCGTGCGCCATTTGCGCCTAACGTAGCCAGGGGATGGGTTCACCTGCCTTTCCATGCCTGGCCTGGGAGTGCTGTCCTTACCCTTCCATTCTGGCTGCCAAAAGTAGAGGAGCTCTGAGCAGGCGAAGTTAAAGGGGGGCACGGGGCAAACACAACCCCACCCAGGCTGGCCAGGTACCCACTGCAAGGGAACTGAGACTCAAATTACACTCCACTTTTTAAATTTTCTGTCTCTTAGTTGAACTTCTCACTATGTTCATTCTTTTCCCAACTTTGGTGAGCATTTTACGACGATTCATTTGAACTCTTTGTCAGGCACATTGCTTACCTCTATTTCATTTACTCCTCTTTCTGAGGTTTTGTTCTATTCCTTCCTTTTGAAGGAATGTCCCTCTGTCTCCTCATTTTGCCTGAGTCTTTGTGTTTGCTTCTATGTATCAGGTAGGTCATGTAGGTCTACTAGACCGTAAGGAGTTTTCCAGAGGTACAGTCTCTCTGATCATCAAAACCAGGTGCTCCTGGGCTATGCCCTGTGAGGTTGCATATGCCCTGCTCTTGTGTCTGGGCCATGAGTGCTGCATGCAGACTAGTGGAAGGGTGCAGAACCCTGGCCTGACTGGCGGAAATGACTGTCCATGATTGCTGTAAGCAAATGGTGGGAGGTGCTGGCCCTTCATGTGGCTGGATCAGAGGCCTAGCTGCGTATACGGGTGCATGCTGTTGGGTAGAACTCATTCCCAGTGTGACTGGATGTTAGGCCCAGCCAGGTATGTTGTGGCTGTGCTGGTGGGTAGGGGCAGCTTACCTCCATCAGGGAAGGAGCCATTTCGTTGGGGTACCAGTCCTAGTAGAGGCCATCCTCTCAATGTGGTGGGGTGAGAGCCTCTTTAAAGGCCTCTCCAAATCAACCTCTTTGGACAAGCCATTTGGACACGTCAAATCTACAGGGGGAAACCAGGGCAGGATGACTATTGGTAGTAGGGTAGATAGAGAGTGTCAGGCACCTGCCAGCATCATAGCAGCTAGGCAGAAAGAAAGCAAGAAAAATTGCCCCCACCAAGCACTTTTTTCCCTAGAGAAAGTTTCTACAGACTCTGCCCCTCAGGCACCCTCCATAAAATTAGTCAATACATCACCTTCAGGTATGACCCAGATGCTTTTTTTTTGTTTCATTTTTTTAATTATAGTAAAATGCATGCAACATAAAGTTTAATATTTGAGCTATTTTTAAATGTATAGTTTAGTGGTTTTATTTCATATTGTTCTAACACCGTCACCATCATCCATCTCCAGAACTCCTCATCTTGCAAAACTGAGACTATACCTAGAAAATAACAACTCCTCTGATCCTCTCCTCCCAGCCCCTGGCAACCTCCCTTCTCCTTTCTGTCTATGTGATTTTAAACTTCCACCTTAGTGCTCGATCTTGGGGGCTGTGAGTTTGTATGTGGACCTGTTAAAAACAGTCTGTTTCCTATAGCCTTCAGCCCTCCTAGAGTTAAGTCCTGCTGATTGATCTTCAAGGCCACACATTACGGAGGCACTTCTTCCTGGTGAAGGGCCCAGGCTGGGGATTTCCCCATATGTGGCTTGAATCCCTTTTTTTCTCAGAGAGGACATCTGTACCTTGTGATATCCTTCCTATTTGCGGATTTCTTCACTGGTCAGTCAGAGTCCCAACCAGATCCGTTCTCTGTCACTTCGATCCTTCTTGATGTGGCTTTTTCTTTATATCTTGAGCTGTAGATAGACTGTGATGCCAGGTTTCACGTTGTTTTCAGAGAGACTTCTATATGTGGGTGAAAGTTAGTGAGCTCAGGATGTTCCTACTCTGCCATTTCGACTGAGCTGCGTTGTTCTTGTTGTTGCTGTTCTTTTCAAATTTTTATTTAAATTCTAGTCAGTTAGCAGACAGTGTAATATTGGTTTCATTATTCTTAAATGTTTGGTGACGTTCACCTTTGAAGACTTATAACAAATATCCTATCTTCCATGTTCCTTGTCCTTTCTTCTGTAAGGTTGATTCTTTTGAAGCTCTCTATTGAATTATTTTATGAAGTTACTGTGTTTTTTGGCTGTAGAATTTGTAGAATTTGTTTGATTTCTTGAGGTTTTCTATCTCTTTGTTGAATTGGCATTTTTTCCATGCATTGTATTCTTAATTTTGTGCAGCTGTGTGTTCTTATAGTTCTCTAAACTTCTTTAAGAAAATTATTCTGAATTTTTTGACATTTCATAGATCTCCATACTTTTGGGTCAATTTTTAGAGCTTTATTTATTTATTTTTTTAGGTTTCTTTGTTTTGAGAGAGAGTGAGAGAGTGGGGGGTGGGGAGGAGCAGAGAGAGGGAGAGAGAGAATCCCAAGCAGGCTCTGCACTTTCAGTGTGGATCCAGATGTGGGGCTCAAACTCACGAACCCCAAGATCATGTCCTGAGCCAAAATCAAGAACTGGACACTTAGGGGTACCTGGGTAGTGCAGTCAGCTGAGCGTGACTCTTGATTTTGGGTCAGGTCGCGATCTCACAATTTGTGAGATCTGCTGACAGATCAGAGCCTCCTGGGGATTCTCTCTCTTGGTTTCTCTCTGTCCCTACATGCGCGCGCGCGCTGTCTCTCTCTCTCTCTTTCTCTGTGTGTGTGTGTCTTTCTGTCTCTCAAAATAAATAAACATTACAAAGAAGTCTGATGCTTAACTGACTGAGCCACCCAGGAGCCCCTATTAGAGCTTTGTTAACTTCCTTTGGTGTTGTCATTTTTTCATGATCAGTTGTTTTTCATATTGGCCTCTATAAATGAGTAGGTGGTGTTCCCTACCAGACGTTGTGGCTTCACCTTAGCACAGGCAGTTCCCCAGTCAGCTCATTTTGTGTTTCTGGACACATGTACTGGTAGCATCCTTGGGTCTGCTGGGTCTGCCAGCAGGGTCCACATTGGAGTGAGACAGCTGTTTGAGTTCTGAGTTAAGGGGTGTGGGGCTATGACCCTGGCTGAGAGTAGCTGGATAGGACTGTTTGCTTCATTCCCTGTCCCTGTGAGGCTGTGACAGGCACTTTAGTGTTTATCGTTTCGCATCCTTTTTCTTAAAGATGGCAGTGAGAAGTGAATAAACCTCAGGCCCCACAAAACTTAAATTTATGCCTATGTGAGTCTATTTGTAGGATAAATTAATAGAAGTGTGATTTGCTGGGCCAAAGGTAGGCACATTCATGATGTTAAAGACATTATTAAATTACCTTCCAAAAGTTGGAAGTGTACATTCCCAATAATGAAATATGAGGGTATCTGTTTTCTACATCTTCAATGGTATATTATGAAGGGTTATCAGATTTTTCAGTCTTCACCAACCTGATGAGGGAAAATAGGAAACTCCTATTTGTTTTGTGTATTTTTGTATGCTGGAAGCTGAGCCATTTCATAAATGTAAGAGCCACTGAATCTTCCTTTTAGTGTATTGTATCTTCAAATATGTTGACTAGTCTTTCCTTCAGTTTGTAGAAGCTGTAAGTATAATAAGGGAAATATACCTTTGGTAATATGAGTTTTTTTTTTTTAAGTTTATTTATTTTTGAGACAGAGAGAGACAGAGCATGAACGGGGGAGGGGCAGAGAGAGAGGGAGACACAGAATCTGAAGCAGGCTCCAGGCTCTGAGCCATCAGCCCAGAGCCCGACGCGGGGCTCAAACTCACGGACCGCGAGATTGTGACCTGAGCTGAAGTCAGACGCTCAACCGACTGAGCCACCCAGGCGCGCCCGGTAATATGAGTTTTATATCCCCCAGTTTCTTGCTTTTATTTTGCCCACGGTGGTTTTTATTTGCTTATTAACTTTTTTCTGCATACTTTTAAATGACTGTCTTTTTATAGTTGATGGTTTTGTGGAATAATTAGAAAGATGTTTCCTATCCCTGAAAAAAAAAAAAGAAAACGTATCTGTATATATCCTATTGGTTCTGTTTCTCAGGAGAGACCTAATACAGGTGGTATGTAAAATAGTTTTTGATTATTCATCATCCCTTCCTGAAAGAGAGTAAAATATCCCCACCCTTTGTCAATTTACCTGCATAGGTATGTATATATGCATGCATAAGGTTGACATGTGTGGTACAATAAAACACATATATGGTCTGTGTCCCCAGTTCCTTGCAAAAAAAAAAAAAACAACTCATAGAGTTAATAGGAGTGTTGTTGTTGTTGTTGTTAGTGAGATATCTCCTACCTCTAGATAACTTATAGATGGAAGATGTTCACAGAAAGGCCAACCAGGTGATTGGAGGGTTGGGACTTCAGGAGAGTTCAATCTTTAGGGAGGATTTTGAGTTTAATCATGTGGCCAAAGATTTAATCAGTCATGCCTACATAATGACACCCTAATAAATATTCTGTGTACTGAGGACTGGTTGAGCTTCCTGGTTGCTGAATACATTAATGTGCCAGGAGGGAGATGTGCCTTGATTCTACGGATGGGGAACATAGACACTCTGTTGCAATACAGACCTCATCCTTTTTCATTTGGATGATTCTGATCTATATCCTCTAGAAGAGACCTGTAATTGTAAGCAAAGCACCTTTTTTAAACTTCTGTGGGTCATTTTAGCAAGGTATCGAATATAAAGGATTTGTCAGAGCCACCCAGACTTGTAGCCAGTTGTTTGCAAGCACAGGTGACCTCAACCCACACCGCAATATGGCTGGTGTCTGAAGTAAGGGTAGAATTGTTTTGAACCCTTAACACTCTGGAGTCTGATGTGAACTCTGAGTAGGTAAGGTCAGAAGAGGGGTTTCAGTCTACACCATTGGAATTGAAACAATAAATACCATGAGACTCACTTCTATGAGTGAAATAAAATGCAAGAGGTAGCAGAGCAGACATTGTAAAAGACAGTATGTTTCTAGTTTTAGTTCTGTTTCTCTGCCCAGATGGAAACTGTTCCTTTAGCCTGGGTCCTGAAGCAAAAAACATGGCATAGAGCTGTAACTGGGTTATACCTTTGGGCATAAGTTGGCTGTGGGGACGGGGGGTGGGGTGGGGCTGGGGAATACAGTTATAATAAACTATCTATAATAAAACATTGTTGGGGCGCCTGGGTGGCGCAGTCGGTTAAGCGTCCGACTTCAGCCAGGTCACGATCTCGCGGTCCATGAGTTCGAGCCCCGCGTCAGGCTCTGGGATGATGGCTCAGAGCCTGGAGCCTGTTTCCGATTCTGTGTCTCCTTGTCTCTCTGCCCCTCCCCTGTTCATGCTCTGTCTCTCTCTGTCCCAAAAATAAATAAACGTTGAAGAAAAAAAAAAAACATTGTTAGTCACTGTTGGGATTTGGGAGTTGTTTGTTGCAAGAGGATAACATAACAGAAGCTGACATATGTATCTCTGCAAATTGTTTCCTTTACTTCCTTATCCATGAAGCCATCAAATGGCATTATCGTCTACCTAGTCACTCAGCCAGAATCTAGGAGTCACTCTTGAGTCTATTTCCCTCCCTCTACACATTGAGCCCATCTTTTGGAAAATTCTCTCAGTTCTAGCACCAAAACATATCACAAATACACTCAAAATCTTTACTGTGGTTGTCACCTCTTGCCTACATTCCCTAGATGACTGCCAAACTCTCCTAACTCGTCCCCTGCTTCTGTTTCGTCCCCTTCCCATTCATTCTCTAAAAAGCTGCAAAAGTCATGATAAAAGATGAATTGGGTCATGGAGTTGTTTTTTTTTTTTTTTTCCACCTAAAACCCTCCCTGGGGTTTAGCTTTAGCCTGACATCCAACTCTCTTCACTACCTACAAGTGGTGCCTAATCTGTACCTTGCTTGTTTCTAACCTCCCCACATCCCAGTTTCTTGCTTGCTTGTCTCATTCCAGATACAGCAGCCTTCTTTTGTCCTTCAGACCCATTCATCTTTCTCCTACGTTGGGATCTTTGTGTGTGTTATTTCTTCCATCTAGAAAGCTTTTCCTCTTAGTCTGTGAATGGCGAATTCTTTCTTTCTGAGCTGAAATGTCCTCTTCTTACAAGGCTTTGCTGACCCCCCTATCTAAAGTAATTCCTCTCTCTGCAGTTCTGATCTCCATTCTTCTTTCTTTTGTTACTTACTGAAACATAGATATTTTAACCTGACTTCCCTGTAAAACCAGTTTACTTTAAGAGAGCAGGGACAGTTGCGGTCTTGTTCACTGTGTTTTTCCCCTGGGGCCTAGCACACAATAGATGCTTAGTAAACATTTGTCAAGTAAATGAATCATTTGATAGTGAGCAGTTGGGATATAGGGCAGGCCACAAAAAGGATTCCACCCCCTCCCACTGCCCGAGCCCCCCCCCCCCCAAGATGAATAGGCCTGTAACTAATGCTAATCTCAGGGATCTCTTTTGTTAGGTGCTTGTCTTGGCTGCTCTTAGGTGAAGGGAAACACTCAGTGTTCCATACTGTAAGGTTTTCCTTTGCCTCAAACGCCACTTTCCACACAGATAACCCCCACCCACCCTGCTCTAACCAACCACTACTGCTACCGAATCCCAAAGCCAGGACTCTGTTTTTCATTAACAGGTTGGCCAGATGGCTGACAAGCTACTTCCCTGCGGCAAATAACAGATTTTCATTTCATTTCATTTATTTATTTATTTTGTCCAGAATTGCTCACTTTTTAGGGCAGGCTTAGACAGGTATGTTCTACCATTCGGTCTTCTCCTCTGTGACTTCCTGTTTACCCACCTGGACCCTCTGCCCTTTCTCTCCAGTCTTTTCCTAGATACCCCATGCCAACCCCTTCCACTAACACCATGTTTCTCAAGCTCAGGGGCGTGAGAGGTATTAAAAAAAAATCTCTCTCTCTCTCTCTCTCTCTCTCTCTCTAACCCTTCCTTCTCCTACTTATTTTCTCAGGCTCATGGGAAGAGGGACATTTACTGAGGAATATGTTGGTGATTAGGACTGAGCAGAAAAGAAGCAGTGGGGTTTGCTACCTCCCAAAGAATGACTCTAACTGCAAACAAGACAGTTTTTTTTTTTTTTTTTTTTAATTTTTTTTTTTCAACGTTTATTTATTTTTGGGACAGAGAGAGACAGAGCATGAACGGGGGAGGGGCAGAGAGAGAGGGAGACACAGAATCGGAAACAGGCTCCAGGCTCTGAGCCATCAGCCCAGAGCCCGACGCGGGGCTCGAACTCACGGACTGCGAGATCGTGACCTGGCTGAAGTCGGACGCTTAACCGACTGCGCCACCCAGGCGCCCCACAAACAAGACAGTTAAATCAATGTGTTTAGAATAGACAAATACGTTGTTTCACATTTCCTCTGCTTGGATACCTGCATATTAAAATTTTCTGTCTTTTTAAAAAAATTTTTTTAATGTTTATTTTTGAGACACACACACACACACACACACACACACACACACACACACAGCGTGAGCAGGGGAGGGGCAGAGAGAGAGCGGGAGACGCAGAATCCGAAGCAGGCTCCAGACTCTGAGCTGTCAGCACAGAGTCCAATGTGGGGCTCGAGCTCACAGACCGCAAGATTATGACCTGAGCCAAAGTCGGACGCTTAACTGACTGAGCCACCCAGGCGCCCCAGAATTTTCTTTATACTTGGGATTTTTTCCCATTATAAATACATTGCTTCTTATTAGATTTTGAGCCATGAAAAATGATTTTTACCACACGTCAAGTTTCTGGAGTTATATTTCAAATGAGGAAAACTTTGAGTCTTTGGTGAGACAAGGGTAGGAAATACATTTAGTTCTTCAATGTGAGTGATCTGATATTAAGGTTTTGAGTGATCTGATATTAAGGTTTGAACTATGGAAAATAGCTTCCAATATTTGGATATATTTTATGTGGGTTTTTTTCCTCTAATGTTTAATATGTAAACATTGGGGAAAGGTCCTCTCACATTCTATGTGTTTTGCCTATGTGGTGGGCATTTTAACTTTGTTTCTGGTACTATTCTTCACAGGTGTTAAATTTTAATACACTACTTGTTGAAATTTATATAGTTTCATTTTTTGCTTTGCGGATTTTCGAGTTTTGGTTTAAATTCTGGTTCGTTGACATGTAGTGTAATACTGGTTTCAGGAGAATTTCGGGATTCGTCACTTACACGTAACACCTGGTGCTCATCCCCACAAGTGCCCTCCTTACTGCCCATCACCTGTTGAACCCCTCCCCCACCCACTTCCCCTCTGGTAACTGTCAATTTGTTCTGTAGTTAAGAGTCTATTTCTTGGTTTGCCTCTCTTTTTATTTTCATTTGTTTTGTTTCCTAATTCCACATATGAGTGAAAACATATGATGTGTGTCTTCTCTGACTGACTTGGCATAATACTCTCTAGGAATACATTATTTTTTTATATTGATTTTGTATCCAAATCTTTTTGGAGTTCTTTTATTCACTCTAATAATTTATTGGAAAATATTCCTGGCTTTTTCTGTTTACAGAATTCTATATTTTGCAAGGTAGAACAGCTTTGATCTTCTTCTTCATAATCATTAGATATTTTCTTTTGTTTTGCCACTTGGCCAGAACCCCTAGTAGTGTTGAATAAGAACAATGAGAATTAGTATCTTTGTCTCGTTCTTGACTGTTAAAATAAAAAGTGTCTAGGGGCTCCTGGGTGGCGCAGTCGGTTAAGCGTCCGACTTCAGCCAGGTCACGATCTCGCGGTCTGTGAGTTCGAGCCCCACGTCAGGCTCTGGGCTGATGGCTCAGAGCCTGGAGCCTGTTTCTGATTCTGTGTCTCCCTCTCTCTCTGCCCCTCCCCCGTTCATGCTCTGTCTCTCTCTGTCCCAAAAATAAATAAACGTTGAAAAAAAAATTAAAAAAAAAAAAAGTGTCTAATATTCACCATTAACTACATTTGCTGTAGGTCTCAGAAAACATCCATCACATGATAGCCCTAAGAGTTTATATCATTACTAAGTATTGGCTTCATTTTTTAAATTTAGAGATAATCACACATTATTTCCTCCTTTAATTTACCAATGTATCCATACTGCAATTCTTGGATTGGTCATCATGGGTACACGTAGAGTATATTTTCTTGTACTATATTGTACAATATTACACTACTGAACAAAATTTGCTTTATCTTGTCCATTTTTTTGTTAGGGAGGGGTACTAGGAATTTCTTTTTCCTTTCATTTTTTTTTCTTTTTACATTGTGATATAACTGATATATTAGTTTCAGGAGATGTACAACACAATGACTTGATATATGTAAATATTTTGAAAAAAATGCCCACAATAAGTCTACTTCGCATCTATCATCACACATATTTACCTGTTTATTTTCTTGTGATGAGAACATTTCAGATCTATGCTCTTAGCAACTTTTTATCTATTTATTTATTTATTTGCTCTTAGCAACTTTTAAATACATAGTAGAATATTATTACTTATAGTCATGATTCTGTACATTATATCCAGGACTTATTTTGTAATTGGGATTGGCCACCTTCAACCCTTTAATCACCTTCAACCATTTTGCCAACACCCTACCCCATACCTCTGGCAACCATCACACTATTCTCTGTGTTCCTGAGTTTGAGTGGGTTTTTTTTTTTTGTAAGCAAGATTAAACACTACTTGGCCTTCTCTATGAGACTTATGTCATTTAGAAAAATGCCCTCACGTACGATACATATTTCTATAAATGTCAGAATTTCTTCCTTTTTTATGGCCAAATAATATTCCATTGTGTGTATACAACACATTTCTTTCCCCATTTATTTGTTGATGGATGCCTGGGTTGTTTCCATGTCTGCATTGCTATAAATAACACTACAATAAACATGAAGGTACAACTACCTTTTTGAGTTAGTATTTTTATTCTCTTCAGATATATAACCAGAAGTAGAATTTCTTAATCATACAGTAGTTCTAATTTTAATTTTTTTGAGGAACGTTCATACTGTTTTCAATGGTGGCTCACCAATGTGGATTTCACTAACAGTGCACAAGGCTTCCCTTTTCTCCACATCCTCAGCAGAAATTGTTAGTTCTTGTCATTTTGATAATAGTCATTTTAACAGATGTGAAACAATACTCCATGTGCATTTCCCTGATGATAAGTGATATCAAGGACCTTTTCATGTGTCTACTGCCCATTTGTATCTCTTCTTTGGGCAAATATCACTTCAGACACACTGCTCATTTACTAATCAGATAGTTTGGGCTTTTCTGCAGTTAAGTTGTATGGATTCTTCAGATATTTTGGATATTAATCCCTTAGCAGATAAATGACTTACAAATATTTTCTCTACATCAATAAGTTGCCTTTTCATTTTGCTGTTGGTTTCCTTTTCTTTGCAGCTTTATACTTGAATGTCATCCCTCTTGTTTATTTCTGCTTCTCTTGCCTTTGTTTTTGATGTCATATTAAAAAAATCATTGCCAAGGTTGATATCAAGCATCTACTATCTGTTTTTTCCTAGGGCTTTTGTGATTTGGGATCTTATATTTGAGTTTTTAATTCATTGCATATATAATGTAAGATATTGGTTTTATTTCATTTCATTCTTTTACATAGAGCTGTCATTTTTTTCCCCAACACCATTTACTGAACAGACTGTCCTTTCCCCATTGAATATTCCTGGCTCTTTGTTGTAAATTAGTTGACCATATACACATAAGTTTCCTTCTTAGCTTTGTATTTCATAAATATGTATCTGCATTTATACCAATACCATACTCTTTTGAATAGCATAGCTTTGTAATATAGTTTGAAATCAGGAAGGATGATGACTCCAGCTTTGTATTTCTTTTTCTTTTTTAAGTTTTATTTATGTAAGTAATCTTTACACCCCACATGGGGCTCAAACTCATGATCCTGAGATGAAGAGTTGCATGCCTCTCCAGCTTTGTATTTCTTTCTCAAGATTGTTTTGGCTATTCATGGTTCCATGTAAATTTTAGGATTGGTCTATTTCTGGGGAAAATGCCACTGTAATGTTGATAGGGACTTCACTGAATCTGTAGATTGCTTTGGGTAACACAAACATTTTAACAATTTTAGTTCTTCTAATCCATGAGCACAGATGATCCTTCCATTTATTTGTGTCTTTGATTTCTTTCAGCATTGTCATAGATTTGAGAGTATAGGTCTTTCACCTCTTTGGTTACATTTATTTCCAGGAAGTTTATTCTTTTTGGTTCAACTGTAAATAGGATATTCTTAAATCTTTTTTTTTTTTTTTGATCATCGGTTATTACTATATAGAAACGCAAGTGGTTTTTGTATATTGATTTTTGTATTCTGAAACTGCTGGATGCCTTTATTCTCAGAGTTTTTTGGCAGAGTTTTTAGAATTTTCCATATATAATATCATCTCATCTGCAAACAGTGACTGTTAAATTTCTTCCTTTCCAGTTAGGATGGCTTTTATTTCCTCTTCTTACCTAATTGCTCTGGTGAGGCTTTCCAACACTATGTTAAATAAAAGTGGCTAGAGTTGGCATTCTTATCTTGTTCCAGATTCTTGAGAAAAATTTTTGAGCTTTTGAGTATTGAGTATAATGTTAGCTGTGGGATTGTCATATATGGTCTTTATTAATTTGAAGTATGATCCTTCCATATTCATTGTTGAGAGTTTTTACCGTGAGCTAATGTTGAATTCTGTCACATGATTTATGTGCATCTATTGAGATGATCATATTTTATCCTTCATTTCGTTAATGTCGTGTATCACATTGATTTATTTGCAGATGTTGTAACCCTGGAATAAATTCTACTCTTGGATTTATATTCTTGGATCCTCTGCACATTTATTGGCCATATATGCATAAGTTTATTTCTGGGCCTTCTATTCTGTTCCATTGATCTAGGAATCTGTTTTTTAATTTTTTGCCAATATAATACTATTTTGACTAATAATAGCTATGTGATATGGTTTGAAATCGAGGCATGTGATGCCTCTCAGCTTTGTTCTTCTTTCTCAAGATTGTTTTGGTTGTTCAGCATTTTTGTTTTTGTTTGTTTTTATTTATCATTCCATACACACTTTAGGACTGTTCTCTTTCTTTGAAAATGTCTTGGAAATTTTGATAGGAATTACATAGTAGGCACTATATTTGTTTATTGTTTGGGGTAATTTAAACATTTTAACAGTATTAATTCTGCAAAGCCATGAGTAAGGTGTATCTTTCCCTTTATTTCTGTCTTCCTCAACACTTTCATTAATGTCTTATAGTTATCAAAGTATAGGTATTCCACTTAGTTAAATTTATTCATGAGTATTTTATTCTTTTTGATGCAATTATAAGAGGGATTACTTTCTTAAACTCTTTCTGATAGTTATTAGTGTATAGAAATGTGACAGATGTATAGATTTTGTATACTGAAACTTTACTGAATTTGTTTATTCACTCTAACAGTTATTTGATAGGATCCTTAGAATTTTCTTCAATTTAATAAAAAAATTTTTTTTACTGTTTATTTATCTTTGAGAGAAAGAGGCAGAGGACAAGGCGGGGAGGAGCAGAGAGAGAGGGAGACACAGAATCCAAAGCAGACTCCAGGCTCTGAGTTGTCAATACAGAGCCCAAAGTAGGGCTAGAGCCCACAAACTGGGAGATCACGACCTGAGCCAAAGTCAGACGCTTAACGGACTGAGCCACCCAGGGACCCCAGGATCCTTAGAATTTTCTGTATATAATGTGATATCCCTGTAATATTGACAGTTTTACTTTTTTTCCAGTTTGAATGCCTTTTATTTCTTGGCTAGTTGCTTCAGCTAAGATTCCCGACTATGTCAAATAAAAGTGGTGACAGTGGGCATTCTTGTCTTGTTCCTGATCTTTGAGGGAAAGCTGTCAGCTTTTCACCATTGAGGATGATGTTAGCTGTGGCCTTGTCACGTATGGCATTTATTTTACTGAGGCATTTTCCCTCGATACCCACTTTCTATAAGAGCTTTTATCATGATTATTTGAATTTTGTCAAATGCTTTTTCTCCATCTATTGAGATGATCATATGAGTTTTATTACTTCATTTTGCTAATGTGGAGTATCCTATTGATTGATGTGCAGATGTTGAATTATTCTTATTTTTCCATCCCTGGAATAAATTGCATTTAATCATGGTGCGTGATTGTTCTAAGTTCTGTTCAGTTTGGTTTACTAATATTTTGTTGATGATCGTTGCTTCTGTGTTCATCATGGATATTGGCCTGTAATTTTTCTTTCTTGTAGTGTCCTTGTCCTTTTGGTATCAGGTAATGCTGGCCTCGTAACATGAGTTTGGAAGCATTCCCTCCTCTTCAATTTTTTGGAACAGTTTGAAAAAGATTTTTATTCTTTCTTAAATGTTTGGTAGAATTCACCAGTGAGGTCATCCGGTCCTTGACTTTTGGTTCTTTGGAGGTTTTTAAATAGTGATTGGATCTCCTATCTAGTAATCATTCTGTTCAGATGTTGTATTTCTTCCTGATTCAGTCCTGGCACGTTGTATGTTTCTAGGAATGTATCCATTTTTCTAGATTTTCAAACGTGTCACCAAATAATTTCTTACATTAGTCTATCGTGACCCTTTGTATTTCTTTGTTATTAGGTGTAACATATCCCCTTTCACGTCTAATTTTTTTCTAATCCCCTCTTTTTTTTCTTGGCAAATGTAGTTCAAGGTTTGTCAATTTTGTTTATCTTTTGAAAAATCAGCTCTACTTTTATTACTTTCATTGACATTTTATATTGTCTTTTTAGTCCCTCTTTCAGTTATTTGTGCTCTAAACTTTCTTTCTTTCCTCTACTAACTTTAGACTTTATTTATTCTTTTTCTTTTTTTTTTTTTTTTTAATTTTTTTTTTCAACGTTTATTTATTTTTGGGACAGAGAGAGACAGAGCATGAACGGGGGAGGGTCAGAGAGAGAGGGAGACACAGAATCGGAAACAGGCTCCAGGCTCTGAGCCATCAGCCCAGAGCCTGACGCGGGGCTCGAGCTCACGGACCGCGAGATCGTGACCTGGCTGAAGTCGGACGCTTAACCGGCTGCGCCACCCAGGCGCCCCTATTTATTCTTTTTCTAGTTACTTGAGTTGTAGGTTTGGTTGTTTTTGTGATACTTCTTGTTTCTTAAGGTAGGCATTTATCACCGTGAACCTCCCTCCTAGAACTACAGTTGATGTATCCCATTAATTTTAACATGTTTTATTTCTTTTTTTTATTCAAGGTATGTTTTAATTTCTCTTTTTTTTTCCCTCATTGATTCCTCATTGAGGGTCATTCATATTATGTTGTATAATCTCTCCATATTTGTGAATTTTCCAGTTTTCTTATTGTAATTAATTTCTAGTTTTATACCATTGTGGTCATAAAGGATGCTTGATATGGTTTCTTAACGTTTGTTTTGTGGCCTCACATATAATCTATCCTGGAGAATGTTCCATGTGCCTTGAGAAGAATGTATGTTGTTTGTTTTGGCTGGGATGTTCAGTCTATAGGTGATAACTACATTTGGTCTTGTGTTTCATTGAAGACCAATATTTTCATATTTGTTTTCTGTCTGGATTATCTATCCATTGGTGTATGTGGGTTATTAACATCCCTGACTAGTATTGTATAGTATTGTATGTGTTATTCCTTTAGATCTGTTTCATATTTGCTTTATATGTTTATGTCCTTCTATGTTGTGTATATAAGTATTTACAAATATTATGTCTTCTTTTGTATTGTACCTTTTATCAGTATGTAATGACATGTTTTGTTGCCTGTTACAGTCTTTGTTTTAAAGTCTATTATAAATATGCATAGCTATCTCAGCTTTCTTTCAGTTTCCATTTGCATGGAACATCTTTTGTCACCTCTTCACTTCCAGTCTTTGTGTTTTACATCTTAAGTGAGTCTCTTGTGGACAGCATATGTCTTGTTTTTTTTCTTGTTGTTTTGTTTTTTAGCCATTCACCAACTCTATAATTTTTAATTGGAGAATTTACTCCATTTACATTTAAAGCAATTATTGTTAAATACATACTACCATTTTTTAGGTTTATTTATTTATTTTGAGAGAGAGAGTAGGGGAGGAAGAGAGAGAGGGAGGGAAAGAGAGAATCCCAAGCAGACTCCATGGAGCCTGACATGGGGCTCAAACTAATGAACAGTGAGATCATGACCTGAGCCAAAACCAAGAATCAGACACTTATCAGAGTAAGCCTCACAGGTGCCCCACATACTGCCATTTTAATTGTTTTCTGGCTTTTAATAATTCCTCTTTATTCTTTTTTTTTTCCTCTTACATTTTTCCTTTGTGACTTGATTACTTTCTTTAGTAGTATGCATAAATAATTTCCTAATTATTATGTGTATCTTTACTATAGGTTTTTGCTTTGAGGTTAACATAAGAATGACATATAACAACTTATGTTTATAAGTTATTTTACATTGATAATAGCATAAGTTTGGATATATTTAAAAGTTCTGCATTTATACCCCCCCCAACACACACAGTACTTTTGACATTACAGTTCACATCTTTTTAGCTTGCGTATCCATTAATGAATTATTATAGTTATTTTCCTACTTTTAACCTTTTTACTAGCTTTATAAGTGATGAATCCAGTACCTATTTATATCTTTAGTTTACTAATGAGATTTATATATTCATATATTTTCTTTTCACTAATTTTCACTCTTTTTTTCAGCTTAAAGAGGTTCCTTTAACATTTCTTATAAGGCCAAACTACTCCTTTTGAACTTTTTAAACTTTGACTTATCTGGAAAACTATGTTTCCTTCCATTTTGTATGATATTTTGATGGATATAATATATTATTCTTGGCTGGATATTTTTTTCTTTTAGCACTTTGAGTATATCATTTCACTCACTTCCAGCCTGCAATATTGCTGCTGAAAATCTGCTTATACTCTTAGGTGAGTATCCTTGTAGGTAACAAGTTGTTTTTTTCTTGTTGCTTTTCATATTCTCTCCTTGTATTTAACTTTTGATATTTTAGCTGTAATATGTCTTTGTGTGGGTCTCCTTGGGTTCCTCTTGTTTGGAACTCACTGGGATACCTGGATCTGAGAGTATCTACTCTTTTTTCTCAGGTGAGGCAATTTATAGCCATGATTTCTTCAAATAAAATTTTTGACCCCTTTTCTCACTTCTCCGGGCACCTATGTAATGTGGTTATTAATACACTTGATTTCCCATATCTTCACTTGTTTTCATTCTTTTTTCTTTATGTTGCTCTAACTCCACTGCCATGTCTTGAGTAGATTTATTTCTTCCTCTTCATCTAGTCTGTTATTGAACTCCTTTAGTGTATTTTTCATTTCAGTTATTGTATTCTTCTGTGACTTCTATTTGGTACATTCTTATATATTATATCTCTGTTGAATTTCTCACTCTGTTCATCCGTTCTTCTCATGACTTCATTGAGCACCTTTAGGACCATTACATCAAAATCTTTATCAGGTAAAAGTCTTATCTCTGTTTCATTAAGAATTTTTTTCTGTGGTTTTATTTTGTTCTGTAATTTGGAAGATGTTCCTTTGTTTCTGTATTATGCTTGACTCTCTGTGTTGGCTTCTGTGCATTAGATGAAACATCTACCTCTCCCAGTTTTAAAGGTGTGGCTTCATATAGGAGATAAATCTTATTATTTAACCCTGCCCCTTTCTTGGTTGTCTCTCAAACAGTTTCTTTTCAGATTTTCTTTTTTAAAAAATTTGTTGTTTTATTTAAGTATAATTAACAGACAATGTTATATGAGTTTCAGGTGTACAATATAACAATTCAACAATTCTATAGATTTCTCAGTGTTTATCAAGATAAGTTGACTCTTAATCTCCTTTATCTATTTTACCCATCCCCCCACCTCCCTTTTAGCAATCACTAGTTTCTTCTCTGATTTCAGAATAAGTTTTTTTTTTTTGGGGGGGGGGGTGTGAGTAGCTAAGTTGGTTAAGCATCTGACTCTTGATTTTGGCTCAGGTAATGATCTCACAGTTCATGAGTTTGAGCCCCGCATTGAGCTGTGCGCTGACAGTGTGGAGCCTGCTTTGGATTCTTTCTCTTTCCTGCTCTCTCTGCCCCTTCCCTGTTCTCTCTCTCTCTCTCAAATAAATAAAAATGTTTTTAAAAAAGGATGTGTTTTTGATTTGTCTCTCTTTTTTTTTTTTTTTTTTTTTTTGCCCATTTGTTTTTTTTCTTAAATTTTACACATCATTAAAATCATATGGTATTGGGGTTTCTGGATGGTTCAGTTGGTTAAGATGTCCGAATTCAGCTCAGGTCATGATCTCATGGTTTGTAGGTTCAAGCCCCGTGTCTGGCTCTCTGCTGACAGCTCAGTGCCTGGAGCCTGCTTTAGATTCTGTGTCTCCCTCTTCTCTCTGCCCCTCCCTAGCTCACACTCTGTCTCTCTCTCAAAAAGTAAATAAACATTAAAATCATATGGTATTATCTTTCTCTGACTTATTTCACTTAGCATGATGCCCTCTAAGTCCATCTATGTTATAAATGACAATATTTTATTCTCTTTTATGGATGAGTTATATACTATTACTTCTTTATCCATTCATCTATCAATGGGTACTCAAGCTGCTTCCATAATTTAATTATAAATAATGCTGCAATAAACATAGAAGTGCTTATATCATTTCAAATCAGCATTTTTATATCCTTTGGGTAAATAGCCAGTATTGGAACTACTGGAATATATGGTTATTCTATTTTTAATTTTTTGAGGAACCTTCGTACTGCTTTCCACAGTGTCTGCATTGAATTTACATTCCCACCAACAGTGTGTGAGCTACATGCAAGAGAATGAAACTGGACCACTTTCTTACACCATACACAAAAATAAACTAAAAATGGATTGACTTAAATGTGAGACCTGAAACTGTAAGATTCCTAGAAGAAAATATAGGCAGTAATTTCTTTGACATTGGCTATAGAAACATTTTTCTAGATATGTCTCCTCCGACAAGGGAAACAAAAGCAAAATTAAACTACTGGGACTATGCCAAAATAAAAATCTCTTTCACAGTGAAGGAAACCATCAGCAAAACAAAAGGGCAACCTGCTGAATGGGAGAAGATATTTACAAATGATATATACAATAAGGTGGTTAATATCCAAAATGTATGAAGAACTTATACAACCAACACCAAAACCCCAAATAATCCAATTTAAAATGGACAGAGGACCTGAATGGACATTTTTCCAAAGAAGACAAAAAGATGGCCAATAGACACATGAAAAGATGCTCCACATCACGAATCATCAGGGAAATACAAAATTAAAACCACAATGAGTTATCACTTTACATCTGTCAGACTGGCTGAAATGAAAAACATAAGAAATAATAATTCTCTCAAATAATTTTGGTTGTCAAAGCAACCGATTTTATTTTTAATAACTCCCAATTATTGAGGTTGTACCGAGATCTGTCAGTATTCCAAAGGGCAGGATCTCAGTCAGCACCTAGCTTCAGGATGACTGGAAACCAGACTCTCAGGCAGCAGTTTTTTAATTATGCAAATATATACAGTCCTGTTGGATCATAAGCATTAGCCCCGCTGGCTTACTCCTCAGGGTGAAGCTCCGGGATAAGCAAATAGGCCTTTTTCCCAAAAAAGATTGGATCTGTATTTCAGTCTGCTGTCTGTGCAGCCTGGGGGTGGTAACCTGCCAAGAACTGTGACTTTCCAATTGTCACAGTCCTGTGGGATCCAGGAGTGAGTCCTCCTGGCCACTAGAGCCACGTGTTCAAGGGGCACCCCTGGACAGCTGCTTCAGGAACCGGGAAATCAGGCATGTTAAAGAGCTCTCTTCTTTTTTTTTTTTTTTTAACGTTTATTTTATTTTTGGGACAGAGAGAGACAAAGCATGAACGGGGGAGGGGCAGAGAGAGAGGGAGACACAGAATCGGAAACAGGCTCCAGGCTCCGAGCCATCAGCCCAGAGCCCGACGCGGGGCTCGAACTCACGGACCGCGAGATCGTGACCTGGCTGAAGTCGGACGCTTAACCGACTGCGCCACCCAGGCGCCAAAGAGCTCTCTTCTAATATATACTGACATTCTGGAGCACAGCAGAGGAAAGTGAGAAGATAGTGACCAGCCTCCAAGATCTCTTGAAAGGATTATAGTCCTCCCTGAGATACGTGTTTAACTAGAATCCTTCCCCTCAAATTTCAACTTGATGATAAATTAATAGACCTCTTTCACAGAAAGATTGAGCTCTTGGGTCTGTTGCCTTTTCTGTGTCCCAAGTGTGGTAGCTGTTTAAGTATTCTCTGTGGGTTCCAGTTCTGTGGGATCTGAGAATGTAATATTCTTGGCCACCAGAGCTAGGTGATAGAGATGTGTGTCCTGGTGGCAGTTGCCACAATTGTGATGCTACACAAAGGTATAAGCTCTTTTCTGGGGGACAACAGGAAGCTGGAATGAGACAGAAGGAGAGCGCAGATTGCATCCACCAGCATCTTTTCTTGAGAGCAACTCCACGGGCTCATAGATGCCAAACTAAGCGTCTAGCCCTCCGGCCAAAGCTCCTGGACAAGAAAATAGGCTTCTTAGAAAAACTGGTTGTGTGTTTCAGTCTGCTATCTTGGCAGTGCACTGGGGTGGTAGCCTGTCTTTTCAATTGTTACAGTCTCATGGGACCCAGGAACACAAGTTCCTTAGGCCTCCAGGGCCAGGCAATCCAGGGGTGTCCCCTGGGTGGCAGCCCTACAATCTGAGGCATCAGACGTGACTGAAAGTTCCCCTCTGGGACATACTTGCTCTCAGGAGTGTTGCATAGAGAGAGTGAGCAGATGGCTCCTGATACCTTGAGTGAGGAAGATGGGGACCTTGAAGTTGACACCTTCCATAGGGGGGACAAAGGAGAGAAAAGTCCTAGAACGAAAGAAAAATAGCACCCGCTGGCTGGTGTGATGCAGAGGGGGAAACATACAGAGGATATCTGCTGGGGCAGTGCAGATAAAAAGCCTAGGGTACTGGAGAAAAAGGAAAAGAAGATGGAACCTGCCATCTGTGGCAAGACAGAGTAGAACCATAAAGACGACCCCCGCTGGAGAGGGGGATAAAGGCCTAGAGTTCTGGGGAAAGGATGATGGCATGTGAAGATGGGGCCCACTAGACTTTGTCCTAGTGAGTAGCCTAGTGGGCCTCTATCTGTTAAGTGATGTACCTGTGCTTGTGAGGATGTTTAAGATCAGTGAACAGTCCTCTTTCACATAAAGTTTGGGTGTGATTGGCTTCTGTGCTGGGCTGTGGGGCAAATGGGTCTGGGCAAGTGATCTATTTAAGAGCCATTTCTTAAATCCGTATAGCTTTGTGGGTTTTATGGACAGGAGCCCCTTTGGTTTTCAAACTAGATGTTTGGGGGGGGGGGCTCTTTCCTTACCAGCAAGTCTTGAAGGTTGGGGTGCCTGATGTGGGGTTCAAACCATTTTCCACATGGAGAAGCGCAGGGTTCTGGGTTCTCTCCCAGTTGTGGATCACCAGACCCAGTGTGGGGCTTATAGAAAGATTGTGTTTCAGCCCCACCTACTAGCTTCAAAGCAGTGTTTTCTCATTTTCCTGATGTGTAGTCATGGTTCAGCTAATTTCTAGGTGTTTTCAGAGTAAATTGTTCCAAACGTAGCTGTAGATTCACTCTGTGTCCATGGGAGGAGATGAATTCAGAATATCCCCATATCCCCGTCTTGAAACGGAAATAGTTTCTTTGGATATTAGATGATGCCATCCAGACCTATATTTTCATCTGAAAGTCATGTCTCAGTGTCACCAATGTGAGAATGTGGATGCAGACTTGGGTCTGTCTCCCAACTTCAGGTGATGTGATTTTTTAAAATTAGACTTTAAATGTATAAACCATCAAATGCATATTAGCTGCTTGTGAGTTTTCTAACTTATATCTTTGGTGGCACCAGAATGAGGGAGAAGGTTCTTGAAACAGCATTGCCTTTACCAACAAAGTGCATTTAGATTGGGTTTTTGGGAAAAAGAATTTTTTTGCCACTTGGCTTCATGTTGGCTCCCCATTTCAGTACTCGGCAGGTCCCTAATGTTTCTGTCACTGTACTGATGACACGCATGCTGTCCCCCATGGGGGAGGTAGCCTGGCATCTGATATCTTGAACCTACCATACCTCGCAGCTGGGCCAGATTACTAGTTTAATACAAAAGATACAAATCATTGGGGCGCCTGGGTGGCTCAGCCGGTTGAGCGTCTGACTTCGCTCAGGTCATGATCTCATGACTTGTGAGTTTGAGTCCCACATCAGACTCTGTGCTGACAGCTCAGAACCTGGAGCCTGTTTCAGATTCTGTGTCTCCCTCGCTCTCTGCCCCTCCCCCAATCAGGCTGTCTGTCTGTCTGTCTGTCTCTCCCTCAAAAAAATAAATATATAAAAGCTACAACTTGGGAACTACCATATGGAACACATGCACTGGGGCAGGAGTATGTAGCTTGCACATTCTCTCTAGATGTGTCACCCTCTTGGCACTTAAATATGTTCACCAACCAGGAAGCCCCTGTTATTATTCTTTTTAGCATTCTAAAAAACCTTTTATTGAATTTTAATATACATACAGAATAATGCACACATATCATGAATGTGTAGTTTAATAAGTTTCCACAAACTAAGCAAATCCATGTAATCAGTACCTGGATAACGAGGCAGAATTACCAGCACACTACCCTTTCATTCACTGTCCCTCTCATGAATTGCAACTATCCTAACTTCTAATAGCATAAATCACCTTGTTATTAATAATTTTTTACTGTATTTAAGAAAAAAGTTGACACATATCTCTCACCCCCTGCCTTTGGCAACTACCATTCTGTTCTCTGTATCTACGAGTTTGGCTTTTTTGTTGTTGTTAACATTTCACATGGAGATCACGTAGGGTTTGTCCTTCTCTCTCTGATTTTTTTCACTTAGCATAATGCCCTTGAGATCCATCCGTGTTGTTCCAGTGGCATAATTTTATTCTTTTTCATTGCTCAATAATGCATACATTGATGGATACTTAAGTCATTTTCATATCTGGACTGTCGTAGAAAATGCTGCAGTAAACATGGTGGTGCATCTATCCTTTCCAGGTAGTGTGTTCTTTTTCTTCAAAGAAACACCCAGAAGTGGAATTTCTGGGTGATATGGTAGTTCTATTTTAATTTTACTAGGAACCTCTATATTGTTTTCCATACTAGCCGCACCAGTTTACATTACTACCAATGGTGGATCCAGGGTTCCCTTTTCTCTACATTTTTTCGCTTGTTATTTCTTGTCTTTCTAAGAATAGCCATTCTAACAGGTGTGAGATGATACCTCATTTTGGTTTGCATTCCCCTGATCATTAATGATGTTGAGCATCTTTTTGAGTACTTATTGGCTACCTGTTATGTCATCCTTAAAAAAAATGTTTATTCAAATCTTCCCATTTTTGAAATAAAATTGTTTGGCTTTTTTTCTTTTCTTTCTTTCTTTTTTTTTTTTTTTTTTTTTTTTTTGCTATTTAATTAAATTATTTACATATTTGGACATTAGCCCCTCATCAGAAATATTATTGGCAAATATGTTCTCCCATTAGTAGGTTGCCTTTTCACTTTGTTGATGGTTTCCTTTGCTGTGCAGAAGCTTTTTAATCTGATATAGTCCTACTTACTCATTTTTGCTTTTGTTCCATTGCATTGATGTTAAATCCAAAAAATCATTGCCAAAACTAATGTCCAGAGGTATACACCCTGTGTTTCTTCAGAGTTTTACGCTTCTTAATCTTTAAACCATATTGATTTTATATCCTGCAATTTTACTGAATAAATCCATTTATTTTAATAGTTTTTTGATGAAATCCTTAGGCTTCTCTATAAATAACATTACATCTTCCATAAATAGTAACCGTTGTATTTCTTCCTTTCTGATTTGGATACCTTTTATTTCTTTTTATTGCCCAATTTCTGTGGCTATGATTACTAATATTTTGTTGGATAAAAGTTGCAAGAGTGAACATCTTTTTCTTGCTCCTGTTCTTAAAGAAAAAGCTTTCTGCTTTTGTATGATGTTAGCTGTGGGCTCATCATATTTGGCTTTATTGTTTCAAAGTACATTTCCTCCACACATACTTTTTTGAGGGTTTTTATTATAAATGAATGTTGGATTTTGTAAAATGTGTTTTTTGCTTCTATGGAGATGATAATATAATTTTCTTCTTTATTTTGTTAATGTGGTATATCACAGTGATTGATTTGCAGGTGTTGAAACTTCCTTCCAGCCACATAAAAAATACCACTTGATCATGTTGTATAAACATTTTAATGTATTATTGAATTTGGTTTTTTAAATATTTTATTGAGAATTTTGCATCCACTTTCCTCCGGTGTATTGGCGTATAATTTTCTTGTATCCTTAAAATGTTTTGGTATCAGGATAATGCTGGCCTTATAAAATGAGTATGTGATGATTCCCTCTGCTATTTTTTGGAAGAGTTTGAAAAGAATGGATGCTAATTCTTTGAATGTTTGATAAAATTTACCAGTGTAGCAGTTTTGTTCTGGAATTTTGTTTTTAGAGGAGATTTTCTATGGCTAATTCAATCTTCTTACTCGTAATAGGAATGTTCGGAGTTTCTATTTCATCATGACTCAATCTTGGTAGATATTATGGTTCTAGGAATTTATCCCTTTCTTCTCTTCTCCAATATGTTGGTATATAATTTTTATAGTAGTCTCCCATATTCCTTTGTATTTTTGTGGTATCAGTTGTAACATTTATTTTATTTCTAATTTTATTTATTTTTGTTTTTCCTTTTTCTTGGTGGGTGAGTCTCACTAAAGTTTTATCAAAGAACCAGCTTTTAGTTTTATAGATTTTTCTATAGTTTTTAAAACATTTTCTATTTCATCTATCTCTGCTCTAATCTGTGTTATTTCCTTCCTAGAACTAACTTTCAGCTTTGTTCTTTTTTCTAGTTCCTTGAGGTATTAAGTTAGGTCATCATTTGAGACTTTTCTTATTTCTTCAAGTTGATATTTATTGCTCTGAACTTTACACAACTGCTTAAAAACATTTTTTAATGATTATTTAGTTTTTAAAGGGAGAGGGAGATAGAATGTGAGTGGGGGAGGGACAGAGAGAGAGAGGGAGACACAGAATCCAAACCGGACTCCAGGCTCTGAGCTGTCGGCATAGAGCCTGACTCGGGTCTCGAAATCACGAGCCACAAGATCATGACCTGAACCAAAGTCAGAAGCTTAACCAACTGAGCCACCCTGGTGTCCCACTCAGCTTCTCTTTTCTGTTTCTCCCAAATTCTGGCATGTTCAGCTTTCATGTTGTTTGTCTCAGGTATTTTATTTCTCTTTTGATTACTTCTTGACCTATTGATCAGTAACATGTTTAATCTCCATATATTCTGGATTTTCTAATTTTCTTCTCGTAATTGTTTTCTAAGTTTCATACCATTGTGGTTAACAAAGGTACTTGGTTTGATTTCAGTGGCCTTAAGTTTATTAAGACTTATTTTGTGGCCTAATACATGATCTACCTTTGTAAATGTTCTATGTGCACTAGAGAATGTGAAACCTGTTTTATTTGGGTAGGAATGTTCTATATATATATATCTGTTAGTCTATCTGGTCTAATATGTCATTTAAGACTTTTCTGTCTGGATGATCTATCCAATGATGTAAGTGTGGTATTAAAGTTCCCTACTATTATTGTATTGCTGTCTATTTCTTCCATTAGGTCTGTTAATATTTGCTTTATATATTTAGGTGCTGTATGTGGGCTGCATAAATATTTACAAGTGTTACATTCTAGTGCTGGATTGATATTCTTATCTTTATGTAATTCTCTTCTTTGTATGTTTATACAGTCTTTGTTTTAAGGTCTATTTTATCTGATATAAATATAGCTACCCCAGTTTTCTTATGGTTTCCATTTGCTCAAAGTAAATTTTCCATCCCATCATTTGTAGTCTGTGTCCTTGAATCCTAGTAAGTCTCTTGTAGGCAGTATATAGATGAGTCTTGTTTTTTTTATCCAGTTATGTCTTTTTTTATCCATTTTTTAAATCAGGTTATGTCTTTTGATTGGCTAATCTAATCCATTTATATTTAAAGTAATTCTTTTTTTTTTTTTTTAATTTTTTTTCAACGTTTATTTTTGGGACAGAGAGAGACAGAGCATGAACGGGGGAGGGGCAGAGAGAGAGGGAGACACAGAATCGGAAACAGACTCCAGGCTCTGAGCCATCAGCCCAGAGCCTGACGCGGGGCTCGAACTCACGGACCGCGAGATAGTGACCTGGCTGAAGTCGGACGCTTAACCGACTGCGCCACCCAGGCGCCCCTAAAGTAATTCTTGATAGGTATGTGCTTTTCTTCATTTTATTAATTGTTTGCTGGCTGTTTTTATGTTTCTCTCTGTTCCTTTTTTCATTTGCCCTCTTCCTTTGTGGTTTGATAACTTTGTTTAGTGGTATGCTTACATTCCTTTCTCTTGTGTGTATTTACTATGTTTTTATCTGTATGATTACTATGAGGCTTACATATGACAACTCATATTTACAACAGTTGGTAACAACTCAAGTTTGATCCCATTCTAAAGTTCAGGATTTTTATCATTTCCCCCACTTTTTATGTTTCTAATGTTACATTTTACATCTTTTTATATTGTGTGTTTCTAAACTAATTATTGCAATCATTGTTATTTCTACTACTTATGTCTTTTAACTTTTATACTAACTTTAAAAGTGATTAATCTGCCTTTATTATATATTTAAGTTTAGATTCATTTCTTATGTGTTCTTAACTAATTATTTCTTTTCAGCTTAAAGGAGTCTCTTTAACATTTTTGAAAGGCTGGTTTAGTGGTGATGAACTCCTTTAACTTTTGTTCGTCTATAATACTTTTATTCTGTCCTTCAATTCTGAATGATAACTTTGCACAGTGGAGTGTTCTTTTTTTTTTTTTTTGAGTTTTTTTTTTTTTAACTTAAATCCAAGTTAGTTAACATATAGTGTAATAATGATTTTAGGGATAGAATTTAGTGATTCATCACTTACATATACACAGTAGCGTGTTCTTGATCAATCTTTTTTTCTTTCAGCACTTTGACTATTTCATGTGCTTCATTTCCAGCCTGCAATGTTTCTGCTGAAAGATTTGCTGATAGCCTTATGGGGGTTTCCTGGCGCGCAACATGTTGTTTTTCTCTTGCTGCTTTTAAGCTTCTCTCTTTGTCTTTAACTTTTGACAGTTCAGTTCTAATGTGTCTTGCTGTGTGTCTCTCTGGATTTATCTTACTTGTAAATCTATGGGCTTCCGTGATCTGGATGTCTGTTTCCTTTCACAGGTTAGGGAAGTTTTCAGCCATTATTTCATAAAATAAGATTTCTTCCCCTTTGTCTCTCTTTTCATGGCTTGGTAACTCATTTCTTTTTAGCACTGAGTAACAATTCAGTGTCTGGATGTAGCATAGTTTATTTAACCATTCATCTACTGACAGACATTGTGTTGTTTCTATATTTTGGTATGAATAAAGTTGCTATTAAAATCTGCGTGTACATGAAAAACTGTTCCACATCACTCATCATCAGGGAAATACAAATCAAAACCACAATGAGATACCACCTCACAGCTGTCAGAATGGCTAAAATTAACAATGCAGGAAACAACAGATATTGGTGGAGGATGCAGAGAAAGGTGACCCCTCATGCACTGCTGGTGGGAATGCAAACTGGGCCAGCCACCCTGGAAAACAGTATGGAAGTTCCTCAAAAAATTAAAATTAGAGCTACCCTATGACCCAGCAATCACAGTACTAGGTATTTATCTAAATAATATAAAAATACTGATTTGAAGGGGTACATGCACCCCAGTTTACACCAGCACTATCAACAATAGCCAAATTATGGAAAGAACCCAAATGTCCATTGGCTGACATATACATATACATATACATATACATATACATACACATACACACACACATACATATGTATATGTATACATATATATGTGTATACACACACACACACACAATGGAATATTACTGATCAAAAAGAATGAAATCTTTCCATTTGCAACAATGTGGATGGAACTAGAGTGTATTATGCTAAGTGAAATAAGTTAGAGAAAGATAAATATATGATTTCACTTATATGGGGAATGTAAGAAACAAAACAGAACATCAGGGAAGGGAAGGAAAAATAAGATAAAAACAGAGGAGAGGGAGACAAGCCATAAGACACAGTTAAAAACAGAAAACAAACTGATGGTTACTGGTGGTGTGTTGGGTTGGGGGGCTGGGTTAAATTGGTGATAGGCATTAAGGAGGGCACTTATTGGGATGAAGACTGGGTGTTACATGTCAGTGATGAATAACTAAATTCTACTCCTGAAATCATTATTCCGCTATATGTTAACTAATTTGGATTTAAATAAAATTTAAAAAGTAAAAAAAAAACAAAACTGTGTGCAGACTTTTGTGTGGACATAAATTTTCAGCTCCTTTGGATAAATACCAAGGAGTGTGATTCGCTGGATCATGTGATTAGACTGTTTAGTTTTATAAGAAAACACCAAACTGTCTACCAAAGTGACTGTACCATTTGCATTCCCGCCAGTAGTAAAGAGAGTTCCTGTTACTCCACATCTTCATCATTCGATTTGTCCGTGTCTGCATTTTGGTCATTTTAATAAGTGGGTAGTGGTATCTCCCTATTGTTTTAGTTTTTATTTCCCTGATGACATATGATGTGATACATCTGTATATCTTCTTTGACTAGTTGTCTTTTAGTCCCATTTATAAAGCATGTTTGTTTTTGTATTGTTGAGTTTTAACAGTCCTTTGTGTATTTCATTCAGATAACACCCTTTACACATGTGGCTTTTGAAAGTATTTTTTCCTTGTAAGTGGCTTTTGTCTCATTATCTTCATATTGTCTTCCACATTGCAGCTCTGATTTTAATGAAGTCCTGTTTATCAATTCTTTCTTTCATGAATCATGACTTTGGTGTTGAACATAAAATGTCACTGCCATATCTTCGGCCATCTAGGTTTTCTCTTATGTTATTTTCTAGGAGTTTGAAAGCTTTATGTTTTACATTTAGGCGGGGACCCTTTTTAAGATAATTTTTGTGAAGAGTATAAGGTCTGTGTCTGGATTTTGTGTTGTTGTTGTATTTGAATGTCCAATTGTTTCAGCACCATTTGTTGAAGAGACGATATTTGCTCCATTGTATTGACTTTGTTCCTTTGTCAAAGATCAGATGACTATATTTTGAGGGGCTCTATTTCTGGCTCTCTTTTCTGTTCCATTGATCTATTTGTCTATTCTTATACCAATTACAGACTGTCACGATAACTGTTGCTTTATAGTAAGTCAGGTAGTATCAATACTCCAACTTATTTCTTTGCATTAAATATTGTTTTGGGTATTCTGAGCCTTTTGCCTCTCTGTATATATTTAGAATCAGTTGGCTGATGCCTACAAAATAATTTGCAAAGTATTTTGAATGTGATTCCACTGAACTTGTAGACCATGTTGGGAAGAACTGATATCTTCACAATATTGAGTCTTCCTCTTCATGAACATGAAGTATCTCTCCATCTACTTAGTTCTTTGCTTTCATTCATCGGGGTTTTCCAATTTTCCTAATTTAGCTCTTAAACATATTTTGTCCAACTTGTACCTAAAAATTTAATTTTATGGGGTGTTAATGTAAATAGTATTGTTTTTAATTTTAAATCCTACCTGTTCATTGTTGGTATATAGGCAAACAGTTGACTTGTATACTAACATTGTATCCAGAAATTTTCTATAATTTCTTATTAGTTTCAGGAAGGTTTTCATATATATTTCACTTTTCCACATAGAAGATCCTATCATGAACTGCAAATAAACTGCAAATAAAGGCAGTTTTATATCTTCCTTCTCAATTTGTGTCATTTTTAAATTCATTTTTCTTGTTTTCTTGCATTAGCTAGAACTTTGAACATGATGTTGAAAATGAGTAATCAGAGGGAATATCTAATATCTTGCCTTGTTCCTGATCCTAGTGGGGGAAGATTTGAGCGTTTTTTTTTTTTAATTTGTTTGTTTGTTTGTTTTAACCAATAAATACAATATTAGTTTTAGGTTTCTTTCTAGGTAGTCTTTATAAAGTTAAGAAAGTTCCCCTCTATTTCTAGTTTACTGAGCATGTATAGTTTTACTATCAGGTACATACTCATTGAAAAAAAACTACTCAGTGAAAATTATTCTCTAAAATACTCTATGTAAGATCAAGACATTCTGTTCTGTGAGTGTTTAGTATGCATGTGCATGTGTGTGCATTTTTAAATTTTAACTTTATTCGGATATTCTTTTCTTTTTTATCAGTCGTATTGGGTTATTCTTTGAAACTCTTTATTCCCTCACTAAGCTGTTCTAACTTAAAGCCAATGGCCAGTGATTGGTAGAGCAATCTAACTACAGAGGGCTGAGCACAGGGAAGTCCCAAGTAATACCTGAAGACCTCCTTTTCCTGCACAACCATTTCTCCACGAAACATGGGATGTTTTAGTAGAATAGGCAAGATGATGTGGATTTGAGCCACATGGTTGTAGAATAGCCTGAGCAGCAGGAAAAGTATAAACATAAAGTACTGTGAACATCTCACAGACACTGGCTTGGTTTTACATATTTGAGCAAAACTACAAACACTTCTCCTCCAACTTTATTTTGACCCTATTCAAGTTGCACCAAGGTGTCTCACTGGAGGTCTCGATAACCTCCTAGGTTGTCCTTAGGTGCTGCCCACTTGGATACTCAAATCAGTGCTCTTTAATCCCTTGAGATGTCAGTACATTATTTTATAGGGAGACGTTTGGTAACTTCCACCATCCTATTGAGCTCCTTACCTGTGCAATCTTTCCTTAGTGAAAAACACGGATTTTTTTCCCCAAGCTGTAAGCAAACTAAAGTATACTTCCAAGGTTATAATTGTGTGAAGGACCTACTGGCTATCTTTTATTTTACTCTACAAATAGTGGCTTTTGTTGAAACTGCTTGTGTTCTAGACTCTAGTTATTGTACTTGATTCTGATCTTTATGTAAGCCTTTTTTTTTCTGAATTATACCTACTTATTCTATTATTATATCAGATCAACTTTTACATTCTTTTATTTTCCATCAAGTGTTTATTGTTAATTTCACATGAGTTATCAAAATATCTCAAAATTAAAAACTTAGAGTTGTAAGAATGTATTTACAAATTTTTAAACATTTCCCCCTTTTTTTTTTTTCAACGTTTATTTATTTTTGGGACAGACAGAGACAGAGCATGAACGGGGGAGGGGCAGAGAGAGAGGGAGACACAGAATCAGAAACAGACTCCAGGCTCTGAGCCATCAGCCCAGAGCCTGACGAGGGGCTCGAACTCACGGACCGCGAGATCGTGACCTGGCTGAAGTCGGACGCTTAACTGACTGCGCCACCCAGGTGCCCCAACATTTCCCTTTTTTAAGTCTACTGGGTTTTTTTAGCTTTCTTCTCTGCACCCCCTCCTTTAGTAAACTTTCAGAAATTTACCTCACAGAATCAGTTTTCTCAAAGAATCATCTTTTGATTAGTAGATTCTTTTCATTTCTTTATGTTTTTATTTTCCAGTTTTATTGATATAATTGGCATATATCACTGTACAAGTTTAAGATTTATAGCATAAAGGTTTGAGCTACATATATTGTAAAGTATTGACTGAAGTAAGTTTAGTTAGTATTCATCATCTCATATTGATACAATAAAGAGAAAAAGCAAAAAAAGAATTTTTTTTTTGTAATCTCTATACCTAATGTGGGGCTTGAACTCATGACCCTGAGATGACGAGTCTCATGCTTTTCTGACTGAGCCAGCCAGGTACCCCCCAAAAAGAAATTTTCATTGTGATAGAAACTTTTAGGAGTTACTCTCTTAACAGCTTCCCTACAGCAATGTTAACTATAGTCCTCATGTTGAACATTATACTCCTGGTACTTGTTTATCTTATAACTGGACATTTGTACCTTTTGACCATTTTCCCCCAATCTTTCTCACCCCAATCCCTACCTCTAGTAACTACAAATCTGATATCTTACTATGAGTTGGTTTTTCTTTTTTAGGTTCCACATATAAGTGAGATTACATAGTAAATGTCTTTCTCTGTCTGACTTATTTCACTTAGCATATTCTCTCAAGGTCCATCCATGTTGTTATAAATGGCATATTTCCTCATTTTTATGGCTGAATAATATTCCATTATGTAAATATATATTTATGAGTCATATATTTCACATAATAAGAAAAGTGGATATTCACATGTAAAAGAATAAAATAGACCCTTATATTAACACAAGATTTTTATTTACTCATCCATTAGATAGACTGTTAAGTTGGTTCCATATTCTGAGTGTTGTAAATGATACTTCAGTGAACATAGGGTACAGGTATCTTTTCAAGTTAATGGTTTAATTTCCTTTGGATATATTCCCAGAAGTGGAATTTCTGGATCACATGGTATTTGTTTCTGCTTTTGCTTTTGTTTTTTAGTTTTTTTAATTTCAGTATAATTAATATTCAGTGTTATATTAGTTTCAGGTGTACAATACAGTGATTCAACAGTACGCTATTCAGGTCTTATCATGATAAATGCACTCTTAACCCCCTTCACCTATTTCACCCATACACACCTCCCCCATGGTAACCACCAGTTACTTAGTTATATTTAAGATTTTGGGTTTTTTTGTTTATCTCTTTTTCTTTTGTTACTTTCTTTTATTCCCTAAATTCCACATATATGTGAAATCATATTGTGTTTGTCTTTCTGTGAATTATTTCAATTAGCATTTTACCCTCTAATCCATCCATACTGTTGCAAATGGCAAGATTTCATTTTTTTGGCTGAGTAATATTCCATGGTGTATACACACACACACACACACGCACGCACGCACGCGCACACTACTTCTTTATTCATCTGTCAGTGGACACTTGGGTTGCTTCTATAACATGGCTATTGTAAACAATGCTGCAATAAATGTAAGGTTGCATATATCTCTTTGAATTAATGTTTTTACTTTCTTTTGGTAAATACCCAGCAGTGGAATTACTGGATCATAGGATAATTCTATTTTTAGTTTTTTGAGGAACCTCCGTAATTATTTCCACAGTAGCTGCATCAGTTTGCATTCCCACCAATGGTGCACAAGCATTCCTTTTTCTCCAAAACTTCTTTCTTGTGTTTTTGATTTTAGTCATTCTGACAGGTTGTGAGTTGATATACCTCATGTGGTTTTGATTTTCACCACCCTGATGATGACTGGTGTTGAGTATCTTTTCATGTGACCGTTGACCATTTGTATGTCTTCTTTGGAGAAATGTCTATGCATGTCTTCTGCCCATTTTTAATTGGGATATTTGTGTTTCTTTTTGTATTGAGATGTTTAAATTCTTTATATATCTTCTCCCATTTGGTATGTAGCCTTTTAGTTTTGTTGCTTGTTTCCTTTGCTATGAAGAGGGCTTTTATTTTAATGTAGTCCTAGCAGTTAATTTTTGTTTTTGTTTCCCTTGCCTCAGGAGACATATCTAGAAAAATGTTGCTATGGCCAATGCCAGAGAAATTACTACCAGTGCTCTCTTCTAGGATTTTTATTGTATCAGGTCTAACATTTAGGTCTTTAATCCATTTTGAGTTTACTTTTTTGTGTAGTGTGAGAAAATGATCCAGTTTCTGTCTTTTGCATGTAGCTGCCCAGTTTTCCCAGCACCATCTGTTGAAGAGACTCTTTCTATTATCTATCGCCTCCTTTGTTGAAGACTAATTGACCATATGATTATGGGTTTGTTTCCGGTTCTCTATTCTGTTCCATTAAACTATGTGTCTATTTTTATGCCAATACCATACTGTTTTGATTACTACAGCTTTGTAGTATATCTTAAGATCTGGGATTGTGATACCTTCAGTTTTGTTCTTTTTTCATGATTGCTTTGGTTATTGGGGGTCCTTTTTGTTAAGATGGATAATATGACTTCAATTTTTTTTTAATTCATTGAGACTTGTTTTGTGGTCTAACGTGATGTATTCTGAAGAATAGTTCATGTGTACTTGAAAAGAATGTGTAATCCACTGTTTTAGGATGGAATGTTAGATCTGTCTTGTCCAGTGTGTCATTCAAAGCTACTGTTTTCCTTGTTGATTTTCTGTTTGGATGATATATCCATTGATGTAAGTAGGATGTTAAAATCTCCTATTACTATATTACTATTGATTATTTCCTTTAAGTTTGTTAATAGTTGCTCTCTGTATTTGGGTGCTTGCATGTTGGGTGCCTAAATATTTAGAATTGTTATATCTCCTTGTTATATTATTCTTTATGATTATATAGTGCCCTTCCTTTTCTCTTGTTACAGTCTTTGTTTTTAGCTATTTTGTCTGATATAAGTATTGCCACCCCAGTTTTCTTTTCACTTCCAGTTGCCTGACACATGTTTTTCCACCCCTTCACTTTGAATCTGCATGTGTTTAGGTCTGAAATGACTCGCTTGTAGGCAGCATGTAAATAGCTCTTGATTTTCTATCCATTCAATAACCGTATGTTTTTTTATTGGAACATTTAGTCTATTTTCATTTAGAGTTATTGATAAGTAGGTACTTATTGCCATTGTGTTACTTGTTTTAAGGTTGTGTTTGTAGTTCTTTTATGTTGCTCTCTTTTCTTGCTATCTTCTCTCATGATTTGCTGTCTTTCTTTAATGATATATGTTTCTTTCTTTCTTTCTTTCTTTCTTTCTTTCTTTCTTTCTTTCTTTCTATTTTCTTTGCAAATCCATTACAGGGTTATGATTTGTGGTTACCATTAGATTCATCTTTAACATCTTATGCATAGAGTAGTCTGTCTACATTAAGTTGATGGTCATTTAAGTTTGAACCCATTCTACAAGTACTAAATTTTTACTCCCTTTCCCCATACTTTAGGTATATGTTGTCACAGTTTACATTCTTTTATTTTGTTAATATCTTGAGTGATTTCTTATAGATATATTGATTTTACTATATTTATGCTTCCTTCTATTCTTACTCCTGCTTATGATCTTTCCTTTCCACTCAAAGAATCCCCTTAACAATTCTTGTAAGACTGGGTTAGTGGTGATGAATTATCTTAACTTTTTTTGTGTGTCTGGGAAATTCTTTATCTCTCTTATCCTGAATGATAGCCTTTCAGGATAGAGTATTCTTGGTTGCAGGCTTTTTCTTTTCAGCACTTTACATATATCATGCCACTCCCTTCTGAACTGCAAAGTTTCTGCTGAAAAATTAGCTGGCAGCCTTATGGGACTTTCCTTGTATGTAACTGCTTTCTTTTCTCTTTCTGCTTTTAAAATTCTCTCTCACTACTTTGTTGCCATTTTAGTTACTATATGTCTTCATGTGGACTTCCTTGGGTTGATTTTGTTGGGGGCTCTCTGTGCCTCCTGGATCTGGACTTCTGTTTCCTTTCCCAGATTTTGGAAGTTTCCAGCCATTATTTCTTCAAATAATTTTTTTCTGCTCCCTTTTCTTTCTCTCCTCCTTCTGGGATCCCTATAATGCAAATGTTACTATGCTTGATATTATCACTGAGTTGTCTTCACTTATTCTCAGTTTTTATTACTCTTTTCTTTTTTCTTTCTCCTGTTCATCTTGATTGCTTTTTATTTCTCCATTTTCCAGCTGATTGGTCAATTTCTCTAGTCTACTGTTTATTCCCTATAGTGTATTTTTTTATTTTAGAGAGAGTGTATGCAAGTGGGGGAGAGGCTGAGGGGGGGGGAGAGAGAGAGAGAGAGAGGGAGGGAGAGAGTGGACACTTCATGCAGGGTCCATGCTCAGTGCAGAACCCAACACATGGTTCAATCTTGCAGCCCTGGGATCATGACCTGAGTAGAAATCAAGAGTCCGACATTCAACAAACTGAGCCTCCCAGGTGCCCCATCCCTATAGTGTATTTTAAAATTGTTTTTGAGTTCTTCATCTCTGATTTATTCTTTTTTGTATTTTCTGTCTTTTTGTTGAGGGTCTCACTGAGGGCCTCCACTCTTTTCTCAAGTCCTGTAAGTGTCTTTATCACCATTATTTAAAATTCTCGATCAAGCATATTGCTTATCTCTGTTTTATGCAGCTCTTTTGCTGTGATTTTGTCCTATTCTTTTACTGGGGACATATTCACCTGTCTCCCCATTTTGTCTAACTCTCTCTCTGTGTGTTTCTATGTGTTAGAAAACTCAGCTATGTCTCCTGATCTTGAAAGTAGTGGCCTCATGAAGAAGAGATCCTGTGGTGCCCTGTAGTGCAATGTCCCCTGTTTACCAGAACCCGATGCTTCAGGGGACTGTCTCCATTGCATGTTGTGTGTACCCCACTGTTGCTGGCTGAACTACATTTGCCTTCAGTCCAGTCATCTGAAATGGCTCTCTTTGCCTGTTGTGGGCAGTGTTTGCTCCCTGTATTGTTAATGAGCCAGTCCGAGACTGCCTTGGGGTTGAGTTGTCAGACCAGGCCTTTTCCAGAGATGCAGTCTCACCGAACTTCAGGGTTCTCTCGTTGTACCGTTCCCTGACAGGCTTTCATTGGTGGGCAGGACCTGTAGTCAGACCAGATGTCTGCCACAAGCCCACTTCTGGGCCCACAGTAAAACTGGTGTGTGTGGCTATCTTCCCTTCGCCTCATGACAGGAGTCACTTTGGAGTAATGCTGGCCACTGTCAGGGCTGTTGCACAATGCCATGCTTTTGGCACAGCTTTGGATGGACTTCTCCTGGGGGTGGGGGATGGGGCAGAACTGCAGGAGAATGCAGAGGGGACAGGCACTTTTAGCAAACCCCATGGAGAGCATTCATTTTGTTTCTCACATGTGTGGGGTTATCTAGGCTAGGGATGGGGTGAGAACTCGTGCCTGCCAACTCTTTTGTTCTTGGAGAAATGCTCTACAGATCCCTGCCACTCCAGCACACATTCTGAGTTTAGTAAATAAAGCTCCTTCTCATGTACTGCAGGTGTTTTTCAAACTGCTCTTTCTATGCTGTATCTCAGTGGGGCTATTTGTTATGCTGGCTCCTTAAGGATGAGCACTCATTTTCCTATTACTCTCTGGCTCTCCCAGAGCTGAGCCTGCGGATTTTTAAAGTTCCAGGTGTTGAGCCCCACTGATTGTAAAAACTTATGAAGTTAGGCCCCTGTAGTTTTCAAAGGCAAATGTTATGGGGATTTGTCTTCCCAGTGCTGGTCCCCTATGCTGGAGGTGACTGGTGTGGGGTCTGCTCCTCCCCTTTCTCTGTGCCTGCGGTGTCCTTCCCTCCTGCAGACAGTCTTGCCGGTCAGTGTGTTTCCCAACCGTGTCTCTGCTCTTTCTACCATTTTCAATATGCCCTCTACTTTACCATCAGCTATGGAAAGTCTTTTCTGCCAGGCTTTGGGTCCTTTTCTGGGTTATTTATACTGCTGTGGGTGTTATGCAGGTCTATCTGTGGGTCACAGTGAACTTAGGATCCTCTGCCATTTTCTCCAGAACTGGTATTTCTATTTTTAATTTCTTGACAACCTCCATACTGTTTTCCGTAGTGTCTGTGCCAGTTTACAACCACCCGCCCAAAACAGTGCCCAAGTGTTGTCTTTTTCCCAGGTCCTTCACAGAATTGCCTTTTGTCTTTTTGATGACGGCCATCCTAACAGGTGTGAGGTGGTATTTCGCTGTAGTTTTGATTTGCAATTTTCTGATAACTAGTGGTATTAGCACATTTTCATGTACCTGTTGGTCATTCTTCTTTGGATAATTGTCTATTCGGCTCATTTACACGTTTTAATTGGATTATTTTTTGTTTTGTTTGTTGCTCTTGAGTGCATGAATTCCTTATTTTGGATATTAAATGCTTAGCCAGTACATGGTTTGCAAATATTGCCTCCCATTCCATAAGTTGTCTGTTCTTTTCTTTTGGTTGTTTGTTTCTTTTGCTGCACAGAAGCTTTTAAGTTTGAGGTAGTCCTACTTGTGTAGTTTTTATTTTGTTGCCTTCGCTTTGGGTATCTAAACACCACCGCCAAGATCCACGTCTCAGAACTTTTTGTGTTTTCTTTCAGGAATTTCATGGTTTTAGGTCTTAGATTTAGGTCTTTAATCTATTTTTATGAGCATGTAAGATAGGAGTCTAATTTCTTTCTTTTACACGTGAATGTTCCATTTTCCCAGCACCACTTATTGAAGAGACGGACTTTTCTCTGTTGAATATTTTAGGCTCCTTTGTCAAATATTAGTTGCCTGTATATTCTTGAGTTTATTTGTGGGCTCTCAATTCTGTTTCATTGATCTCTTGGTCTGTTTTTACGCTAGTACCACATAGTTTTGAGCACTATAGTTTTTTACTACAGCTTAAAATCAGAAAGTGTGATGCCTTCTGCTTTGTTCTTCTTTCACAGAATTACTTTGGTTATTTGGAGTCTTTGGCAGTTTAATATAAATTCTGTAATTATTTTCCTACTTCTGTAAACAAATGTCATTAGCACCTTGATACAGATTCAGAGGGACACATGCACCCCAATGTTATTTATAGCAGCATTATCAACAATAGCCAAGAAACAAAACAGATGAACATATGGGGAGAAATGAGAGACAAACTCTAAAACAGACTCTTAACTATAGAGAAAAACTAAGAGTTGCTGGAGGGGAGGTTGGCAGGGGGATGGGCTAAATGGGTGATGGGTATTAAGGAGGGCACTTGTGATGAGCACTGTTACATGTAAGTGATGAATCACTAAATAATACTCCTGAAACTAATATCATGCTATAGCCTAACTAACGAATTTAAATAGAAACTTGAAAAAAATATATCAATTCTTTATATGGGTATTTGGTTGTATTTACATTTTAACAGTATTCTTCTAAGATATGAATGTAAGATACTTTTCCATTTTTTGGTGTGTTCTTTGATTTATTTCATCAATATCTTGTAGTTTTCCAAGAGGAGAATTTTAACCTCCTTGCTAAGTTTATTCCTTTGTGTTTGTTTTTAATGCTATTAGCAATGGGATCATTTTGTTTATTTCTTTTTTCAGATAACTTGTCATTAATATATAGAAAAACTGATTCTTTAGGTTAATTTTGTGTCTTACAGCTTTACTGAATTCATTGATTAGATCTGGTTGTTGTTGGTGGTGGTGGTGTTTGTATTCTTTAGTATTTTCTCTATATAAAATCATGTTATCTTCAAATAGAGAAATTTTTTTCTTCCCAGTTATGATGTATTTTATGTCTCTTTCTTGTTTGGCTGTTCTGGCGTGGACTTCTGTTATGTAGCATAAGACTAGTATGAGTGGGCACCCTTGTCTTGTTTTTGATCTTAAAGGAAAAGCTTTCAATATTTCACTGCTAAATATAATGGTAGCTGTGGACTTATCCTACGTGGCTTTCATGATGGTGAAATATGTTTCTTCTATAATTTATTAAGATTTTTTTTATCATGAATGTATGGTGAATTTTATCATGTGACTTTCTGTGTCTATTGAGATGAACATGATTTTTTTTCTTTAATCCTATTAATTTGCTGTATTACATTGATTGATTTGCAGATGTTTCACCATTTTGCATTCAAAGTATAAATCCCACTTGGTCATGGTGACTCATCCTTTGGATGTGGTACTGAATTCAGTTTGTTAGTATTTTGTTGAGAACTTTGGCATCTATATTTTCCAGAGTTATTGGTCTATAGCTTCTTTTCTGGTAGTGTCCTTATGTGACTTTGGTATCAAGATAATGCTGGCCTCATAAAATGAGTTTATAGATGTTCCCTGCTCTACAATTTTTTGAAAATATTTGGGAAGAACTGGCATTAATTCTTAAGTGTTTGGTAAAATTCAGCAGTGAAACATCTGGTCCGGGCTTTTCTGTGTTGTGAGAATTTTGATTACTGCTTCAGTCTCATTACTAATAACTGGTCTATTCAGATTTTCTATTTATTCCTGATTCCATTTTGGTGAGTTCTATGCTTCTCAGAATTTTTCCATTTCTTCTAGATTGTCCAATTTGATGGCATATAGTTGTTCATAGCATTCTCTCATGATTCTTTATATTTCAGTAGTATCCGTTTTAATGTCTCCTTTTTTATTTATAATTTTGTTGATTTGGGTCCTCTCTTTTTTCTTTGGTTAGTCTAGGTAAAAGTTTGTCACTTTTGTTTACTTTTGCAAAAAACACTCTTAATTTGGTTAATCATTTATATTGTTTTCCTGTTATCTATTTCATTTATTTCTGCTCTATATTATTTTCTTTCTTCTATCTTTGGTGTCTGTTATTTTTACTGCATTAAGGTGTAGAGATAGGTTGCATTTGTTTTGTTTTGTTTTTTGTTTTATTTTTTTGGTGCGGGGAGGAGGTGCCTTTCTAAGGTAGGCATTTATTGCTATGAACCTCTCTCCTAAAACCATTTTTGCTGGATACCATAAGTTTTGTTATGTTGTGTTTCCATTTTCACTGATCTCAAGACACTTTATTTCTCCTTTAATTTCTTCTCTGATCCGTTGGTTGTTCAGGTGAGTGTTGTTGAATTTATGTGTATTCATAAATTATTTAGTTTTCTTGTTATTGATTTCCAGCTTCATACTACTGTGGCCAGAGAAGATACATGGCATGATTTCACTCTTTTCAAATTATCCAAGACTGATTTTGTGGCCACACACATGGTCTCTTTTAGAAAAATTTCTATGTGCACTTGAGAAAAATGTATATCTTGCTCTTGTTGAATAGAGTATTCTGTATCTGCCTGTTAGTCCATTTGGTCTAATTGTTGTTTAAATCTTCTGCTTTCTTATTGATTCCCTGTCTGGATGATCTATCCGTTGTTGAGAGTGAGGTATTAAAGTCCTCAACTACTATTGCTGTTTATGACTCCTTTTGTTTTTATTAGCTTTTGTTTTGTGTACTTATATGCTTATATCTTGGCCACATAAATATTTTTATTTTTTATTATTTTTAATATTTTTATTTTATTTTATTTTATATTTTTTACACATAAATTAAAAAAAAAACCTAATGTTTATTTTTGAGAGAGACAGAGCATGAGTGAGGGAGGGGCAGAGACAGAAGACACAGAATCTGAATCTGAATCTGAGCTGCCAGCACAGAGCCAGACACAGGGCTTGAACTCAGGAACTGTGAGATCATGATCTGAGCCAAAGTCAGATGCTCAGTCGACTGAGCCACCCAGGTGCCCCTACACATAAATATTTTTAATTGTCATATCATCTTGCTGGATTTGCCCCTTTATCATCTTGTGACCTTCTTTGTCTTTTTATACCCTTTATAAAGTCTGTTTTGTCTTATATAAGCATCATTACCTGCTTTGTTTTTCTTGTTACCATTTGCTTGAAATGTCTTTTTCCATCCCTTTACTCTCAGTGTATGTGTCCTTAAAGCTAAAGTCTCACGTGAGCAGCATATTGTTGGATTTCTTAAATCCTTTTAGCCATTCCATATATTTTGTTGGAGAATTTAATCCATTTACATTTTAAATAATTGTTGATAAGTAAGGGATTTATTATTGCCATTTGTTCATTGTTTTCTGGTTATTTTGTTCTTTGCTACTTATCCTGCTGTCCTTTTTGTGTATTTTGATGTGTTGTGGTATCAGCATACTTTGAATCCTTTATCATGTTCTTTTGGGTAATTATTATAGGTTTTTTTTCCTAGTTGGTTATCATTAGGCTTACTAAAATATCTTAAACCTCTAACACCCTATTTCAAACTATTAACTTCTGTAGAATTTCTATGCTTTATAATTTAACTCTCTTCCCACTTACATTTTAGGTTAGTGATGTTAAAATGTATATGATTTTATATCGTGTAACTAATTACAGATTATTATAGGTATGGTTATTTTTTACTACATTTGCTTTTTAATTTCTAAACGAGAGCTGTAAGTCAATTATGCACCATTCACATGATACTACAGAACGTAATTTTGATTATATATTTAACATTATCAGTGATTTTATGGTACCTTCTTAGGTCTCTATGATAGTGATTAGCTCGATCAAGCTTTCAGAAACTTACCTATTTTATCAGTGTTTTCGATGACTCATCTTTTGATTAATTGATTGTTTTGTTTATTTTTATTCTGTTAATTTCTGATGTCAACTGTATTATTCTATTTACTTTATTCAATTCACTGTATTGTTTTTCCCAAATTTTCTTTGAGGGGTATTTAGCTAACTTTTAGTTATCTTTCTATTTACTAACATAAGCAATTAGGCCTATGTATTTCCCTCTAAATATTGCTTTAACTGTAGCCTAGGAGATTTTTCTTCAGTTCTAAATATTATCTCATTTCCATTATGGTTTCTTTTGATGTATCCATTGCTTCTAAGTGTGTTTCAAACTTACAAATACAGTCAGTGGACTTTGTTATGCTATTGATTTTATAAATTGTTTTTAGTTCAGAAATATGGCTTGTATGAAAGCAATAATTTTTCTTTCCATGATTGAAACTCTGAGCCAAATAGTCTAGTTTCTTTGTCAAACAGTGAATTTTAGTTTTATTTGGAAGGTCTCACCTCTAATACTACTCACTTTACACAGCCCCAAACCCTTATTCTCTGACCCCATTTGCCTTTGGAAGCCAAGTGCCCTAGTTCCCAAGAGCTCACTCTCTCTGTTTCCAGGTAGCAGGATTTGGCCCTAAGGTCCTAGTCAATTCTTGATTTCTGGCTCCCTCTTGACTTTTTACGCATTAGGGATTTCCTTTATTATTAGGAGTTCTGTGATACATTTAAAAAGAAGTTTGTAATTTTTTCAGTATTTCTTGTATGTTCCAGCAGAAAGTGTTTTTAGGTTATTAAGTCTACTTATTCTGTTTCTTCCCCAATATTTTTGGAAGTCAAAAACTTGACCATTATCTGTGTCCTTTCATTATCCCTAAATAAAATCTATCCCCCTCAATATGATTTCCCCTAACTAACTAAGGGAAGGATAAGAAAGCAATGGAAAGAAGAGCCCACAAATCAGTGTTTACAAATTTTTTTTTTTACTGTATCTGCAATTAAGTCACCACTTGTTACATGAAATAAAATACCAAACTATTAATGGCTTTAAGCATAAACAGAGATGGAGAAATAAACTTGCTATTTATTTTTACAGTGATATCTTACACAATAGAGAATGGCATTCTATGAGTATAGAATGATACTATAAAATAGAGGTATTTTATGGCATGGCAGATTTTTATACATGTGGCTTAATTTTTATGCTTTGGATCTCATTTTAGTTCTTTGCAATAAACACCTTTGTTTTCCTTTCCTTCCCAAAGATTAGTGTGGAATGTTGAATTCACCCTCACTGGCCCAGTTGTCATCATACCCGGGAGCCCTAGATATCACTGCATTTCCTAGAAGGAGCAGAAATGAAAGTTTTCAAACTTTGGATTTCAACGAGCCATTCCTCCCCAAGGTCCTGATCTAGTCCTTCTGAGGCGGGTTCAGAAATCAGCACTCCCAGTAATCCTGGGCCAGGAGGTTCCAGACAGTGCTCTGAGAAACTCTGCCAATGTCTTAAACTCAAGTATCTCATCAATCTGTCCTGATTTTTTATTTCCTGATGATTAGTGCAAACAAGCTTGTGTGTTTCTAGAACAGGAGTAAGGAAAATGATAGTTTACGTTGTCATAGTGATTGATGATTTATAAAGACCTTTCATACCTGTATCCCCAATCCTTGTGGGAATCCTTGTATTTATGTGAGATGTGCAGTGCAGCAACTACCCCAACTGTACACTTAAGAATCCTAGGAGTCAAAGAAGTGAAGTCATCCTAACTGGTTCTATCAAGTGGTAGGCAAAGGCTAGAACCAAGTTCTACCAACAGGTTCCATGGTGCTCCATGGCTTCTCTCTGGTCCAATGAACTCTGTGCCTGATGACTTAATCCAGGTGAGAGCTTGGGTCCCCTGGTGAATCATCCTAAGTTGAGGGAGAATGACCAAGTGGGCTTTTCCGCTCTCATCTGCTCCATCAATATTTGATCCACCCTGCCGAGTTGCTTAGCCTCCTACATCATCCATCACAATGTGCCACCAAACACCCTTCTTTTAAAGACTTGAAAAGTTTACTTAGTTGTCAGTTCTCCTTGGGTTCAGATCCAGATTCAGTAAACATTTAATTACCTACTTTATGCCACACGCTGAACGCATTAGTCAAGGGTCTCCAGATGAACAGAACCAACGGGAGTTATTTATTGTAAAGAGTTGGCTCATGTGACTCTAAAGGCTAAGAATTCTCAAGATCTACAGTTAGCAGGCTATAGGGCCAGGAGAGCTGGTGATGTGGGTTCCAGTCTGAAAGCTGGCAGGCTCAAGATCAAAGTGAAGAGATACTATTTCAGTTTGAGTCCAAAGGCAGAAAACAATGGATGTAAGGTCAAGGCAGTTGGGAAGGAGTTCCCCTCTACTCAAGGAGGTTCAGCCTTTTATTCTCTCCAGACCTTCAACTGATTGGATGAGTAGGCGGGCAATAGGCTTTACTCAGTCCATGGATTCAAATGTTAATCTCATCCAGAAACATCCTCACAGACACACCCAGAATAATATTTGACCGAATATCCAGGTACCAGCTGATCTGGGCTGTTGAACACATCAGCATCACACTGGGCTAGGGCATTTCACATTATCTTCACCCTTTCAAGGAGTGAATTCTTAAAGTGTGGCAGGCACATCCATGCCTTGGAATGCTGCTCAACAATAAAAATGAAAGTTTTTCTGGAATTGTTCCCGGAGAATTATGCTGAGTGATAAAAGCCAATGTCAAAAGGTTACATACTGTACAATTCCATTTACATAAAAATCTTGAAATAACCCAATTATAAAAATGGAAAACAGATTAGTGGTTGCCAGGAGTTGAGGAAGTGGAGGAAGCTGGTAGGGAAGCAGGTGTGGTTTTAAAGGGCAATGTCAGCGATCACTGAGATGGGAATGTTATCTGCCTTCACTGCGTAGGGGATACACAAACCTCACAGGTGATGAAATTGCATAAAACTAATAGAAAAACACACATCCCAAGTATATGGATGCCGATGCTGTCTGATGTTTGTAGATTTTTAATCTCCTCGGGTGATTCTAATGTTACATCAGAGATAAAAGTCATTGACCTAGGCATTTTTCAAAGAAATGACTTGATAAGAAATTTACAATGTAATTGCAATACACTGCTAGAAACAGTTCAATTTAATAAGACATTAAAATCCCCATATTGTTAATTCCTGTTTAGATGTAAATGGTATGTAAATCTATAATGGGCCTCCAAGGATTCCAAATCCCTCCTACTCAAACAGCTCCCAGGACGTCATCTGGGAACTTTTTGAAGATGCAGAATTTCTGGCCCCATCCCAGATCTACTGAATCAGAATTTACCTTTTATTGATATCCCCAGATGATTCAAATTCATATTAAAGTTTGAGAAGCACTCCTGTAAATCCTTAAATGCATCCACTCAGAATTTTGTCATACACTTTTCAAATACCATTGTCAGAGGACATCATTGTAAATAACTAATTTATTGTAACAATAATTTCTATGAGGAAATTAAATCTCTTAAGCCCCTAAATGTCATTCTAAAAACACAAGATATTGGTAACATTTAATATAACATTTTTGGAAAATGTTCTATCCAAAAATGTGGTAGTGTGTATACAAAATAATGGGAGTGCCTTTCGTAACACAAAGAAGCTTTGACTGCATCATATGAAATCTCATTTGTGATTTCTGCTGTGTTGTGTTTGACTTTATCTTTTATGTATAGACAATTTGGGTTTGAGTTGTCTTGGATGCAAAGGGAGAAAACATTGTGAGTAAGGAGTCCTGATGTTTTATTTTCATAGAATTACTGCTCACTAGTTGAGTGGCTTTGTTTCTTTGTTCACGAAGGACTGGCCTAGGCGGGGCCATCTCATTAAGTGCTTATAGAGGCATAGGGGAGATCATCCCTGTGGGGACGAAGGACAGGGTCCTTGGGTGAGGATCTGTAACCTTCCCATTTCCCCTCCCAATTTTTAATCAGAGAAGTTTAATCAGTGACCTGTTTTACCTATCGCACCTTTCGTGCAACCTCACATGAATAGAGTTGTGCTATTTAAAAAAGGCTGAAAGGGGCGCCTGGGTGGCGCAGTCGGTTAAGCGTCCGACTTCAGCCAGGTCACGATCTCGCGGTCCGTGAGTTCGAGCCCCGCGTCGGGCTCTGGGCTGATGGCTCAGAGCCTGGAGCCTGTTTCCGATTCTGTGTCTCCCTCTCTCTCTGCCCCTCTCCCGTTCATGCTCTGTCTCTCTCTGTCCCAAAAATAAATAAACGTTGAAAAAAAAAAAAAAGGCTGAAAAACATTGCTAGTTAAGGTTTCTCGGAAATACTTTGATTTCAAGTGTAAGGACCACGAGATGACGAGGTCAACATACACAGCGCTTAGAATAGTGACCTGCATGTGGTGGGCACTAAGTAAATATTTTAGAATTGATTCTTACCCTCCACCGGACATTCTCAGGGTTGTACTGTTGAGCCCGAGTAAGCCAGCAGCACCGTGTGGGGACATTCAAAGGCCGGTTTTTCCATAAACTGGTTTATGTGAGTCTGTGCAAGTTATGTAATTTCCAAAAAGCAGAGGGTCTCGTGGTTCCTTAACCACAACCCTGAAGTCCAAAAGGTCTGAAAAATAGAAGGTTTTGTAAGTGAATTAGAGGCAAATCTAATCTGAATATAGACGAGCCTGTATTACTAGTTTTACGTATCCCACTTAATGTGAGGTGTGTCACTGAAGAAATACTAAGTTACGGCTGCTGCCCCAGGGTTGCACTGGGGGTTTTTGTTGGATGGGTCCACCAGGTAGCCGACACTGACATAAGTTAGGAGAGCTAGAGTCTTCCTGGGGATAGGTCCTGTGAGGAGTACAGCAGGGAGGAAGCAGGATCCCATAAGGAAAGCCTGTAGGACATGTTGCAGACTCTTGTATTAGCAGGATTAGCCAGTTCTTGGCTGGGGACTGACTGTCCAGATGGAGCAAGGCCTTGGCTTGGAAGGATGAGGCAGAGGTCCTAAAGGCTGGAGGCTGGAGGCTGACTGTGCTCATTACAGCTGAACAGAAGGTTCTGTCTCAAGTGAGATCCCAAAGGTACGATGCCACAGTTACCACACAGCTTTCTCTTTTGTTTTAAACAGCTTTCAACTTCTGCACCATAAAATTTACCATTTGATGCGTGCCGTTCCATGATTTTAGTAGATGTGTCTGGTGGTACAACCAAAATCATGGTCCGGTTTCAAAGTGTTTCCATCACACCGAAATGTTGGCTGTCTATTCCCGCTCCTACTCCTGTCACAGGAATTTCTTCTGTGTTTGGCCTTTATACTGCTGCCTTCTCTAGGATTTTTTTCTAAATGGAATCATACAACATGTAATCTTTTGAGTCTGGTTTCTTTGACTTATCACGTGTCTTTGGGGGTGATTTGTGTTGCCGCACGCTATTAGTATTCTTTTGTGTTGCTCGGTAGCTGTCCATGATGTGGATATATGCCATTTCTCAGTTGATGGATTGCTTCCAGTTTGGGGTGGTTGTGAATAAAGTTGCTAGGAACATTGGTGTACAGGTCCCGGTGTAGGGGCTCTTGGGTGGCTCAGTCGCTTAAGCGTCGGACTCTTGGTTTCATCTTGGGTCATGATCTCGTGGTTTGTAGGTTTAAGCCCTGCATTGGGCTCTATGCTGATGGTGCAGAGCCTGCTTGGGATTCTCTCTTTCTCCCTCTTTCTCTGCCCCTCCCCTGCTCTCTCTCTCCCTCTCAAAACACATAAATACACTTAAAAAGAAAAAAAGTCCTAGTATAGTCACCTGTTTTCATTTCTGTAGGAATGGAGTTGCTGGGTCATATGGTAAGTGTCTGTTTAATTTTTTTATGTTTAATTTTCAAAAGAAACTGTGAAATAGGTTTCAAAGTGTATCATTTTGCAGTCACACCAGCAGTGTATGAGAGTTCCAGTTTGTCCACATACTGGTCAGCGTCTTCGGATATAGCTATTCCAGAGGGTGCGTGTGGTGTCTCATGCTTTTAACTTGTATTTCTCTAATGACCAATAACGTTGAGCATCTTTTCATGTGTTTATTAATCATTTATATATGTTCTTTTTAAATATACATATATTTTTTATTTTTTAATGTTTATTTATTTTTGAGAGAGAGAGACAGTGTGAGTAGGGCAGGGTAGACAGAGAGGGAGACACAGAAGCTGAAACAGGCTCCAGGCTCTGAGCTGTCAGCACATGGGCTTGAACCCATGAATTGTGAGATCATGACCTGAGCCGAAGTCGGACACTTAACCGACTGAGCCATCCAGGCGCCCTATATATATTTTTCTTTTATTTATTTTTGAGAGACAGAGTATGAGCGGGGAAGGGGCAGAGAGAGAGGAAGACAGAATCTGAAGTGGTCTCCAGGCTCTGAGCTGTCAGCCCAGAGCCCGACGCAGGGTTTTAAGTCCAGAACCAAGAGATCATGACCTGAGCCAAAGTCAGACAGTTAATCGACTGAGACACCCAGGTGCCCCCCATTTGTATATGTTCTTATGTGAAATGTCTTTTGCCCATTGTTTATCTTCTTAATGAATAGAAGTTCTTTACACAGTCTAGATACAATTGCTTTATCAGATTTTTGGTTTGCAAACCTTTTCTCCTAGCCTGCGGCTTGTCTTTGCATTTTTTTAATGGTTTCTTTTGAAGAGCAAACAAATTTGTAACTTTGAGGTCCAGTTTATTTGTGAATTGTCTTTAATGTCTATTCCATGCGCAAGACATCTTTGCCTAACCTAAGGCAAGAAAGATTTCCTGCTATGTTTTCTAAACATTTCATAATTTCAGTTTTATGTTAGGTCAGTGGTTCTTAGCTGGAACAGTTTAGTTCTCCAGGGGACATTTGGGAATACCTGGAGACCTTTGGACAACTGGGTGGGGTGTGCTACTAGCATCTAATAGGTAGAGGACAGTGATGGTGCTACACATACTACAGTGCACAGGACAGCCCCCCCAACAGCAAAGAATTATTTGGTCCAAAATGTCAGTAGTGCTGAACTTGACAAGCCCTGAGTTAGGTTTCTGCTCCATTTTGAGTTAATTTTTGTGTATGGTGTGAGGTAAGGATCTATACACATTTTCTTTTGTTTTTGCATGTGAAGTAAGGATATAAGTGCATTTTTGTCTTTTCTTCTTCTTCCTTTTTCCATGACCATTTGTTTTAAGAAATATTCTACTGCAGTGAATTGCCTTGGCACCTTTGGTGAAAATCAACCGACTATACACATTGTTCTCCTGATCTATATTCTACCTTTATGCCAGCACCACACGTGTTGATTGCTACAAGTTGATAGTTCATTTTGAAATCTGGCAATGGGAGTCCTTCAACATTTCTTTTTCTAAAAAATTGTTTTGTCTACTATGGGTTCTTTGCATTTTTGTATCTATTTTATCATCAGCTTTTCCAACTCTATTAAAAAGATGACCTGGGATATTGATAATTACATTTAATCTATAGATGAAGAGAACAGACATCAATATTGAGTCTTCTAATCCAAAAACTGGGTGTATTTCTCCATTTATTTAGATTTTTAATCCTTCTCAACAATGACAGGTTTCAGTGTATAGGTCTTATATTTCCTGAATTTTTTTTCTATATACTTTATTTATAGTTGCCTTCATCAATGGAATTGTATTCTTTTTTTTTTTTTTAAGTTTACTTATTTAAGGACAGCATGAGCAGGGGAGGGCAGGCAGAGAGAGAGAGAGAGAGAGAGAGAGAGAGAGAATGTCTCAAGAAAGCTCCACACTGTCAGCACAGAGCCCAACTCAGGACTCAATCTCATGAACCATGAGATCATGACCTGAGCTGAAATCAAGACTTTAATGCTTAACCAGCTGAGCTACACAGGCACCCCTGGAATTGTATTTTTCTTTTTTACTTTTTAATTGTGGTAAAGTATATATAACATAAAATTTATAATTTTATCTATTTTCAAGGATATAGTTCAGTGGCATTAAGTACAATCATATTGTGTGGTTGTCAGCACTATCAGACTTTAAAAAAAATGTTTAAGTCCAAGTTAGTTAATATATAGTGTAATAATGATTTCAGGAGAATTTATTGATTTATTTATTGATTTATCACTTACATATAATACCCAGTGCTCATCCCAACAAGTGCCCCCCTTACTGCCCATCACTCATTTAGCCCATCTCCCCACCCGATACCCCTCCAGAAACCCTCAGTTTGTCATCTGTCTTTGCGAGTCTCTTATGGTTCGCCTCTTTCTCTGTTTTTATTGTATTTTTCCTTCCCTTCCCCTATGTTCATCTGTTGTGTTTCAAATTCCACATGAGTGAAATCATATCTATCATTTTCTGACTTATTTCACTTAGTATAATATATTCTAGTTCCATCTATAAATGGCAAGATTTCATTCTTTTCGATTACTAATATTCCAGTGTGTGTGTGTGTGTGTGTATGTATGTGTCTATACACACACACACACACACACACACACACACACACACACACATAAATAACCTCTTATCCATTCATCAGTCGGTGGACATTTGGGCTCTTTCCATAATTAGGCTATTGTTGATAGTGCTGCTATAAACATTGGGATGCATGTGCCCCTTTGAATCTTATCCTTTGAATAAATACCTAATAGTGCAATTGCTGGGTAGTAGAGTAGCTCTATTTTAAATTTTTTGAGGAACATCCATACTGGCTGTACCAGTTTGCATTCCTACCATCAGTGCAAAAGTGTTCCCCTTTCTCCTTATCCTTGCCAACATCTGTTATTTCCTGAGTTGCTAATTTTAGCCATTCGGATAGGTGGGAGGTGGTATCTCATTGTGGTTTTGATTTGTATTTCCCTAATGATGAGTGATGTTGAGCATCTTTTCATGTGTCTGTTAGCCATCTGGATGTCTTTGGAAAAATATCTGTTCATGTCTTTGCCCATTTCTTCACTGGACTTTTTTTTGGGGGGGGGTGTTGAGTTTGATAAGCTCTTTACAGATTTGGGACACTAACCATTTATCTGATATGTCATTTGCACATATCTTCTCCTATTCTGTCTGTTGCTTTGTAGTTTTGTTGATTGTTTCCTTCATTGTGCAGAAGCTTTTTATCTTCATGCTTGCTTTTGTTTCCCTTGCCTCCGGAGACATGTCTAGTAAGAAGTTGTTATGGCAGAGGTCAAAGACGTTGTTGCCTATTTTTTCCTCTAGGACTTTGATAATTTCCTTCTTACATTTAGGTCTTTCATCCATTTTGAGTTTATTTTTGCGTATGGTGTAAGAAACTGATCCCGGTTCATTCTTCTGCATGCCGCTGTCCAGTTTTCCCAACACGATTTGCTGAAGAGACTTTTTTCCAGTGGGTATTCTTTCCTGCTTTGTTGAAGATTAGCTGGGCATACATTTTTTGGCCCATTTCTGGGTTCTCTATTCTGTTCCATTGATCTGTGTGTCTATTTTTGTGCCAGTGCCATACTGTCTTGATGATTACAGCTTTGTAATACAGCTTGAAGTCTGGAACTGTGATGCCTCCAGCTTTGGTTTTCTTTTCCAACATTTCTTTGGCTACTTATGGTCTTTTCTGGCACCATACAAATTTTATGATTTTTTTCTCTATTTCTGTGAAGAATGCTGGTGTTAATTTGATAGGGATTGCATTGAATGTGTAGATTGCTTTGGGTAGTATAGATATTTTAACAATATTTGTTCTGATTCATGAGCATGGAATGTTTTTCCATTTCTTTGTGTCCTCTTCAATTTCTTTCATAAACTTTCTAAAGTTTTCAGCATACATATCTTTTACCTCTTTGGGCAAGTTTATTCCTAAGTATTTTATGGTATTTGGTGCAATTGTAAATGGGATTGATTCCTTGATTTCTCTTACTGCTCCTTCATTATTGGTGTATAGAAATACATCTGATTTCTGTACGTTGATTAATATTCTGCAAATTCATGTATCAGTTCTAGCAGTTTTTGGGTGGAGTCTTGGGTTTTCCATGTAGAATCATGTCATCCATGAGGAGTGAAAGTTTGACTTCTTTCTTGCTTATTTGGATGCCTTTTCTTTATATTTTTTGTCTAATTGATGAGGCTAGGACTTCCAACACTATGTTGAACAACAGTGATGAGAGTGGATATCCCCATTGTGCTCCTGACCTTAAGGAGGAAAGCTCTCCATTTTTCCCCATTGAGGATGATCTTTGCTATGGGTCTTTCGTCTATGGTCTTTATGACCTTAAGGTATGTTTTTTCTATCCCTACTTTCTTGAGCGTTTTTATCAAGAAAGGATGCTGTATTTTGTCACATGTTTATTTGTACACATATTGAGAGGATCATGTGGTTCTTTTTTTTTTTTATTATTATTGTGATGTTTCATGTTGATTGATTTGTGGATGTTGAACCACCCCTGTAGCCTAGGAATAAATCCTACTTGATTGTGGTCAATAATTCTTTCAATGGATTCAGTTTGCTAGCATCTTGTTGAGAATTGTTGCATTCATGTTCATCAGGGAGACTGGTATGTAATTCTCCTTTTTACTGGGGTCTTTGTCTGGTTTTGGATTCAAGGTAGTGGCTGGTCTCATAGAATGAGTTTGGAAGTTTTCCTTCCATTCCTACTTTATAGAACCATTCAAAAGAATAGGTATTAACTCTTCTTCAACGTTTGGTAGAATTCTCCTGGGAAGCCATCTAGCTCTGGACTCTTGTTTGTTGTGAGATTTTTTATTACTGATTCAATTTCTTTACTGGATATTGGTCTGTTCAAATTATCTATCTCTTCCTATTTCAGTTTTAGTAGTTTATATGTTTCTAGGAATTTGTCTATTTCTTCTAGACTGCCCAATTTGTTGGCTCATAATATTCTCTTAATATTATTTGTATTTCTGTGGTGGTGCTTGTGATCTTTCCTCTTTCATTAGTGACTTTACTTACTTGGATCCTTCTCTTTTCCCTTTTGAAAATCTGGCTAAGGGGTTTTCAGTTTTGTTAATTCTTTCAAAGAACCAGCTCTTGATTTTGTTGATCTGTTCTGTTTTGTTTTTGTTTGTTTTGTTTTTGTTTTTAAATTTTGATATCATTTTTCATTCTCTCCTCTTTATTTTTCCCTTTTTCAGCTTGTTTTGGTCTTTACCTGCTGTTCTTTTTCCAGATCCTTTAGGTGTAAGGTTAGGTTGTTATTTTTGACATTTCTTCCTTCTTTAGGAAGGCCTGGATTACTATATACTTCCCTCTTGTGACTGCCTTTTCTGTATCCCGGAGGTTTTGGACTGTTGTGTTTTCATTTTCATTGGCTTCCATGTACTTTTTAATTTCTCCTTTAATTTCATGGTTAACCCGTGCATTCTTCAGTAGGATATTCTTTTTTTCTTAATTTTTTTTTACATTTATTTATTTCTGATAGAGACAGAATACAAGTGAGGGGAGGGGCAGAGAGAGAAGGAGACACAGAATCCGAAGCAGGCTCCAGGCTCCGAGCTGTTAGCACAGAGCCCAACGTGGGGCTCAAACTCACAAACTGCGAGATCACGACCTGAGCCGAAGCTGGACGCCCAACTGACTAAGCCATTCAGGTGCCCAAGTAGGATATTCTTTAATCTCCAAGTATTCAAGGTCTTCCCAAATTTTTTTGTGGTTGATTTCAAGTTTCATAGCATTGTGATCTGAAAACATGCATAGTATGATATCGATCTTTTTGTACCTGTTGAGGGTTGATTTTGTGAACCAGTATGTAATATATTCTGGAGACTGTTCCATGGGAACTCAAGAAGAATGTGTATTCCAGTGCTTTAAGATGAAATATTCTGGATATATCTGTTAAGTCCATCTGGTTCAATATGTCATTCAAAGCCATTGTTTCCTTATTTTCTGCTTGGATATCTGTCCATTGCTGTAAGTGGGTGTTAAAGTCCCCTACTATTATGGTATTATGATCAATTGTTTGTTTGTGGTTAATTGATTTATATTTGGGTGCTTTCAAGTTGGGGGTATAAATATTTACAAGTGTTAGATCTTCTTGGTGGATAGATTCCTTAATTATGGTATATTTCTCTTCTTCATCTCTTCTTACAGTCTTTCTTTTAAAATCTACTTTGTCTGATACAAGTATGGCTACTCCAGCTTTCTTTTGACATCCATTAGCATGATAGATGGATCTCCATTCCCTTCCTTTCAATCTGCAGGTATCTTTAGGGATAAAATGAGTCTTTTATATGCAGCATATATATGGCCCTTATTTTTTTTTTATACATTCCAATACCCTGTGTCTTTTGATTGGAGCATTTAGTTCGTTTACATTTAGAGTGATTATTGAAAGATATGAATTTAGTGCCATTGTGTTGCATGTAGAGTTGGTGCTTCTGGTGATGTTCTCTGGTCCTTTCTAGTCTTTGTTGCATTTGGCCTTTCTTGTTTTGTTTTGCTTTTTCTCCAAAGAGTCCTCCTTAAAATTTCCTGCAGGGATGGTTTAGTGGTCATGAATTCCTTTAGTTTTTTTTTTTTTTTTTTTTTTGGTCTAGGAAACCCTTTATCTCCCCTATTTTGAATGACAGCCTTGCTGGATAGGGAATTCTTGACTGCATATTTTTCTTTTTCAGCACGTTGAATATATCCTACCATTCCTTTCTACCCTGCTGAGTTGCTGTGGATAGGTCTGCTGCAAACCTAATCTGTCTTCCTTTGTAGGTTAAGGACTTTTTTTCCTATTGTTGCTTTCAAGATTCTTTCCTTGTCTGTGTATTTTTGTGAATTTGACTATGATATGGCTGGTGACAGCCAGTTTTTGTGGAATCTAATGATGTGAGTTCTCTGTGCTTCTTGGATTTTGATGTCTGTGTCTTCCCCGGATTAGGAGAGTTTTGTACTATAATTTGCTCACATAAACTTTCTGTCCCCTTTTCTCTTTTTTTCTTCTTCTGGGACTCCTATGATTTGAATATTATTCCTTTTTAATAAGTCACTGAGTTCTCTAAGTGTTGTATTGTTATCTTTGGACTTTCTTTTTTTCTGCTTCATTATTTTCCATAATTTTGTCTTCTATTTCAGTGATTCACTGCTTTGCTTTGTCCATCCTTGCCATCACAACATCCATTCAAGATTGCATCTCAGTTATAGCATTTTTTATTTTGGCCTGATTAGATTTTTCTTCTTTCATCTTCGCAGAAAGGGATTCGCCAATGTCTTCTATACTTTTTTCATTCTCAGGTAGTATTCTTATAATCATGGTTTTAAATTCTAGTGAGACATCTTACTCATCTCTGTGTTGGTGAAATCTCTGGCTGTCATTTTGGGGTGAATTCTTCCATCTTGTCCTTTTGGAAGAAGAAAAAGATGAATAAAAGAAAAAAGAAAAATTAAAAAATAAAAAACAAAACAAAAAATCAAATAAAGGAAGTTAGAGCCTTAGGTGTGTTTCAGTCTGTTTGTTGAGGGAAGCTTGAAAGACTAGACAAAAAAGAGAAAGGAAAAAAAAAGTTAAACAATATTTAAAAATTAAAGAAAAATTTAAAGAAAATAGAATAAAGAAAAAAATAGAAAAAATAAAGGAAAAAATAAAAAAAGAATTTGCCCTTTCTGTATCCAAGAAAGAGAAAGAAAAACAACATCAAAAAATAGAAGCAAAGTAAACAAATAAACAGACCAGCAAACAGAATGAAACTCAAATGAAGTTATATCCAGTTTCCCCTAGAACTGAAACTGTGAGGCCCTCTATAATGCATACAGTAAGCAGATGGAGAACTTATCCTGGTCTTCTGGGGGATGTGTCTGGAGGGTGCAGGTGGGTGGGGCTTGGTGTAACGGCTCCATTCTCCACAAGGTGGTGCTGCTTAGCTTACTAGGGTGGATCAGTGTGGTGCATGTGTGTGTGTGTGTGTGTGTGTGTGCACATGTGCTTGTGCAGGAGAGGTGGAAATGGCTTCACCCAGCAACCTAGTCTCTGGCACAGGAACTTTGTGCTCTCACTGACCCGGGATCAAGCACCCTTCCTTTGTCTGAGGCCTCCATCCATTCCCCACCTCTACCCTGTCTGTGTCCAAGCTGACCGCCTGCCAGGCAGCAGCACCTCCCTCCAGAGTTTTATCTCAGATGGAGCTGTGTTTCAACACCCCTAACTTCAGAGACCCCCGTGGCTTGGACTCTTGCCAGCTCTCTGGGGGAGGGTCTCACTGAGCAATGGCTGGGTACCAGCTTGCCCCAGAAGACGTTCATGCGATTGCACAGAAGCAGAGGTTCAGAGATTATGGCAAATCACAACACACAGCTGGTGCCGGGATTCACCACACTCTGACATCTTTGTTCCAGTACCAGCAAATGTGACTGCTCTCTGGAGTCTCCTGGGATCTTTGTGGGGAGGCCGTATGGCCTCTACCACATGCCCTCCAATCAGGGGAACCACTTCTCCCCATGTGGCACATGGCCCCTCAGACTCTGCTGCCTGTTCCTGGGGATTCGCCCTGCTTCCTCACCAGAGCACCACCAGGCACTGAGCTGTGGAAGTTCAGACTCTCCTCCACTGTTTATAGAATCCTGTGGTATTAAAACCCTCTCCTTTCTTCCCGTCAATGGTTTTGGGTAACAGATTCTTGTTCGGTCCCCTGTGAGTGTTTTCACTCTTTCTCTCCAGCTACCTTTTGGGGAAGTGCTTTTCTGGCATGGTACCAATGCGATGGACTCCCCCTTTCTTTTTTTTTTTTTCCTCTGTCCTCTCTCTGAGAAAAGGACTTCCTACCCTTTGCAGCTTTTCTCTCCCCCAGTTCATCTCTCCACACAGCATACCTGCTGAGTTTTGTGGCTCAAGTTTTGCAGATTATTGTGTTATTCCTCAATTTCTTAGGTGTTCAAAATGGGTTGGTGCTGATGTAGCTGAGTTTCAGGGACGAGACAAGCTCAGGGTCCCCATACTACTCTGCTATCTTCTCAATAAGCCATTCTCAGTGTTGGAAATGTATTCTTAATTCCATTTGTGAATTGTTTATTGCAGCCAACAGAAATACAATTCAGCTAGTTATGTAAATTTCATACACTGTAACCTTGCTAAACGTGCTCTGTATTTGTTTCCTTATAATTTTCTACATGAAGTATCCTGTGATCTGAAAATAGTTTTACTTCTTCATTTCCAGTCTGCATGCCTTCTTTTTTCTTGCTGCCTTCTTTTGGTATACTCAGCAATACAATCTTACATGGAAATGGTGAGAGCCACCTGCCTTTCAAAATTAAAAAAAAAAAAATAGAATTCTGAGATACTCTTGGGGCACCTGGGTGGCTCAGTCGGTTAAGTGTCCGACTTTGGCTCAGGTCATGATCTCATGACTTATGGGCTTGAGCCCTATATCAAGCTCTGTGCTGACAGCTCAGAGACTGGATTGGATATGTGTCTCCTGCTTTGGATTCTGTGTCTCCCTCTCTCTGCCCCTCCCCTGCTTGTGTTCTCTCTCAAAAATAAATATTAAAAAAATTTTAAATTAAAAAAAAGAATTCTGAGATACTCTTAACTTTGTGTGTTTCAGGTAAGGGATTGCAAATCTGTAGCAACTAACTTTTAAGGTTGTTAGGGTTAAATAAGAAACCACATAGAAGATGCTTAGTGTAATTCCTGACACAAATCAGTATCCTCATAAAATGTTGCTGTATGGAAAGAGAATCTTGGCTGACCACTCGCAGGCCAGCATTGGGAATCAGGACTTGACACTGGGGATGGGTGGTTGTCGGTGGCCTATAGCGGTAGGGGATGATCCACAGCAAGCGTCAGCACGGTTTTTGTCAGCCTCTTCAGGAATTTTTGGTGTTGTGAGAGCTCTGCCAAAGTACCTGAGGTTCAAAGTAGCCAAGCCCAGCACTCCCATGGATATAGTGAAACAAGGTTTATAACGTGGAAGGAGTGGAGTTGTACCGAGGAACGACTGTTGTTGGGGCATGAGTAATACGAGGGGATTATTTGGGGCATATATTATATCAAAATTAAGAGAAAACCCTTCATTATTTCTCTGCGCATTTCTATGTCCTTCCTTGAAGGTTTATTCTAGAAGTTGTTCCACTGAGGGGCTGGAAATTTGTTAAGGTAGGAATAACAGGTGAGATGAGGAAGAGATAGCATGGGGAGGGAACAGGATCAGGAGGGAGTCTTAGTGGCACCTTCAGCCTGTTGGGAGGTAGCACTTCTCTCCTATAGAAGGTGATGGGTCCACCTGTAATGATTCAGTCCCACTGCCGATTTCCTCTAAGGAAAGCCAAGCATTGTGGCAGCCAGTGAAGGCCACGATCTCTTGTTGGTAATGCTGTCCTCACCAAACGCTAACTTGGAGAATTGGAGATCCTCTGGTGGCATTAATTATTGCAAAGCTCCTACACCCGTCTTCATTCATTACTTTGACAAAAATCTAATAAACTGATCAACATCCTTCATAGTTAGTGTATGGTATGCCAATAAAGATGTTAGAGTCCAACCAAGAAACTTTGGGGGTTGTTGGATCTCACTAATCAAACAATTTAATTCCCAGTCTTTATTTAACACTATGGGTGCTTTAATGACCAAGGTTCTGTGAGCTTTTAATCATGATCATTATCACAATACTAAGATTGGCAATTATACAGAAAAGGCCCCTATAGGCTGGCAGTGCTTCTTTAAAACACATTCAGTCATCAGAAAGTCACACAAAGGAGTTTCTTTATGTAAAAACCACAAGGCACACAAGGCAAACAGGTGATGGTGTCAAAAGGCATCGTGTTGTGTCCTTTCCTTCTCGTCAGGGTTTGCTCATTTGAATGTCCAAAGACAACGTTGTGAGCCGGTGGCAGTAGCCATGTGCTGACTGATGGCTCCATCACTGAAGCAACAGGTAGTTTTCAGAGGCACAGACCTGGTGCTGAGTGATGGAATCTAGAGAAAGAGAAAAGCAGTTTAGCATTTATAATGGCCAACCACAAGGTAAAATAATAATCTTATATATATGCAAAGTCGTATTTTAAAGTCTTAGGCGGTTTAGAGCCATGTTGTCTATGTGTCCACATGCCCATATAGCACATGTGACTATTTAAAATAAAGGGGTGCCTGGGTGGCTCAGTCGTCTAAGGCTCCAACCCTTGGTTTTGGCTCACGTCATGATCTCACGGTTCGTGAGTTCAAGCCCCACGTCGGGCTCTGTGCTGATGGTGCAGATCTTGCTTGGGATTCTCTCTCTCTTTGTTCCTCCCATACACACTCTCTCTCAAAATAAATAAACTTTAAAATAAAATGAAAATTAAATTGAAAAAATTCAGTTCATCAGTCATACTAGCCACATTTTAAGTCCTCGATAGGCACATATCCTGCAGATACAGCATATATAGGGTGTTCCCATCATGGCAGAATGTTCTCTTAGCCGGGTGGCAAGTTTGCCAGTCCATGGCGAGAGAGACCAGGATTGTAATCTCCATTAGCTACAGAAAATACTCTCTGGCACAAGGCAATTTATATATAAATATATTAGTTTTAGTTACGGTACTAACTACACATTCTAGGCTGTGTATCTACCAATCCACAGCCTGTCTACCTCGCTAGAATACAAAGTTAGTACGCACAGTTTCTAAAACGCAGGTCTTCATATTTAAGTTGAAGAAGCTGGACTAGTCCTGTCAGTTTGAAAGCCTATTATTTTATGAAAATCATAAGAAGTCACCTGGTCCAGGATAAGCTATAGATGCAGAAGAACAGGCCAGCAGGAGACTATACTGCTCTAGGCCCTACTTCTATGAGGACGATAGAGGAATCCAATGGGTTGGCAGCACTGGTTGAATTACAGATTAAATTACAGTTAATGTAGTTTTTAGAATTTATTTTTATTTCTTGAGCAAGAGAGTAGGGGAGGGACAGAGAGAGAGAGAGAGAGTGAGGGAATCCCAAGCAGACTCCATACTCAGTGAGTAGCCTGACATGACCTTGGGATCATGGCCTGAGCCAAAGTCGAACGCTTAACCGACTGAGCCACCCAGGTGCCCCTACAGTTCACTTATTGATTACAACTATTATCCACAGGGAGAGAGAAATGATACTGAAGGACCTTAAGACATCACGATGATGAATGATAGCAGACGGAAAGTCAAAACATAGGTTTGTTCTATGAATAGGGGGAAAAGATGGAAGAAAAAGGGGTGCATCTTAGCTGGAGCTCTAGATCGTGTCCCAGAAGTTAGTTGTCATTTGCCCAGTGCAAACGCACTTCCACACAAGACGTCTGAACTGGTCAGCTTTCAGCGGGGAGAAGCACTACCATTTGTCACATGTATAATATACATTATATATCATTAAAATTAATATATCCAGCAGAATAACAATTCTTATTAGTACTCAGTAAAACCACTTCTCGGGGCGCCTAGGTGGCGCAGTCGGTTAGGCGTCCGACTTCAGCCAGGTCACGATCTCGAGGTCCGTGAGTTCGAGCCCGGCGTCAGGCTCTGGGCTGATGGCTCGGGGCCTGGAGCCTTTCGATTCTGTGTCTCTCTCTCTCTCTGCCCCTCCCCCGTTCATGCTCTGTCTCTCTCTGTCCCAAAAATAAATAAACGTTGAAAAAAAAATTTTTTTAAAACCACTTCTCTCCACAACCCAGTGAAGCAGTATTTTAATATCAGACCTTTATTCGTGGATGTGTTGTACATATTTTCTCTGTTATTCGCCTTTTGACTTTCCTGATGCAAAAAAGTGTTTTGTTTTTACATTCAGATCATGTAAATCTTTTACTGCAGTTGGACTTTGAACCATAGGTAGAAAGCCTTTCTTTGTACCCAGTTTTAAAGCGTGTCAGTCATATTTTTTTCCAGGTTGTAAAACCCTGTAGATTCAATTTTTACACTTAGATTTCTGACAGGATGTCATTTTCCAAAGCCAAAAAACGTTACAAAAAGGGTGGTGATTTTTAAAATTAATCTAAAATAGAACTTAATGAAAAAAATGCCACATATTTCTTTTAAAAAAAGTGGCATACTTATTCTGACATTTATACCAAAGAAAAAATACATAGGAAGACAATTTTGAAAAAAATGAATAACGAGAGACAATTTGACATGCTAGATACCGAAACACATTATAAAATTACAATAGTAAAATAGTATGTAATTAGCACACAACAGATAAATAGACCAATGGGAAAGTCTGGAAACATGTCCACGCACATATAAGAATTTAACAGGTGAGTCACAGGGCATTCCAAATCAGTGCAGAGGGGACAAGGTACTACATAGATGGTATGATCCCTTCACATCACACAATAAATAGGTTACAGATGAATTAACACTGTAAACACTTAAAAAAATGATGGAAGCATTAACAGAGAAAAGAGACAGGTTCTGGAGCTCAGGGGGTAGAGATGACCTTCCAAAGTGAAACCCAAATTCAGGTGCCTCAGGAAATAAGGCATTTGAATCCATGAAGAATAATAATTAAATATTAAAACCTTTGTAACCCACAACAATCAATAAACAAAATTAAAAATGAGACAGATTGAAAGAATTTTACACTTAGACCACAGGGCGAGGGTCCATGTTATACACATATTCTGTAGAACAGCGTGAAAAGGAAAAATAGCCAGTGATAAGGATAGGTGACCCATGAAATATAGCTCCCTCTCTAATTATTCATACTCATTAGTAATTTAGTAATTAGGGGACGACAAATTGAGTAATGACACCTATTTGTTTAATTTATCAGATCACCAAATATAAAAAATATGGGTAACGTCCAGTACTGGTGAAGATGTGGAGGAAATGGAGACGTCCACAGCTGTGGGTACCCAAACTTACAAGTACACGTAAGCTGGGGCACAGTGATGTCACTGCTATGAATCTGCTCTACACAAACATGCATGCCTGGGATTCGGCGGGGATAATTACAGCTCAAAATAATCTCTTAAAACTGAATTCAAACTGTTCCAGTTAGAACACACACATAAAGCGCATAATGGCAGAAACGGTGGAAATCACCCCAAACGTCCAATAATAAGGAGTGCATGGCTTAATTGCACGTCCTCCAATGGTTAGAAAGAACGAAGTAGCTGTATGTGTGTAAAATGGAATGCTCTCCTAGAGAGAGTCAAATAAAAACTCAAGGAACAATATGTAACCCTCCATTTATAGAAGAACCCTCAAGCAATACTCAGGTTTATACACATTTATTTCTATTTAAATACGTCTAAAAAATCTAAAAAACACTCTTCCAGCTTTACTGTAGTATAAGGAAGGGTTGTAAGATCTGGGGACTCTATGTCTGTCTGTATTCCAGTTCTTTGACCGTGAAATCTAGTGTCACCCCACATATCCATGCATCCAGTCATTCATTGTGGTGGAGAAAAAGGTTGACTAGAGAAGAAGTTTTAAATTTAGATAAAATAGAACCCTAAGTGTAACCTCGCAACAAAGTCTGTGGCTGGCCCCTCACGCTTGGTGTGGTAGGCTCAATTAACCCACGGACTTTCGAGAAATGGTACTTGAGGTACATGTAGTGTTGAGCTTATGCGTCTGGTAAGCAAAGCAGGGATTCAGAACGGAAAAGCATTTGACTGCTGAGTGATGGCTGGCAGCCAGGACATCCTTGTCCAGGGAGCCCCTCATGTTTCCAAGTTTCCAAATGTAAACACACACATGAAAAATGACTTCTACCCAAGTTCGTTTGTCATCTAAAGATAGTCACTCCCCTAATTCCAATGTCACATCATACAAATAGCCCTCAAACACCCCGTATAATGCAACCAATGGTACAGATGTTAGAGTAATGCCAGTCTGCCCAGCGGAAAGAGACAGATGGTACATGAGCACCTCCCATTAAATTTGCACTGAAAAAAAAAAAAAAAAAGACGTTGTGTTTGTATTTTAACAAGGTTTTTTAGCAGGTCTTGGCACAGGTTTATGCACGAGTTAAAGTTTACTGGCCTTTCTTCTGTGTGGTCTGATGATTAGGATAGTGAAGGAACATGCTGCTAGCTATTTTTTATAGTGTGGTGGTGGGCAAGCCACTTTCTTGAACTAAAACTCTAATTGCCAACAGCCAAATGTGGTTAATAGTACTGTGCACAGAGAGTGCTAGAACCCTCAGAATGCTGTTGGGAGCTTTATCTTAGCTTATCACAATCAGCTGACTATTCTAGGGCTGAAGCATGAGTGGCCATGTGGCCAGACATTCACTCAATCAAGGAATCAGCTCTCCTACTTAATAGAATGAGGGTCACTCAGCTTCCGGGAACACTCAGGACAGGGTTTTGACACTGAAGGTGCTCTTAGCAGTAGGGATGAGCAGGTTACAAATGACCCTAAAAATCCTTTCTCCTAATGAGCCCACAGCTGCCCACTGTGTAATTTTCATCTGTTGATCTCACTTCTCTCTGGAACCACAATGAACAAGACTTCCTCCCCTCTTTTGATGGTAGTCTTGCCAGCTCCTCTTTTGTATGCTGAATAAACCACTATTCCTTCAGTACTTCCTCAAGGATCCCGATCTCTCAAAACCTCAGCATTCTCTCAGATGCTCAAATTCAAGTCTAGAAGTCATCTTTGACTCCTCTTTCCTAATATATCACGTGCAATCTATCAGCAAGGCCAACTGGCTCTAGAATTTTTATTTAAAACCTGGCAGCTTCTCATCACCTTCAGGATATCATCCTAAATGTAACCACCACCATTTATCACCCAAACCACTGCAAGAGCCTGTAACTGCTCTCTCTGCTTCTATTTAAAGATATGTATTCCCCTACTTAAAATCCTATCGTAACTTCCATTTATTCTTAGAACAAAAAAACTAAACTTCTCACCATGAGGGCCTTGAGTGGTCCAGCCTCTGGCTACTTCTCCAGCATCATTTCCAATCAGACACTCCATACTTAATGCCTCTCCTCCTTGCCTACCTTGATCCTAGCTGTTCCCTTGGTCTGAAAGGCCAGTGCTTTAGATCTACACGGGCCCACCCTTCTGTTCATTGTTGGGGTCTTACCTCAAATACAGCCCTTCGGCCAGGGGCCAACCTCACTTTCACTATAAATACTCATACCCTGTTTTCTTCATAGCATTGATCACCAACAGGATTTAAAAAAAAAATTATCTTCATTAGAATATAGGTCCCAGGGTGCCTGGGTGGCTCAGTTGGTTAAGCATCCAACTCTTCATTTCAGCTCCAGTCATGATCTCATGGTTGTGAGATCAAGCCCCACATCGGGCTCTGTGCTGACAGTAGAGCCTGCTTGGGATTCTCTCTCTCCCTCTCTCTCTCTCTGCCCCTCACCCACTCATGGTCTTGTTCTCTCTCTCTCAAAATAAATAAATATTAAAAAAATAGAATATAAGTCCCACAGGGGCAAGTATTGTATCTGCCTTGTCAACTCCTATTCTAGTAGGGCCTAGGAATATGTTTAGTGCATGATCGGTGCTCAACAAATATAAACTGAGTGAATGACTTGACATGTGGTATATTGGAAGGAAATAGCCTGGTCTAAAAGAATGGAGCAGTTCTCAACATTTTTTTCTGTTCTGATATTAGGCTGGAGATGTTCACATATGGGATAATTTCTTTCCCAGAGTATACCAAGGATGTGGGCTGGGTCATAGACAAGATAGTCTAATAGTTTATTCCTAGTATAACAACTTTTGCTTCCCACCCAAGAAATGTGAGTAAAATGACATTACAGGGCTAGCCTTGAATTCACTAGTTTTTGTATTCTGTTTTATATTTATTTACTACTGGGCATAGGAATGCTAATGATTCTACTAAGTGGACCTTATAAAGACCAAGGTTGCTGAATTAGTTATAATCGTTTCTCGATTCTCCCAGATTTTTCTATGTAAACAAATGTATCATATGCAAAGAAGAGGACTTGTCTCTTCCTTCACAATTCTTATATTTTCTTTGTGTTTCCTTTGTGTGTCTCATCTTATCCCTTTGATTAGGAACTCTAGATCTCTGTTGAAATGAAAGAGTAAGAGCAGACATATGTATCACAACAGTCTTCCTTTTTATGGATGAATAATATTCTATCGTATATATAGACCACATTTTGTTTATCCATTCATCCATTGATGGACACTTGGGTAAGACACATTATGGCTACTGTGAATAATATGGGTATATAGCCAGAAATGAAATTGCTAGATCACATAATTTCAATTTAAAAAAAAAAAAATTTTTTTTAACGTTTATTTATTTTTGAGATAGAGACAGAGCATGAACGGGGGAGGGTCAGAGAGAGGGAGACACAGAATCTGAAACAGGCTCCAGGCTCTGAGCTGTCAGCACAGAGCCCGACGCGGGGCTCGAACTCACGGACCGCGAGATCATGACCTGAGCCGAAGTCGGCCGCCCAACCGACTGAGCCACCCAGGCGCCCCTCATTTAATTTTTTAAGGACTGACCATACTGTCTCCCACAGTGGCTGCACCATTTTACATTCCCACCAACAGTGCACAAGGTTCCAATATCTCCACGCTGTCAACAATACTTGCTGTTTTGTTTTGTTTTGATGGTAGTCATTGTAATGGGTATCCAGTAGCACCTCATTGTGATTTTGATCTGCATTTCCTAATCTGGTTAGTGATGATGAACATCTTTTCATGTGCTTCTTGGCCATTTGTATATCTTCTCTGGAGCAGTGTCTAGTCAAGTAAGTACTTGGACCATTTTTTTCAATTCGTTTTTTATTGTTGAACTGTAGAATTTCTTCATATTTTTTAAATATTCATCTCTATTTTTGCAAACATTTTCTCCCATTTCATAGGTTGTATTTTTGTGTGGTTGACTGTGTCCCTTGATGCATGGAAGTATTTTTTTAAACCTATTTTTACATTTGTTGCCTACCTTGTAGCTTTTTAAAGCAGTGTGCACCTTTCTTCCTGCACATGTTCCAAGTCACTGAGACTAAGTGAGCAAGTCAGTCTTTCAGGGATCTCCCAAGCAGACTGGAACAAATAGGGTCTACATTCGAGGAAAGGAAACCAAGACTGTGGGGCATGAGTAAGGAGCCAGAAAACCTCCCTAATGCCATGAACATGGCTTTGCTTGTTTGGGCTTTCACCCGGTTGCTGTAAACGTTTCATTGTTTTCCAGTGCTCCTACAGAATTTGTTCAGACAAAGTCGGTTCTGTTTTGGGTGTTTTGTTTTATTTTGTATTGGTGTTTTTGTGGGGAAGATGGGAGCTTGGATCTTCTTGGTCTGCCATTTTGCTGACATCACTGTGCAGGTGTCTTTTTTGATGGGTGGTGAGAAGCACACTTTTGATTATTCACTTCTCTAATTTTTAAAAAAATGTTTACTTACTCTGAGAAGGTGTGCACACAAGCAGGAGCCCAGCGTGGGGCTTGATCTCATGAACTGTGAAATCATGACCTGAGATGAAATCAAGAGTTGGACGTTCAACCAACTGAACCACACCCAGGTGCCCCTTATTCAGTTTTTTAAATGGTTGAAATTATTCAGATTTTCTGCTTCTTGAGTCAATTCTGGTAATATTTCCTAGAAATTATCCATCTTCCCTGTTTTCAAATTTGTTGATATAAATTTATTCAGCAAGCTCTCATGATTTTGAAATATCCTTACAGTATCTGTAGTAGCAGCCGCCCCAGTTTCGTTTGTAGAATTGTTCGCTGGACCCTTTTCTCTTCCTTTCTTTCACAACACTGCTAGGATTTTGACTTTTGACTTTCTTCCCGCAAAGAATTCTTTTTTATCTCTCAAAAAACTTACTTTTTTGCTTTGGTTTTATTAATATCTGATATGTTTTTATTTTTCATTTCCTCCTACATTCTTGTTGCTATATATTCATTCATCCCCAAGCATCAAAATTTAATAAAAATTGAACAAAAAAATGAGATGATTTAATCCAAGTATTTTTTTCTCTTCCTGAAAAATGGGGAACAGCTTCTTGTTGTTTTACTTGGAGGTTGGACCCTTCAGTCACAATCAGTTTCTGTAGCACAAACAGTTTGAGAATCCCTACTGTTAGGGGTTGCACAAATGAAGAGAGGTTCTGCTTACCAAGAGCAGAATTAAGATCTTTTCACAAAGGAAGCCTCTGAACTGAGAAGAGGGTGACTAGGAACGCTGGATCTTTAATTCACCGTGTGGTTCTGGTGGAGAAACTCAGATCTCTCTGTTTCCTCATGGAGAAAAGAAACAGATTTCTACCATGATCCCAGAATTCATTTCCAGCCGTGTAAACAACAGAAATGTATTATCTCACAGCTCTGGAGGCCAGAAGTCCAGGATCAAGGTACCAGCAGGTCTGGTTTCTCCTGAGGCCGCTCTCCTTGACTTGTGGAATAGCTCTTTTCTCTGTCCTCACATGGCTTTCCCTCTGTGTCTGTGCATCCCTGGGGTCTCTCTTCTTCTTCCAAGGATACCAGTCCTGCTGGGTCAGGGCTCCACCCTTAGGATATTATTTAACCTTAAATACCTCTTTAGAGGCCCCATATCCAAACACAGTTCCATTCTAAGGTCCTGGGGTTAGGACTTCAACATTTTGGGGGACACCATTCAGCCCATAAAAAAAGGTCTACCACTTTAGGTTCTATGATGCTCAATAGTAATTGGTTAACATGCAACAGTGAAGGAACAGAAGTTCCAAGTTCCACGTGCTCCAGTGTTAATTTACTAGGCCGATATGCAAAGACAGCCAGAACTACTGGCAACATCCCATTAGGGGGCTGAGCTTTGAAGTTTCTTTTATGGCTTTACCCTCCTGGCCCAGACGCAGGAGTTAACATGGCAGCACTTGCAGAGGGCTCTGCGAATTTGTACATAAGACAGTCTTGCGAACCTGTCGAAACCAAAATGCTTAGTGCTGGCATGTAAGTGGCCGTCTGGATTCCCCACACTGATGACTGCATTTCTGGTGATGGATATAAAATGTTGCTGTGGTTACACTATTTCCTGTTCCCAGTTGAATATGTAGCTGATTGTCATGTTCTACTTTGTTTTTTTGTTCCTAAGTGAGGCTTAAAAACTGTGCCTTGGCTAGTAAGGTGCAGAGAAGGGTCTTTTATTTTCCAGTTTGTCTGCCTGTCTTTAAAATGCTTTTTCACTTTTCTATCACTGTTGATACTCACATCCAGTGACTGGAGGTCAGCTGGCATAAATTTCACAAAGGGGAGCCAAGTGAGACAGGTTAGGAAATTTCAAAGATAACCATCTAGGACCACTAGTTGACCAATGAATGCAATTAAAGGGAAATACACTTTCTGAGCACACTCTTCCCATATCTTTCCAAGGCTAACACGTACTCTTTCAGCAGCTTGCAATTAATTAAAAAAAAGTCATATATATACATACACACACACACTTTAAAAAAAGCTATATATTTCTTAAAAGCTTATACACACAAGATGTTGAAATTATAAAATTCCACAAATCAGTTTCAGTTTTAGTTCTCATTTATTTCTAGCCTGGTAGATGTCATCCATTTGAGAACAACTCAAAACAAAAATAATGTGTCTTATTGTCTGAGATTGTGTCTTAAAAGTGTACTGCCACTTTCTGCATGGTTGCTGAACTCCTGGGGGTGGAAGCCAAGGTATGAGCGTGGCATCAGGTCATGTTCTGAGGAGGGGGCAGGCTGGGGACAGACCGTCCCCCCGGGTCTTTCCTTTCTCTTCTTCTTCTTTCCATCCTCAGCAAATGGCTTCACCTCCATCTGACTGGTTCCTTATCTATGCAGTAAAAATGTGGACTACCAGGGACCTGAAGACTCCTGATATTATCTGTTTAATCATGCACCCTAAGGGCTGAGCCTCCCGAGTGGCCTCCGTTTAACAAAATGCCATGTTTAAGAGCATGCATTTTCCTGGGCCTAGTTCTGTGGTCAGCCATCTGGGGAAACAATGATCTACGCTAGCCTGCAAAGGCCCACATGCTATCAGAGATCTTTTTCCTGAAAACAATGACATGCGGAGACATTCAAATCAAATGCTTTTTATAAGTTATAAGGAAATCATGCTGAGGCTAATTTTTTTCCCCCTTCGGCACCGCTGTTGAGCATAGTACACTATGTTCCCACAATAGCATAAAATGTATGTCTTATCACTTGAACATAGCCCAGACAATAAAAGGGCGCCCGAGACTGGAAATATGTCTTCTGAGAAAGGCCAAACCAGCCTTAAGTGATAACACCAACTGGGGATGAAGAGAGTGAAAAGAAATGATTACAGCACAAAAATTCGCAGACTAGTGATGAATGTACTGGGGTCTCAGGGCTCCCAACCCCTGCCGAAGGCCTCACTTAAGACGCCAGCCAAGTTACTTGGGACTTTCGCGTCTTAGTTTCTTGACATGTAAAATGGGAATTCTACTCTATGGGTGTGCTGGGGGAAAGAAAATTACTGGAAAATGCTTCCATTCCAACGTCAGGTAAAGGTAACATTTTGTTTCCTTGTGCCGGGAATTTGGTTTTTGTTTTCCTGTTTATTTTCATACATATTCAAGTGCCCACAAGTATTTTCTCTCTCAAAAATCCCCATTTCTCCTCCTGGTGGAATGATTCATCGAGAATCTTGGCCTAAGTATACTGCTGTTTCAGGGAAAATGGACTCTGGGGAATGAATTGGGAACATAATCATGGCCGTTCAAACAGCCTCGTTATAAGGCAACTCAGCGTGTGTGAGACTCTCCACGGAGCAAATGAGTAAGACATGGGGAGCCCTGTTTGGAGATCTCATAAGTTCACACCGTTCTATGCCAGCAGCCAGGAGGGTAAGCTGGCTGAATGCTCCGTGGTCACCGCTGAGCAGCCGCCTCCAAAGAACAAGCTAGACGTCAGGAGAAAGTCTTATACTGGAATAATCATTTGACACTTGTGTTTGTTTTTAAATAGAAATGTTGGATCAGACAGTGAAGGGATAAGAAGGCTTATCTGCAGGAATCTAGTCCTAGGATGTTGGAGGTCTTAGGCAAAGAGACTTTTTTTTGGTGATGTCCATCTTTCCTTCTGTCAAAGAAACAACAAAACAAACCAAACTTCTCGGGGGTTTCTAGGAGCTTAAAAAAAGATAATAATGATGATCTGTCCATCCCTTGTGATTTTATTGTGACTGCATAAACAAAGATGCCACAAAACATAGGAATAAACATAAAGATCCTAAAAGACAAAACCTTAGGATCTTTATTTTGGAAAGCAAACTGTAAATCTGAAAGTGGACGCAACAAGCTACTTTTTTTTTTTTTAAAGAATTTTTTTCAGACTTTAAGAACTACCCAATTCAAACTACTCTTTGGCCTCAGGGACTCCACCTTACATGGCAGCGGATCTTCTAGTTGGAACAAATTTAGAGTATTGGTTTTCATCATGTCTCACAAAATAACTTTCAGCTCAGTGCCTTAACATGGGTTTAATTTTAATTTAAAAGGGATTTTAATTGCACAATGTTTTGAGAATAACGTTGCTGTGTCAGTGGATACTGTCACCCAATGACACGGGACAATGCCCAGCACGCATGAGGATACCCTGCAACTCTCTTGTGCGATCTCCTTCGCCCATCGAGGGAAGTGAGCAGGGCAGAGGTTATTAGTCTGTTTAACAGATGAAGTAAATTAGGTCCGGAGAGCATAGGTGATTTGCCTCCGGTCAGAGCACAAGCCAGTGGCAGGACCCCGACGTGAAAGGGAATGCACTACTCGGGACCATGTTGCTTGTGGGTCTGTGCACGCGTGTAGAGATGTGCAAATGAAATCTCCTTTATGTGCACAAAGCTGGAGCTACCGTAACTCAACTCAAAAAAGAGAAGAACATAAACTCATAAATACTTGAAAAATACACATTCTAATACCCACCTCACCACAGAGGACCGGGTGCAGACCGGGGCAGTGGCCAGAGTCAGGGGGACTCACCTTACGGGTGAGGATTTCACCATGCTGCCGAGAGCCAAGGATTCCAGAACGCACAATACCCGGAAGTTGCCAAGGGCACACGCAGATGGTGTAATCAATGACAAATCAGAAACAGGACATGAATTATGGGAGAGGAAAGAGGCTTGGGCCCCCAGCTCCAGCTCTGAATCTCGGAGAATTCCACAGGGCCTTGTGAAGGTTAAGCGCTGGGGTCAAGCAGGTAGACCTCTGCCTACTAAAAACCCACGCGCAGAGGGGCCGAGGGGCCAAACAACCGGAGGAACTAGCAGGCGGCTGGACCGTGCACGAGGCAACAGGAAGGGGCGACAGAGCTCCCCAGCCTGGAAATACTAATCATGCAGACCCAGACGCTGGCCCTGTACACACGGTACACAGCCGACGCTGAAAAGATTAGTTGTTGGTATGGACTGTTGATAGCCATCGTGCGCACAGTTCCGTTAGCTGAACGAGACAGCTGTCTAAAAAGCAAAATTCTGGTTTCCAGTTGGTGTCATTTTGACACACGCACTTTTCTAAAAACAGCCAAACAAGAACCTCTGTTTCAGAACATAGGATGTTTTGAAGGTTATATTCTTGGCATTTAGAAAAGAGTCAACAGCCTCTTGGCTCTTGGACTGTAGCTAAAATCATAGATTTTTTTTTTTTTCTGAAATAAGTTTCCAGGCAAAAGATAAATTACTCTGCATCAGATAGTAAAAAAAAAAAAAAAAATTACTCTTGATTGCCATACTTTCAAAATATATCAAAGGATGACCATCAATCATTTAAAAGATATTCATAAATATCTGTAGTGATCTATGAATAAAACGTGGACACAGTATCTACTTATCTGTTAAAGGATGCTCTCTGGGAAGGGGTGAGGAAAGCCAGGAGTTGGGAATTTAGAGACGAGGGGGGCAAACAGGAGGAAGCAGGAGGAAGACAGGGGACAGAATGCACTTCTCAGGTCTCAAGAAGCCCGGTGAGGATCCCGCCTCAAGGTGCTGACACTGAACTGGACCAGTGAGGGCTGAAGAAGGAAAGGTTTCAGGAGAAACCAATTCTGACTTCCGGCCCCCCGGGCTACGAGAGACGAAATCCCTGTTGTTCTAGTGTCCCTGTCTGTGGGACCTGCTCTGAGAGCCCCAGCAAGCCTGTACGCTCATCAAACCCAGAGTAAGAAGGTTTATCCCCAGAGCGGGGCCCCGCGCACCCCAGCACCATCAGCGCACGAGCGCCGCCCGCCCTGGCCTCCCCTGCGCTGACCCCTTGCTGCCGGTGGAGCCCGCCTCCCACTCCTGCTTGGCCTACTTCTCCTGGACACCGCCCCCGTCCCCCCAGAGCCAGGGTACCAGACACAGCCCGCCCGTCACCACACCGTCAGCCTCCTGGAAAGAGAGCTTCTCTGCACCTCTTCCCCTTCCGAATGGAGTCACGTGTCCAGCACTGTGAATGCTGCACAGCCAGACGTGCACATTGGCTTCCTGTCTCCTTTTGCACCGCTCTTTGAGCGGGTGAGCAAACGAGTGTCGGGAGAAGCGGGTGATGCTCTGGAGGGGGCCGGGGGGGCGGGGGGGGGGAGCGGGTCCTGGCAGCCGGGTGCTGGCCCACCGCTCTGGGGGCAGAGCAAGACCAGGGCCCGGGGAGCGGCCATCTGAGCTGAGGGTGGACAGGCCTTAAGGTCTGGGGTAGCTGTGGGCAGGCTGGGCCTTTTTCACACTTGCTAGTGAGGTGAGTCAGGTGACTCTCTGTCCTGGTGAAGTCTACTTTGGCCGACAGTAAAAAGGAGAGTGTCTGGGTTGGCTTGAGACCGACAGTCATTAGCGGATTCTGTGAAAGGCAGATGCTTGGATGCTGAGACGTCCATCCAAAAGCCCCGCGGCTACAGGGAAGGGGGGCGTGGGCATCGGGCTTCCCCCAGGAAACCCCATTTGTGTGCCTGGGACCACAGACCCCAACAGCCACTGCGCTCAGAAGCACCCGCCCCACCATGCCCGTGAGCCGATCCCTACCTAAGATCCATGTTTCCGACAGATACTTGACGGTCGCCCTCCTCCTTCCTCGGGAGGGTCCGATGAAGATGCCGGCCTGGCGTGGGACTCTCGTGATCTGACCCCCACAGAGGACGACCAGTTCCCATAGCTTGGTTCTGGGGGGGTTGCTGGCCGGGGTGATGAACATCACAGGCTGGTCGGCAAACAGGGTTCCCTGGTACTGTCCCGCAGATAAGTGGTGCTCCAGGCGGCAGAGCTGTTGGGCAGAGACAGGGAAGATTACCAAGGCACTGAGTCATGTCCTCGTGTAGGGCAGCTCAGCTGCAAAGTTCCCTTCCTTTTTCGGGAGGAGAAAAGACTGAATGTAAAGGTGCGCATTCTCAGCTGAATTCTGAATTCCGAGGATCCAGGGGAGGTAATGACATTTAATGATAGTGACAGATAACGAGCAGATAAAATTGACATTTGCTGAAGCAGCTTGCAAGCAAAACTGTAAACAAATTTATAGCCCTCCTCCCCCCCACCCAAAAAATTTTTTTTAGGTTTTGAATTATTACAAATTGTAAACCAAAAGCTTGAAAAGGAATCAACTGTTGAGTGCGGAGAACAGCACCTGCATCCTGTAAATGCTATCTATTCACGTTCTTTGGGAGGGTGTGGAAGGGAAAGCAGGAGCCTCTAGAAGGCAAGCCCGGCTGCCCTGGACCAGCACCGGCCAGCGCGAGGTGCCTCGGGGTTCCTGCAGCAGGTGACTCTCACCAGGACCTCCGGGGCGCCCTGCACCCGGCCCTGCAGTGCCGGCAAAGGGGGAAGGAGGCAGCACGGAGTGGAGGTCCCAGACAGAGCTAATCCCCAACACATGAAGCTGCGGGGGGTGGGGTGGGAAGCATCTAGAGGCTTATTTCACTGAGTCATTGTGGAAATGGTGATGAGCACTATCGGAGACAGTGGGAAACATTTTCAGAAACAGGGATGTTAAATTGTTCTCCTTTTGGTCCTGATAAAGTTGTGGTCGGCTGGCTGACCCAAGGGACAGTGGAAGGCCTGCTTACTCTAAACAGACATTTCACTAACTACAGATTAATAAAGGCTTCTTTTTAAGTGTAGCTACCCTGTGGGAGATGTTGAGGGTGAACTGTCATCCACATTTTGAGTATTTTAATCAGCCGATTTCCCTGAGGACAGAACTGAACATTTCAGATATGTGGGCTCAGCGAAATTAAGGATTTGGAGCGCAGATATGTGGGAACAGGGATGGAGGGGAGCATCTCAGGGGGATGTAACCTGCGTGGGGCAGTGTGGAGGGAAATGCCTGCCGGTCAGTGGCTGGAGGCTAGCCCCCGAGCACGGAGAGGGGCCGGCTCTGGAGGTGGGAGGGCAGCAGAGGACCCCTTCCTCAGTTTCCATCACTGACCTTCTTCCACTAGGTTTTCATACTAAGAAAAGAAATTTCTTGATGAAAAACGTTGCCTCAACAGTAACACAATCTGCCCAGTACACTTAAATATGGCCGTGGAATCAATTCTCTTTACTCATCACCAGTTTTGAATTATGCAATGTAAGACCTGACATATAACTCCTTTCATCTGATTGGGTAAGTGGTGCAGGATCCACACAATGTGTGATGACTTTGTTTAATGCTTTTAGTAATTTCCAGCTTCCCTGTGAGATAGGGGGTAGAAAGGGTTTCATTTAATTTTGCAGAAGAAGACATTTAGGCGGAAGCTCGTCAAGCTTTGGCTAAATGGTGAGTCAAGCTGCAAGAAACAAGCCACAATCCCCGAACTTGGTGAGTCACTGGACTGTGTTGCATTATAACTAACTGCAGATCAAGAAATAACTTAGTAGCTGCAGATCAAGAAATAATCTTACTAAGGCTTGACATAATCATGCATTAAAAAAACTAATTATAAAAGTAGTTGGTAATTGAAATGATAAAGAAGGGTATAAAGTAGAACGAATTCTCCACACTGCTGTCTGTTAATCAAATTCATCCTTCTCCCGTCCTCCTCAGTGGTAGGGCATGATCTCTTTGGGGGGTGCTAATCTGTGCAGGGCCATGTGTTCAAGACAGGCGCCCCTCCCAGACCAAGGTAGGACTCAGGATTGGTCCAGGCAAATCATGGTGATCTCCTCTCCCTTTCAAAGGATTGGGTCTAGCATGGACTAGACTTGATCATGGCCAGTGGGATCTGAGAAGAAGTCTGCTGAGGGCAGTCTTTCTTCACTGATATAAACCAATGCATAAGCAAAAATACCTCTCTTATTGGCTGGACTCTGTCATAGTGATAATAGGATATCTGGAATTATTGAAGCCACCTGAGGCCAGAAAACATGCTGAAAATAACTGAGTGGGAAGGCCTGGATCCTGGATCATGTTTCTAAGTCACTGGATTGACCAAACCTGGAATTATCCTTTTTCCCTGCCCACCCCCCCCCCCCCCCCCGTTTCTGTGTCAGGGGAAAATTTTTTTCACTTCCTCACACTCCTCTTTTGTTAATTTATGTTTCCAGAAGCACAAAGCATCCAGATGCTGGTCCTCAGGCCCCTGCCACCTACCAGAGGTAACCCCTGTTAAGTGTTTGCTATGTGTTTTTCTAACCTCTGTACAATGTTCATGCACAAAAACATTCAGGAGATAATTTTTCTTTTTTCTTCTTCTTTTTTTAAATGTTTATTTTTGAGAGAGAGAGAGAGAGAGAGTGAGAGAGAGGGAGACACAGAATCCGAAGAAGGCTCCAGGCTCCGAGCTGTCAGCACAGAGCCCGATGCAGGGCTCGAACCACGAACAGTGAGAACGTGACCCGAGCAGAAGTCGGATGCCTAATCAACTGAGCCACCCAGGTGCCCCAGGAGATGATTTTTCTTAACAACAACAACAAAGCAAGATCAAGTCTGTATCTCGGTATATGGATAAGCAGTAAATCAAACCCATACTGAACCCAACAGAAAAGGACATGTGTAAACCTTTCACATGGTTAGAATGTGACTTGAGTACCTGATTGCTTTGGTTCTTCATTCCCCTCCCACGTTTGTTGAGTGCTTACTCCCTACCAGGCACGTGCAAGATGCTGGGGGAGCAGAGAGGATTAAGACATAGTCCCTGACCTCAGTGTAAAGCACGTAATACAAAAGTCAACATATGAAAATACTTCCTTTTATTTATTTATTCAGCTTGAAATTAAAGGAGGCAAAGAATTACAAAGATCTTATTCTTTCCTCAAAATAATTGAGGCTACGTGCACGCTGACTTTCTAATCCTAAGTAAAATAATTTCTGGGAAAGCTTAATCAAGATTTAGGTTACTTAAAATTAAAAATTAATTTGGGAATTTATCCTAGGAATACACTCCTCAATGTATATAAGGACACGCATGGACAGGAGTTCATTGCCATAGAAACAGTGATTGGCAAGTTTTATTTATATTATAAATATGATAGGACACGGGATTCTCCTTGTTACGGAGCTTTCAGCTACACTCATTCTTGAAGCGGAAGGTCTCCAGAATGTGATCCTTCCCCAGTAGTCCCCAAGGACAGACTGCCCTGGCTATTGTCCCCGCGAGTCTGTAGACACAAGTTCCTGGGCAGCCTTATCCTGGAGACCACGCTCTGTCTCTGAAGGCACGACGGTAAAACTGGTTTACTGCTGTATGTGCTGTTGCCTTAAGATTTCTGACCAGGGCTAGTCAACTTGACTCTCTGGCCCAAAGAACAGTTTTGTCCCCACAGGTACATTCTTGAAAACCAGCTGAGAATTAAAAGGTTACTAGCAGCACAGAAAGCGAAGAGGGCAGCGGAGCGTGCCGTAGGTGCCCGAGGACGCCCTCCGACCGCGCCACCTTACCCCGAAAGGCTTTCTCTGAGTTCACGGTTGAGGAGAAAAGCCTCAAACGCACAAATTTCAAAGTTAACGTGCTGTGCATTATCCTTACCTTCTCAAGCCCCTTTGCAATAGCCCTTCTTGGCAATTTGTTCTAAATTCTCGTTCCATTTCACACTTTTCAACAAATGTGTGCGACAGATGCCGTCAACTGTAGAAACGGGTCGGGGTGGTGTGGGTGCCAAAGGGGAGCTCACTGCAGGGCTGACTGTGGTGAGCCGTTTCTGTTCTTAACTCAGAGAAGCCCTCAGAGAGAACCAGGTCTGTCTACATTGACCTAGGAGTTTCCTGCTAAAAGCTGTTAATTTTTTTGGGGAATCGTAACTCTCTTACTGGTTCATTTTATCTAACTCCGATGCTGTAATGGTTCCAAGGAGAACTGACACATCCATAGATTGGGTATATGGGGAAGGACCGGCAACTGATGCAAAAAACTGGCTCTTCCTTGGGGGTGAGGCGTTCCCTCCGCCAGACAGGATTTAGCTCCTGCCCACAGACAAGATTCATTTGCACCACCAGCCGGCCATTCTGCCTCACAGAGCTGGGAAAGGCTAGGGGCGGTGTGGGCCACGATCAGACAGCCGGAAAAGTGACCACAGTCTAAAAAAGTGCAGTTTTCCAAAGAAGCGCTCAATTCTCCCTACAAAGCCCAGGGTATCTATTGAAAAATCATGGAAGGAAAGGGGATTAGCGGACTCCTCTAGGCTTAATTAGCCTCCACGATAAAACAGGACGGGTCAGTAGTCAGGGTGCATTTGAATTCGGGGTGGATTTCAGAAGAGCTCCCACTTTCCCCATGGAGTCATAAAATCATTACATAAATTAACATTTACGTTGCGTGCGTGTGTGGATAAAAAGACAAGGAGAGGGCTGACAGAAGACCGAAAACTTTTTCTGCCACAAGCTCTTCATTTGAACTCTGGGTTGTAAAGGATTAGGGACTGCTAGGGAAGGGTCTTAAGTCAGTGAAACAAAAAAGGTATGAACTGTGCTTTGTAAAAGGTTGCCTTTGCATTTGTGTCGTCACCAAAAAAAGCTGTACGGATTTAACAGGTTTCGGCTCGGAACCTTCCACTCTATTTACAAGGCAGACCCTACTGTTGACAGAGCTGAGCAATGCCTGTGGCCCAGTGCTTCCAGCTTCCATGACCCCCAGTGATCTACCGCACGGCTGGGAGGGTGTTGACGGCTCACTGACTCCAGACGTGGGGGTTAGATTTCAATTAGTAAATCTGCTTCTCTCTCCAGGTAGAGCTCACCTGGATGATTATTCTGAATCACTGACAGTTTCCATAGGTACCCACAAGCCACGCACAGAACAGGCACAAGCCCATCATTAGGAAATTCTCACGGCAAAATTCTCTGGTTCTACGTTGGAAGAACCAGAAGCTCAGGGAGGTTGGTTTGTTTTCGGTTTGCCTGATGATGCCCAGGACGTGGTGGCATCAGGCTGGAATAGGCCCCAAAGGCCTGGCCTTTTGCATGACTTCACGGTCTGTGTTCCTCACAGGTAAAAGAGGGATAAAGTCCCTGGTCCCGCACGGTGTGCAACAAATGAGATAACGCCACACCTCTTGCACTTTCTTACATTTTAGCAACAATAACATATAGGAGGCGTCTCATGCTGCATGGTGGGTTGTAGTTTTAGTTGGCTGTGTAGGCTGTATAATTCCGTAATGTGTTTCAATGCCCCGTGCTTAGGGCGGATATCCAAATCTATGTGTGGGCAAGCACAGAACTGTATGCTACGACAACATGTCAAAGAGAAAACGGAAATATAAAAAATAAACTTTTCCAGCCCTACATTTGCCTATATCCCATTTGTCTTTCAAGGACAATTTGTTGTGAGAGAGAGAGGAGAGAGAATCCCAAGCAGGCTCCACACTGTCAGCACAGAGCCCGACATGGGGCTGGATCTCACAAACCACGAGATGGGGACCCGAGCCAAAACCCAGAGTCAGACGCTTAACCAACTGCGCCACCCAGGTGCCCCCATCCCTTCTCACGGTCCCCTGTGGGAGGCTGAGCCCGTCAAAGTGTTCTGTCAGGCATGGCAGCCAGACTGGGAAGGGCACTGAAGCCCTGTGTCCGTTTGTCCTCATACTTCGGTACCAACGCCAGAGAGGGGCAGAACCAGACAACGAGCCAGTGTTCAACTGTGGAACTTGTGGGTGATGGGCGATACAGCACAAAGGCAGAGAACGTCAGCAGTGGGAAGGGTCTGGGAGATCACAGTGACCATGGCTCACACTCTACAGACAAGGAAACCGAGGCTTGAGAGACAAAGTCCCTTATCCAACATCAGAGACGCTGGCAAAGCTTTCCTGCACTTTGAGACACAAAATCCTCTTACCACTGCCCATCACCAAGCAGCCTGGGGTGGAGGTGCTGAACCCACATCTCCGTCTGTCGCTTCATCTGAGGCTCAGACTAAGTTCTATAGACATGAAAACGCAAGGACACAGTGTTTGCTTCTCCAGGACTTTCTAGAAAGTACAGTATTAACGACTACAACACAGCATGTCATGTCACGGAGCGAGAGCCTGACTAGACCTCACAGTGGTAGCTTCTGGCTTGGAGAATGAGTACAAAGATGTTTGCTTGCAGAAAGACACACGGTGGGGTTGCTTCAGGTCAACAGTGTCCAAGAGATCATGCATGCTTGAACAAATAGTTCAGGATCACTGAGGATAACACGTGAGGGACGAGGGGGTTGGCAGGCGACCACGATAACAAAAACTTAAAAAAAAATTTTTTTAATGTTTACTTTTGAGAGAGACACATACACATAGAATCCAAAGTAGGCTCCAGGCTCTGAGCTGTCAGCACAGAGCCCAACATGGGCTCATGAACCGTGAGATCATGACCTGAGCCAAAGCTGGGATGCTGAACCGACTGAGCCACCCAGGTGCCTCCAAAAACTTACTTTCTAAAAGCATTTAAATCTGTTCCAAGGTGAGGAGGCTGAATAAGCAGAGGCCAGACTAGTCACGATTATACAGTAGTAGACTATCTAGTTAATGGGGAGCCACGAAATCCACGTGTTAGACCAAGCTGCAGACAGTAAGGAGATGTGGAAATCAGAAAAAGGGAGACTCAAAGGAAAGAGCTGCAGTAATTCCAACCAGAAATGAAGCAGGGCAGGACAAGACGAGTGCAAGGGGAAGTGTATTTAGGACAGAGCAAGAAGACAAATTCAACAGGAATCCTGTTGTGTTGGACGCTTCCTATTATAACGGGGGCAGGCTAGCACCAGAGTCAGTAAGAGAGCCACGCACGGTGCTTGTAGGAAAGCTTCGCCACTGGGGTTTTGAGGCTTTCAATAAATGGTACCTCTCTCTTCTCCTGGTTCAACACCAACTGGGAGACACAAACAGGTGTCGGAGGAGATGAGAATAACTTCCATCGTCCATAAAGCTGACGGAGCATTCGGGCCTTGGACCTACGGTCACGTGGGTTTGCTGGCCCTGCCCTCACGACATCGGATGGACCCACAAAGCAGGCCTGCCACACCCCGAGGGCTTTCCTCAGGAAGGCAGGCAGACGAGACACGGGCGCAGAAGGGGCTGGGTCAGGACGCCTGTCGGTCTCCCTCTGTGGGGCGCTGGGAGGGAGGGAGGGACAGAGGAGCCCCAGGAACATGAGGTGGCTCCCGGTAAGTCACCTGGGGGTGAAGTCCCCTGGAGCCGCCTCGGAAAACAGATCCTAGCGCCAACCATTTCAGAAGAGGTAGGCCCTAAGGCAACTGGAAATGCAAAATACAACGAGGCGTTTCACCTTCTAAAAATGTCAATGCCCACACCTGACCATGTTGAATGGCTTGAACACATGAGAGGTAAAATGAACTGGTCATCACTGGCACTGGAGACAGAAAACAAAGTCTATGGTCCTGGGAAATTAAAAAGTGTTGTGTTGTTTAATTGTGATGGGATTTGGGCAAATGTCGCAACTGTTAAGAAGACGAGGTCTTGGGGCGCCTGGGTGGCGCAGTCGGTTAAGCGTCCGACTTCAGCCAGGTCACGATCTCGCGGTCCGTGAGTTCGAGCCCCGCGTCGGGCTCTGGGCTGATGGCTCAGAGCCTGGAGCCTGTTTCCGATTCTGTGTCTCCCTCTCTCTCTGCCCCTCCCCCATTCATGCTCTGTCTCTCTCTGTCCTCAAAAAATAAATAAACGTTGAAAAAAAAAAAAATTAAAAAAAAAAAAAGAAGACGAGGTCTTCAAACCAGACGACCTAGTGACTCCTGAAATTCTGCACAAACCCCTCGATTCGCAGTGAAAACCTGTCCTTGACCCTCTCTGGGGTTTCCAAACCAGCTTCTCCGTCCCTAACTGGCCCCCAGCTTCGAGTCTTTCCTGCTCAGGTAGCCTGGCCCATCAACCTCCCTGCTATTGCCTTTCCTCTCGCTGCCTGGTGGCTGTCCCAGCTCACTGTCCCTCACATGAGTGGTCCTTGGAACACCCGTCCTCTCAAGTCCCTGGACCCCTCCTTCCTGAGGGGCTTTTCTTCACCCCTGGAACCCGAGTCTCCCCCTGGGATGCCCTCTCCCCTCCAAGGCTTACAGCCCACGGCCCCCCGACCCCTTCACCCATTAGGCGCCCTGGTCCCGCCGAACGGCAGGAAGGGCTGGGGCTGCAGGGGGCCAGCCCCGGCGGCTCCCACGCGCGGCCCCTCATGCAGTCCCTTCCCCGGCACTCTACACCCTGCCCACCCCACTGCCCTGGACGGACGGCTCTCGCCCTGCTCGGGGCTCCAGCGGGTCACCCTCCTTGCAGCCTCCTGTCACTGAGGACGGTCACGTCCGGAAGGGACCCTGTGCCAGTTCCCCGAGGCGCAGCTGCACCTGTTACGGCGGACAGCCCGTCCCTCTAAAGCCGTGCGTCCCCCCCTCACTGGTGGTCTCCTCCTCCGTGCGGAGGAGAGCCACGTGCCGCACGCACAATGGCGCACAGTGTGTGGTTGTTCCTCCTCCACACCTCCCATGCTTCCCACGCCTTCCAGACACCCCTGCTTCCTGTGTCCCTTCCCAGCACAACGTGAAAAGGCAGCCCCTGCCCGCCTCTCCTGCCCCTCCTCCCTGTCGTCCACGCACCTCCCACCAAGACCTCGCAGGGCCGAGTCCTCTGGCAGGACGAGCAGGATGCTGGGCCCCTCCCTCTACCCTATCACCCTCTGTGCTTGGCTGCCAGGACCCGCCTTCCCTAACTCCCTCCCGCCCCGGGTTGCCACTGCCGTGGACCTCCTGCCCTTCTTCCTGACCTCGTAACGCTCCAGCGACACGCGACTCGGCACGGCGCCCCTTCCTGCGGGTGACCTCAGCCAGCATCTGGGCTTTACACAGCCCCGGTGAGCCCACGACGCCCGCCCGCATGGTCTCCAGCTCAGCCCTCCTTCCAGAGTCCCAGGCCAGGTGCTCTCTCGGCCTCCCACCTGGATGTCTGACAGACCCCTGACAGCCAACCCAGCCTTCTCCCCTCACCTGGGCCTCCACCTGCAGCCGTCTCCAGCTCGGCTTCCGGCTGCTCCCTCCTCCCAGGCGCCGGGGCCCAAAACACATGCCGAGAGGGCCACCCCCCAAATGCACTGTGCTCCAGTCCAAGCCCAGCTCACCCACCTCTTTCCAGGGGTAACGCCTCTCAACCGGCATCCTACATCTGAATCCGTGCCCCTTACGGACTCTTCTGAGCAGAGAGAACGTAAAAAAACTAAGTCAGATCACGTCTCTTCTCTGCTCAGAATGCTGGTGCTGGTTTCATGCAGAAGAGCGGAAGCCCCTGAAGGAGGCGGCATGATGCTTCTTCCCACTTGCCTCTTAGCGCACTCCTCCTAGCTCACTCCGGTTCCCGCCAGGCCCGTCTGCTGTTCCTGAACACACCAGAATACTCGTGCCTCAGGGCCTTTGCACTGACTTTCCCTTCTGCCTGGGATGTTCCTCCTTCAAGGGTCCACATGGCTAATCCTCTCGCCACATGCAAGTCTTTACTCAGCCGTCACCATTTCCACGAGGCCTGCCCCACCTGCCCTACACGAAATCCCAACGCCTTTATTCTACTTTCTCTCTTGCCACCATTTTATCGGCTCCTGACGTAATGTACAATTCATTCCGTTTCTCATGCTGGAATCTACGGGCAGGCATCTTCGTTTTGTTCAATGACACATCCCTGGCACCTAGAGCAGTGCCTGGCGCTGTGGAGCACTGTGTTTGGGAGTCTGATTTCAGGGCAGCTTCTACTCACGCTAGGGAACCCAGGCTGACTTCCCTCCCCGGGGGCGGAGGGGAGGAATCAGGGCAGCAGTGACAAGGCCAACAAAAGGGGCAGAGAGCGGGGAGGGTGGGCACTCTGGGAGGAAGTTCCACAGAGCAGTACGACCCCCGAAGGAGGAAGGGGTGGAAACGCGCAGACGAGAGAGGGCAGAGGACAGGCCGGCTGGGGGACCGGGCGGAGGTGACCTCTAGCGAAGCTAGAATGGACCCTGCAGAGGTAGCACTGGGAGGGACTCCTGTGGTGCTGGAACAGCAAGCTGTGGGCAGGGTGTCAAGGAGCAGGCTCGCGGACAGAGCCGAGAAGGGGGCTGGCGAGTCTAAGGCGGGCCGGGAAGGCCAGAAGATCAGAGCTGCTGGCGGGCAGCACGCAGAGGACCAGGAAGGGGGGGCTTCCGAGGGGCTCTGGCCAGGGTGGCGGGAGCGGTGCTTCCCCAGAGCGCTGGGCTGGCTGCGGGGACAGGGGTGAGGCCGGGGAGGGGCAAGCTGGTTAGTAACCAGACCGACGCTCCTGTCAGTGGCTGGCACAGAGAGGTTAAGAGGACTGCAGCCAGCACTCCCCAGACTCTGACTGATGGCCTCCCGGGCCTCGTGGCGGAGCCCAGAGTGGCCCTTGCACCGAGAGTAACTCTCCTGTCCAGTCCCCTGCAGCCCTTCTATGCACTCACACACCGGCTGGCTTACTACTGATATGTCTTAAATGCCCTATGGGTAAGCAAACATACGGCAGGAAAGGTCGGGGCGCGCAGCTCAGTGCGAGCAGCCCAGCTGCAGCCACGACGTCTAGAAGCCGTACATTTAGGATGAAATACTCTGGCACTAAGAGGGATTAGCTGCGCCCAGCTCTTTCACTTTCCCGATAAGCGATCGAGGCCTGGAGAAGTGAGGGGCCCGAGGCCACACGGTGCAACAAATGGTCTGGAAAAGAGGAGTCCAGGACCTGTGCTGCGAGTTTCGGCCTCACCTTCCCCACACTTCACCGAGAGCAATGCACGGGGCTGGGGTGGCGGGGAGGACAGCAACTGTGATAAAACGTGGACGGTGCCTCGAGGCACGTCCCGCTCTGCCCCGTGGGGGGCCGCTCTGGGCTGCAGAGCAGCAGGGGCTAGTGGTGACACTGCCCAGGGGCGTGGGGACAGGACAGGAGTGCGCACGGCCACACGGTTAAGGCACAGGGAACGGCACCTGACAGGAGCACCCGCATCCCGCCTCAGTTCTCAGCAGCTTGGGCACCGCTGACGACAGCGTCCCCGCCCTCTGAGACGTCTGGTCCCCCCGGCCCTGGGGCATGTCGCCCTGGCTTTCTCCCTCGGCCTGCACCCATCGTCCTCCCCGGCCCCAGGTCCTGAGAGTCCCTCCCTGCCCGCTCTCCTCTACCTCCCCATGCAGCTCGAGTCTTCCTGCCAGCGGACCCCCAACATGCCTCACTTAGCGCCGGTCTTCCCTCCAGCATCTGCGACCCTATAACCGACCGCCTGCCGGCCTTTCTTTCTGGAAGATGAGCACGATTAACAGGCACTGGGCACCCTCCATACCTAAGACTCAACTCATGCTCTTCATTCCCAAGCCAGCTCCCTCTAAGCAGTAGCTAACAGTTGCCAAGAGCCCACCTTGAGCAGGCGGGTAAGCAAGGCACGAATGAGCTCATTTAATCCTTGAAGCAAGCACACGAAAGGGACGCTGGCCGCTCGCACTTGATACAGGAGAGCGAGGCGGACCAGGCCAGCTGCCATGAGGTCACACAGCTGGGAGGAGGAGGGGCTCGGAGTCCAACCCAGCGAGCCGTGTTCCTGACAATTACATAATACCGCTTGCAGAATCTCCGCAAACGCAACCAGCCCCCTGGTCCCCGCACCCTCTCCACCCAACTTATCACCAAGTCTTTGGGTCCATCCGCTTATCTGCAGGGGTACAATCACCACCCTGGCCAAGTCAGAGTTATTTCTGTCCTGGGTGACGGAAGTAGCTTACAAACTGGGTCGGGATCCGCCGGGGGTCTGCTCTTGTGCCCTCGTACGGCTAAGTGCATCTAGTATACTCCTCTTGAGTTTATGGCCCATATGTACACCTGGGTAACCCCAGACATCACCGAGACCCTGCACGTTTCCAGCACTCCAGAGGGTCTCCCCTTCCCTTCCGCAGGGACGGCACCCCCGGCCAGAGAGGGCCACTATTCTGAGCATGGTTGGTCATGGGTGACAGAGCTCTGTTCGACTACTGAACTAGAGAAATGGAGACACGTGGTACGTACCCGTTTGTATCTGGCTTCTTTTGCTTAGCACATAGAGCACATATCCTCCTAAAACCCTCTAATAGTTTCCCATTGCTCGGAGGGAAAAAACAAAACTTAAATGGTCTACAAGACCTTCTATGACCCAGCCCCTCCTGTTATCTGCCGCTGAATCTGGTGTGATCCTCCCCTTCCTCTCTGCTCTACTCAACAGTCTCCTTCCAGCCTCAAATGTCCTTGCTGCTCCATTGTGGACACAGGGCCTTTAAACACGCTGCTGCCTCTGCCTGGATGGCGAGTCAGTCCCTCGCTCATCAGCTAACTCCTACTCATCATCTGGATTTTGGTTCTCTTCAGGGAAGCCCATGTTATTCCCCTGCTAAATCGAATCTCTATCATCCTTTTAATAAACATTTAGCACTTCTTAGGGGCCAGCCACGGTTCTAAGAGTTTGATAAGTACTAACTTATTTCATAGTCATAAAAATTCTGCAGGGTAGTTACTATTATTATCCTGTTTTCCAGAGGAAATAACTTGCTGAAGGTCACAGAGCTGAAGGGTAAGGAGCCAGAGCTGGGAGCAGTCCATGGGCCCTGGAGACCTGTCCTTCCCCTAGGATCACACAGCTTCTGTGTCCTCCCCACATTGGTACCATTTACGCCAGGGACATGGCCCAGGAGCTGGGGGCTCTTGATAAATGCGTGAGTGAATGGGTGTAGGCCATTATCTGTAGAGGACAGACCTCAGGTACTGTCTACCTAACTGGGGCTGTACCTATGCATGTGCACAGTAACCCACCCCGGATCCTCCTACCTACAGGGTTGCTTTCCACAGTTCCGGTTGCCTGGGGTCAACTGCAGTCCCACAGCAGACCACCCTCCTCTTTGTGAATGGCCAGAAGGTCAGTAGTAGCCCAACGCCATGTTACGTCTACACCACCCACCTCACTTCATCTCATCTCTTAGGCTTTTATCATCTCACAGCATCACAAGATGGGTGAGTGATAGGATGCTTTGAGAGAGAAGAAAGACCACATTCAGGTAACTTCTATTACGGCATATTGCTGTGATTGCTTTTATTAGTTACTGTTGTTAATTGTGTACTGTGCCTAATACATAAATGAAACATTATCATAGGTACATATGCATAGGAAAAAACACACTGTACATGGGGTTTCATTCTATCTGTGGTTTGAGGCATCCACAGGGCATTTGGGAATGTGTCCCCACAGATAAAGGGGGACTGTGGTATATGTGTATCAATATCTGTTGCAGCAACTATCTTGGTTTGTGTGTGTGTGTGTGTGTGTGTGTGTGAGAGAGAGAGAGAGAGAGAGAGAGCGAGAGAAACAGAGAGAGATAGTCAATTGGAAGCTGAATCTACAGGACTAGCCATCAGGTGACAGCTTAGTTACTAACTCAGGTCCATGCCACACATCCCAACCTCTATTGGACAAGTCCAAGGATATCTAACCTAGTGCATCTGCAATATCCATCATCTTCCTTCTTCACCTGACTCCCGGTTTCTGTTTCTCTTACTCTCCCAATCACCTGGTCTTGAAACTTTAGGAACACCTTTGATTTCTCCCTCTACCTGGCCACCCTAAAGCCCCACTAACCAAGTCGTATAACAACCCTTGGGTCATGTCTCCACGGTGCCTGTGCTAGAGGCCAAGGGATACGGTGAAGCCAGAGTGGGCCTCGGCTCCAGGAAGAACCGGGGTCTAAATCCCAGCTCTGTTGCTTTGGATATGTGTGGCCGGGGATGAGTCCCCAAGCGGCCCAAGTCTCAGCTTCTGCAAGTGGAAATAATCATGATATCTACCTAGCAGAAATGTTGGAAGAGTAAAAATGTATGCCAAGCATAATGCCTGGCTTTGAGGGAGTTATTAAATAAATAGCTGCTGGTATGTTATTACCTTTGTCTAGACACTCTCTCCTTTCATGGGGCCAATCTCCACGTCTAAAGTCACCACCCCATCCCCACAAATAAAGTCCCAGAGAGTAGGACTCTGAGGATTTTGGCTTGTATAACTTGATGGCTGGTGGTCCCTTTCATCATGATTAGGAAGGCAGTGGCTATTAGAAATAACAACTAAGATATTAAATAACTGTTAAGATTACTGAACATTTCATGCAGCACATTTGCTAGAGTATTCTAGATACATTCCATGAAGTATCCAATTTTAGTTATCACAAAAATCCTGTGAGGCAGAGACCATTATTATCCATGACTTTCAGCTGATAAAACTGAGGTTCAGAGTAATTTGGCCAAGGTGCCATATTGGTGTGGAGGGCCAAGCATTCCAACCCCATTTGTCTTACACAGAGCCTATGCCCTTTGCTGTGCAAAATACGGCCTTAACATTTATGATCTGCAGAACTCAGGAATGACTAGCAGCCTCTGAATTTCTAAGTGCAAATAGTTTTACATCCATCAGTTCCTTTGACAGTATGTATCTGAAGATAATGAGGTCTTCTAGAACCACCTTTGTCTTTCAGAGAGGTCTAACTTCATTAGATGTCTCTAGGTCAAATTCAAGCTCGATTTCTTTGCTACTGTGAGCTTCTGAATTTATAAAGACTGCATGTGGAGTCCTGGCTCCTGCAAACTGTAGCTACACGATCTCGTGCTAGGTAAGACTGTTAGATCTCAGTGTCTCTGGGTGCGAGATGCAGATGGCCCCCCCAGATCTACTGTGGACCACATCTTTCACCTTGCTGTCCTGTCACCAAATACACACCTCACAACGAAATATCTCGATCTAGATCTAGATACCTTCAAGAATCTTAGGCAATGCCCAACATGATCAGCCAATTGAGGAGAACGGTCTAGATGGTAGGCAGCTGTGGCCCCATGTCTGAGATTTCCCCAATCAGAGCTCTGGGAACAGGACAGAGTGGCCTCCGTCCCCACCCAGCTCCTACAGATGGGATGAGACCCAAAGGCAACTCAACCCCACACATCTGCATCCATTTAAGGCCAGTGGAAGCATGCGACTTTTAACGGCCTGACAACAGGGAGCCCAGAACATGTTGAAGCAAGAAGACTTTAAAGATCAGTAAAAAATGGTGCAAATGATTTCAAGAATTCTTATGGTCCTTGGCAGAAAAAAGCCTCATGCAAAAACGAATGTTGTCAGACACGGGAGCGTGGTTTCTGTATTCAGCGCTGGTTTTAATTTTTTTTTTTTTTTTTTTTTTTATTTTAAAAGAGACAGAGATGGCACGCATGGGGGAGGGGCAGAGAAAGGTAGAGAGAGAGAATCCCAAGCAGACTCCGCGATGCCAGCGCAGAGCATGATGCGGGGCTCGAACCCAACAACCGTGAGATCACGACCTGAGCTGAAACCAAGAGTCAGACGCTTAACCGACTGAGCTGCTCAGGCACCCTGGTTTTAAGTTTTTTTTTTTAAAAATTTTTTGTAACTTAGTTGACACAGAACTGACATATAAACAGCATTGGCTCTCACACTATAGTTTCAAAGCGTTTGGGAAATAAAACTGAAGACAGATTCCCAAGAATTTGTCCAAAAAAAAAAAAAAGGTAAGGGCAGAGGAGGGGGCGGGTGAAGCAAGCGTCTGGCAGGCTGCCTGGCAAAGCACGGGTGACATTTCTTCAGTATCGAAACTCCCAGGAGAAATAAAATCCACGCTGTTGTCAAAAGGGATGAAAGGAAAGGCCTGTCCACTGTGAAGCGGTTCCCTCTCCTCAGACATTTTCCTCAGCTTCTCATTTTATGTAAAAAAGCGAAATAATACGCACCGAAGGGGAATCGCCGTGGCTTTGCTTCCCCAAAATTTACACGCAGATGAGCCCTGCTGTCCGTCCGCCGTAACAAACGATAATTCAGGCGAGGGCAGAAGGCATTTCTCCTCACTTGCACCCAACGCTCCTGGGACGACCACGTTAGGACTCTGTGTGTGCCAAACTCAGATTTTTAAAATTTTTTTTAAAGCATCACTTGAGTTTTAAGGGCAACGTAAGGGATGGGAACATAATCGTCTTGGGAATCCACAAATAACTTTTTTTCAAAAGTCATAAATCTGCATTTCATGCCTCATAGTTTTCAACAACTGCGAGGAAAAGGTCAAAGCTCGAGCACGGTAGGTTCCTTCCCTCTTCAGGGGTCTGTGCTGGTGGGGCGTCCGCCCGTTCTAGCGAGAACTACGTCTGCCCTCCAGCCACACTTGGACCTCAGCTGCTTTTAATTCTCATTTTCAAAAATCATGATAAAATACCCAAGTTGAGAAAACTTCTCCGTCTTACAGAACGTTTTATTTGATGCTTTGAGGAATGGTCTGGTAGGTGACAAAAACAAAACAAACCCAAAACTGCAAACTTATAAAAAATACTAGAGCAATGCCACGGTGTAAGTTAAAGGTGGGGGGGGTTCTAAACAAAATTTTGGAAAGGGCCACTGGGCAGAGTTGCAGGTGTGTGTCCTCAGGACAGGTTCTTGTTCTGGCTGCACAGGAGAACGGCCTGGGAAGCTTTTAAGATGGTGTTGCAAGGGCCCATTAAGTCAGAAGTTAAGCCTGTGTGGGGAGGGGGAGGGGGTGGGGGTGGGGGTGGGGGGGGTGAGGCCTGAGCACCAGTGGTTTCTAAGGCTCCCTAGGTGACTCTAGTGGGAAGCTAGGCTGAGAAAGGACTCTATCAGTGGTTCTCTATCTGGACTGCATGCTGCAGCCACTTGGGGAGGTGAAAAAAAATACAGCACTGGGGGCCCCCATCCCAGAAATTCTGACTTAATTAAAGGAGGTGTGGCCCGGGGAAGAGGAGTTTGAAAATCTCCCCAGGTGATTCTAAAGAACAAGAAGGGCCGAATTATACTCCAGGAGGCTCTGAAAAGAAACCGGTTTCATGGGGACAGGCCTATGTACTGTTCCAACACTGCGAGTTCAGAAGACACGTGTGGTAACAAGTGGGTGCTGTTTGACTCGTACTGATCCGTCTACCAGAGAAGAATGGCACAATGTCGCAATCTTCAAAAGCTTGAAAGCAGAAATAAACCACGAAAGGAAATCAGTTCGGCTAACGCAATTTCAATTCCAAAACAAATGAGCCACCCTGCGGAAACAGGAGCCTTGTGTCTTACGGCGGAGGTTCCCTCATTCTCCGTGCAGTCTCTGTAGGTGGCCAACCGGTCTTTCCTCCCGCTGCCTCCCACCGCTCACGTTCAGCCCCATGGCCGCCAGCAGGAACGGCCTGGGGCTGGTCAGGTAGGAAGGCGTCAGGGCAAGGCTGTGAGCTGCCCTCCCACCTCGGCCTGTAGGTCTGCCGTCCTTCCTGGCTTGTTCTCCACTCCCCACCAGACCTGGGTCCTGCTTGGGCTCCGGCTCATCGTGCCGGGGGTGAGTGCCAGCCCCACTCACCTTCTGGGACTGATATCCACCTGCTCGGCGGCCGTCCTCTCCCAAAGCCTGAGTGCCGCCTGCCAGCCTCCCTGCTCCACTGCCAAGTGCATCCTGGCCAGGACCCAGCTGTGCAGTATGGACTCTGAGTTTCCCATGGTTGCAATCTCCTTTGTTTGTTTTCTTTTGGTCTCCGCGTTTTCTCATGGGCATCTTCCTCCCTGTGAAGTATCTCTGTTCCACACTACTGTTCAGTGCGGAGGAAGAAGAGAGAGACAGGCATTTCCTCTGTGCCCTCCCTTCGGCCGACAGTCACTGGCTCTGGGACTCAGGGAAGGCCCTGGAAGTAGGACGCGGATCTCACTGCAAGGCAGATGACCAGGACACCTTACGCAGACCGGGCTTTTAAAGAAGCGTTCGTTCAAAGCCATATTCTGGGTCAAGATTTGTAAAATGACCTATCTTGAGTTCTACTTTTAGGCCACTTCATAATCTACTACTGTGAATTTTCTAGTTTGGGTGGCTTGTATTTGATTACTTACAACTTGCCCCCCGCCCTTCTTTGAGGGTTCCTACATGATTTAGATATTTTAATCTATACAAGTAAATGAAACAACTTTATCATGTCAAGGTTTCAAAGATTTATTTTTCCTTATAACCACACATATTCTTCAAAGTATGAGGGGAAAAAAAGGCACTCTCCAGAAACTGATAATACTTCTGGACTTAGCAATTTGTTGGCAGTCTATGGGAGCCACTGAACTAACCAAATGTTTCAAATCTTGTTTATGAATTTTTTCGATTAAAACAAAATTTACCAATCAGAATTTATTATTTTTTTAAAGAGCAAATTATTCCCTTATTCAACAAACACAATTTCTTTAATTCCCAATGCTTAAAAAAGAAATTTGATTTCTTTATATCCTTCGAATGAAGATGCAGACCAGTAGCACCAACCCCCAGCCCTTCCAAGAGACTCATCCCTGAGGCACACAGCTCCCTCCACAAATTAGCACACAGTCTGGCTGCTCGGCGTTAGGATTATTTTAGAGGAAACAACAGTTTGTAGCATGACGTCTCAGTTTAAGGGCATGTCCTTGTTCGTATCTATGATTTATTTGCTGCCGAGTCTTTGGTCAGAATGGCAACCCCAGCCATAACATTTTCCTGATGATCCGCCTTTGACTGTGGTTTCTGGGAACGCATCACAGGGAAAGGCCAGGGACTCCCTGCTCTTAAGTTTCACAAAACACTTACCCTTGGGTGAAATACGTTCTTTTTCAATGAATACAGAGTCCCCAGGGAGTAGGCGCACAGGGAGGGAGGAGAAACAGGGCCACTGACAAACTGTTAGGGAGGAGAAATCCTATTTGGATGTCAACATTTGGGAGAAGAGATAAAAACATTCCCCAAATGAACGACTGTTCTAGACTTCAGGGGCCTGGCAAGAAGAGGGCCTGTGTGCCAGGAGGCCTGGGTTCCTTCTGGTTCTGCACTCCCAGCTGGCTGTGAGGTCGTGGTCCTGAAGACTTCATCCCACCCTGCACACCTTACAGGGGAGACACAAGGACGAAAAAGGAGGAATGGGTTCTCCATGAAGTAATAGAAGGACAGTTGTTGGTGGGACCACTTCTCTACATACAAGTTCTTAGCCTATAAAACAAAGGGACTATGTAACTTCCTAAACTTCTTTCCATGTGGACTTTTTAAATGTTTATTTATTTTTGAGAGAGAGAGAGGGAGACACAGAATCTAAAGCAGGCTCCAGGCTCTGAACTGTCAGCACAGAGCCTGATGAGGGGCTCAAACTCATGAACTGTGAGATCAAGACCTGAGCCGAAGTCAGACGCCCAACCGACTGAGCCACCCAGGCGCCCCTCTGTGTGGACATTTTTGATCTGATGGTCCCTTCTGATCAACTTCGTTGCTCTTACTCCTTTTTACTTAGCAACTCGATCTTCTAACCCTCCCCCCAACCCAGCTAATTTCAAAAGCTTCCATTGTACTTAACTTTATGATTTGAAGAAACTTGGTCCATATTACAAAAATATGCTGGAGAATTCAGACATTCGCTGGACCATTCTACTGTATTTAACCCATCCAATCAGGTAGTCCTGGAGATTTATTAAGGAGTGTGTGTGTGGCTGTTGTTCTAGTTGATGTTTTTTTAATTCATCATTGGGGTACTGGAGTCCAACACAGAAACCAGATTTGAAGAGTACAGTTTCTACGTTTTTTTTCAAAGGCCGGCCCTTCTGTTGGCTGTGGGTGAACACATCCTCCGGCCCTGTGGCAGGAGTGCCCATGGGAAGGCGGATGCAGGAGCGATGCCAGGTCTGACAGCCACTCCATCTGCTGCTGTGGTGGCCGGCAGTGAGGACGGCTAAGCGGCGCGGGGTCCGAGGACCAGCCTCTCCCAGCCCCTCAACGAGACAAATTTTCCAACAAAGCTTGCTTCCTACCTGCTAGAAATGGTGTGAGCACCAAACGAGACAAATACCTTAGGGCCTCACAAATGAGACACGGCAAATAAGAGAAAAAGTTCCCAAACTTAAAAAAAAAAAAAAAAAACTTAATTGAATACTAGTTTGTAATCCTGTAAGTGTTCGATATTTCGGCCAAATTATTTTTAAACACTGACACGCAAATCAAGCGTTATCAAAGAGCACATCTGTTTTCATGGACACCAAATACCTCTGTCGACGTACTTTTCACGGCGGCAGAGAATCGCCGCATTGAGAATCCAGACACACCTCCCAAATGCTGCTGGTGTGGTGCCAGATGGCCACAGTGGAGCAAATCTCGCAACAAAGTGAATCACGTGACTTTTCTGCTTTTCTAGTACATATGAAAGCTATGTTTCCACCATACTGTAGTCCATTACTTGCACAATAGCATTATGTCTAAAAAAACAAGTATATACCTTAATTAAAAAAATACTTTATTATTAAAAAATGCTAAGCATCATCTGAGTTTTCAGCAAGTTGTAATCTTTTGGCTGGTGGAGGGTCTTGCCTCAGTGTTGATGGTTGCTCGCTGAGTGGGGCAGTGTCAGCTGAAGGCCGGGGTGGCTGTGGCAGTTTTTCAAAAGAAGACAACAAGGAAGTTTGCCACATGGATCGACGACTCCCTGCATGAACGATTTTTCTGTAGCATGTGGTGTGGTTGGATAGCGTTTAAGAAGACTTTTATTTTAATTCCAGTGGAGTTGACATACAGTGTTATGTTAGTTTCAGGCGTACAATATAGTGATTCAACAACTCCATATAGTACTCCGTGCTCATCATGATAAATGTACTTTTAATCCCCTTCACCTATTTCGGAATATTACTATAAAGGAATATTATTCAGCCATAAAAAAGAATGCATGCAGGATCTGGAGAGGACTATGCTAAGTTAAATCAGCCAGAGAAAGGTAAATACCACATGGTTTCACTCATATGATAATTTAAGAAACTGAACAGATGACCAGTGATAGCTTTTTGCCCACAGTAGAACTTCTTTCGGCTTTGGAGCCCATCCTCACAAAGCCTGCCGCTGCTTTCTCAACTCAGTTTATGTCGTGTTCTAAATCCTTTGTTGTCATTTCAACAATCTTCACGTCATTTTCACCAGGACTAGATTCCATCTCAGGAAACCCCTTTCTTTCTTGATCCACGTGAAGCAACTCCTCATTTGTTCACATTTGGTCATGAAAGCACAGTGATTCAGTCCCACCTTCGGTTCTACGTCTGACTCTCGTTCTCTGGCTCCTTCCACCACATCTGCCTCTACTTCCCCATGAAGTCTTGACTCCCTCAGCGTCATCCATGAGGGTTGGAGTCCACTTGTTCCAAACTCCTATTTATGCTGATATTTTGACCTCTTCCCCTGAGTCACGGATGTTCTTAATGGCATCTAGGGTGGTGAGTCCGATCTGGAAGGTCTTCAGGTTACTTTGCCCAGATCCATGAGAGGAATCACCATCTATGGCATCTATAGCCTCGTGAAATGCATTTCTTCAGCAGTAAGATGCGAAAGTTGAAATGATTCCTCGATCCACGGGCTGCGGAATGGATGCTGTGTTAACGGGCGTGAAAAGCGCATTCGTCTCGTTGTGCGCCTCCATCAGAGCTCTTGGGTGACCAGGCAGAGCACAGGCAGGTGGAGCACAGGCAGAGTAGATGCAGCCCAATTCTGAAGGGCCCGCGGATTTTCAGAATGGTACGTGGGCATCGGCTTGCACTTAAGGCACCAGCTGCGTTAGCCCCTGACAACAGCGTGAGTCTTCCTTTGAAGCCCTGAAGCCAGGCGTCGACTTCTCTCTGGCGGGGAAAGCTCTGTAGCATCTTCTTCTAACAGAAGGCTGTTTCACCGACACTGAAAATCTGTTGTTTGGTGTAGCCACCGTCGCGAATTATCTCCGCTAGATCTCCTGGAGAACCTGCCGCAGCTTCTGCCTCAGCACTTGCTGCTTCGCCTTGAGCTTTTATGCTACAGAGACGGCTTCTTTCCTTAATCCTCACCGACAAGCCTCTGCTGGCCTTAAGCTTTTCTTCTGCAGCTGCCTCCCCTCTCTCAACCTTCGTAGCGTTACAGAGAGTTAGGGCCTTGCCGGGATTAGGCTTTGGCTTAAGGGAATGTTGTGGCTGGTTTGATCTTTTATCCAGACCGCTCAGACTTTCTCCATGTTGGCAATAAGGCTGTTTCCCTTTCTTATCATGCATGTGCTCACTGGAGTAGCCCTTTAATTTCCTTCAAGAACTTTTCCTTTGTATTCACAACTTGGTTAACTGTTTGGCACAAGAGACCTAGCTTACAGCCTATCTCAGCTTTTGACATGCTTCCCTCACTAAGCTTAATCATTTCTAGGTTTTGATTTAAAGGGAGAGATGTGTAACTCTTCCCTTCACGTGGCCGTTTAGAGGTCACTGTAGGGTTACTGACTGACGTAATTTCAATACTGTTGTGTCTCAGGGAACAGGGAGGCCTGAGGAGAAGGAGAGAGACAGGGGCACTGCTGGTGGGTGGAGCAGTCAGAACACACACATTCATCATTTACCAAGTTCACGGCCTTAGGTGGGCGTGGTTCGTGGCCCCCCAAAACAATTACAGTAGTGACAGCAAAGATCACTGATCACAGATCACCATAAAAACATGACAATAATGGAAAAAGTGTGAAATATCACGGGAATTACCCAAAATGTGGCACAGAAACATGAAGCGAGCAAATAAATGCTGCTGGAATATGGTGCTGACAGACTTGCCTCCAGCTTGGCTGCCACACACCTGCAATTTGTAAGATGCAGTATTTGTGAGGCACAATAAGGTGAATGATCCTGAGCAGTGATGGCCTCAGAGTCCCTTACTGAGTAAATCTCAGCTTAGACCTCTTGGAACTTAATGCAGCCTATCGTTCATGCATTTGCTTGGAACCAAGGTCAGCCTTACGAGTAAGGAGTGCCTATGTAATTTACTGAGGGTGGAGACAATGCTTCCCACGCCCAGATTTCCACTCCATACCTCTTGGCTGATGCTGTTAATACTCACTTTATCTGAAAACGTAAATACTGCCTGGGGGGGGGGGCGGCGGGCACACACGGGCCAAAATTCACATAAATGCATAAACAAGCCATGGTCTCGGTCTCATTTTCTAGAGGTTGGAATGTGCTTATTCTTTTACGTTTAACCTTAAAATCAACTTCAGTGAGGTATAATTTATAAACTGTATATGTACCCATTTTAAAGGTCCAAGGTTAGATGATTGTGGCAACATACACAACCCATTTACTCACACCTCAATCAAGATTAGAGTATTTAGAGTATTTCCATCTGCCCCCACCTCCCCCGGAAGGTTCATTCCTGTCTGTTTGCATTGAGTTATGGTCCCTGCCTCTCGACCACTGCCGATCTGCTCTCTGTTACTTTCTGTAGACTGGCTTCGCCTGCCCTTGAAGTTCACATAAAGGGAGTAATACAGCATTACTCTTTCGGATCTGACTTCTTTTGCTCCACGTGATGTGTTTGAGATTCAGCTATGTTGCTGAGTGTATAAGCAGTCTGTTGCTTTTTGCTGTGTTTACTGTTGCATTATTGAATGTATAGACCAACTTTTCACCCTTTCACCTGTAGATGGGCATGTGGCTTTGTCCACCCACCAGATATGATGACTGAGTCTGCTATCAACACTTGTGTGTAAGTTCTCTAGTCGACTGATGCTGCCACTTTTCTGGGGTAAATACCTCTACGTGGAATTGTTGGCTCATTTGGTAAGTATACGGTAAACGTTAAAAAGAAATTACCAGACAATTCTCTAGAGTGTCTGTGCCACTTAGACTCCCGCCAGCGAAGGGGGAGTTCTGGTTGCTCTGTGTCTTTGCCCTAACTCAGCATTTTAATTTTGGCATCAATTTGGTCAGAGTGGGTGCACAGCCATATCTCACCGCAGTTCCAATTTGCATTTCCCTGATGACTCATGATGTTCAGCATCTTTTCTTTTGCATCTGTGCCGTTCACTCACCTCACCCGTTTGGTGACGTTCTGTTCTTATGTCTTGCGCATTTTCAAAGAAGTCCGATTAGGCTGTAAGAATTCTTTACGTATTTTGAAAACGGGTTCCTTTTCAAATACATGGAGGCTGAATATTTTCTCCCCTTTCTAGGGCTTGCCTTTTCATTTTCTTAATGGTATCTTTCAAAAACCATAACTGTTCATTATTATAAAGTCCAACCTACCAATTTCCACTCACGGTCAGTGCTTGTGCATTTGTGACCTGCGCCAAGGTCGTGAAGATTTCTTCCTACAAGTGTTATCAACCAGTATTTTTTGACAGAGGGCAAGGTGGGGAAAGCTCACTAAAGATGAGGCACAAGACGGGCAAAACGAGGATAAAACGGAAAAGCAAAAGGATGAAAAGTGAGAAAACAGAAGACAAAATAGAAGTGGCCCTTTAGATAACTAAACATACCAACGGAACGGTGAAAACAACCACATTCCTACCCTCTATGACCGGACGGAAATGGCTGTGTGCTGAAGGACAACCAGGCACTTTATCACTTTCTGCTTTCTCATCCCTCCTTTCTAACTTAAAAAAAAAAAGAAAAAAAAATTTAGGGTAGATTTATTCCTGGAGAAACTTGAAGAATACAGGCTGCAGACTAATGGTTGGGGAGAACAATGGTGAGAGCAAAGATAGGGGGCTGATGCCTTGGGTTTATAACACACTCACCCATACTATGTACTAGCACATTCACACACGATGTGCTAACACACACAGAAAAAATATGCTAACACATACACACGATATGCTAACACACTCACACACACGATGTGCTAACACACATAATGTGCTAACACACAGAAATACATGATGTGCTAACACACACTATATACTAATACACTCACTACGCACACTCACATACACACATATTATATATATATATATATATATATATATGTATATATATATACACATATTACATGTAACATATATAAATAAATAATCTATTTTTTCTATTTCAAGACCATACTTGCCGGGCCATTTTTAGTTTACCACATCTCTTAAAATAATCAAAGCAGAATGAAATCCAAAAATACAAAACAAATATCCTTCAGCAAGTGGCAAGAGGTCAGACCCAGGAGCAGAGTTTAAAAGAGTAAATATCCAGAGTTGGGCCAAGAGGTGACTAAGAGGGAAGGGAGATAAGATCTGTCTACAAATACCTGGAGGCTGTAAACAACAAGGAAAGGGACAAACGAAGCCAGCCCACAACAAAGGCTGACCAGGAGTTCGCTGCATATCAAGGAAAGGAAGTGGACCAGGCGAGGAAGCCTTCCCACTTGGGGTTCTCTGGGAGCAGGAGAGCACAGCCTGGCCACCCTGCCCTACCCTCCCTCCCAGGCCTCCGCTCTGGCTCCAGGTTCTCCCCAGGGCGCCTCAGGCCAGCTTCTTCCCCACCCCACAGGGCTCATCCAGCTCTGCTTGTCCCAATGACACCCTGGCCCCCTCCCACGAGGACCCTGAGACCCAATCTCATCTGCCAGGAAACCCTCACAAAACCGGAGACCACATCCCTCTCTGGCTCCAAACCCTGCTGGATAAAGTATAACGACAGTAGTTTGGTCTTAAGGGCTCTACCGTCTGGCCCCCAATGGTCTTCTATCCTTCCCAACTCCTGTCAAATCTTTTGCTCAAGGAAACCTCTGTCCGTACAGCATTTAGTACCTTGTGCCCTCCTTCCAGTCGGACTCAGTTTTAACTCAAGATATTACTGGGTGTCTTCAATGTATGATGCAGGGGATTAAAACAAATGAGGACAAAAATATGGACCTTGCCTTCAAGGAGCCCATAATCTAGCAGAAGATACATACATAAACAATTAAACTACATTACATCATCGTTTTACATGCTATAGCATTTATGATGGTGATCTAAAAACAATACTGTAAAACCATAAAAGAGGGTGAAATGAATTTTTCCTGGAAGGTCTGCAGAGTATCAGAAACACCTGTGCTTAGAATTAAGAAAATGGTGTGTGTGTGTGTGTGTGTGTGTGTGTGTGTGTGTGTGTGTGTGGTGTGTGTGTGTGTGTGTGTGTGTGTGTGTTGGGTGTTGGGTGTTGGGTGTCATGGAGAGGCAGGGTGAATCTGTGATCACAAGGCTGAGGCCTGGCACAAACACTTGGTTTCAGGCCGACGTGCAGCCTGAGCATGGTCAGCACCAGGGGCCGTGGAGCTGACACCAGGCTTTGTGAAAGGTTTAATGCTTTGCTGCGGAGTTTGATCCTGATGTTACAGGCAAAGGGGAGTCACTGGAAACTTCAAGGCCGAATGCAGTGTGAGGAGACCTGTGTTTTCTAAAGATGCGGCCAGGATGACAGCTGAAGGCGGGGACAGAAGTGGAGGGCAAGGAAACGGGTGACGCGGGCCGAACCCACCGCGGCGAGGGCTAAAGATGACTCAGGTCTGTGGGTCTGAGTGGCTCTGCGGCTGCAGGGGCCACTTCACAGGAGCCTGGCTGGAAGCATGGAAGGAGGATGAAGCTTAACCCGGTCCTTCCCGGGCTCGTGCACGTCCAGAGTTCTGACCTCTCAGGGGCCGTTTTCCCCATCTCTATGGGCGCTCTCTTAGCAGTTATGAACTGATGCTCCCTTTTTTTCCTCCCTTCAAAATATGCCCATCAAAGTGCAGTAACAGGCACAGTGTGCACTTTCCTAGCTGGTAGTGTTAGCTACTGTGGAGGTTAGGTCTTGGCAATACAAGCACCTTGAAGCAGGGGCGGGGGAGGGGAATCTGTAGCTGTAAAAAGCAACCGAATGACGTCTGGGGACCTTCCAGACTTTGCACGTATGGCCTTGTAGCATTTCTTGAATTGCCTTGTGTAGCTCTTGCATTGTGTGTCAGTCCAAACAATATTAAAAAAAAAAAGAAAAAAGAAAGAAAACCTGTGATTCATTCATGTGAGCATCTGACTCTTGATTTCAGCTCAGGTCATGATCTCACAGTTTCATGAGTTCAAGCCCCATGTCAGGCTCTGCACTGTCAGTCATCCCTACTTGGGATTCTCTCTCTCTCTCCCTCTCCCTCTCCTTTCCTCTTTCTCTCTCTGCCCCTCCCCTGTTGGCACTGTCTCTCTCAAAATAAATCAATAAACTTAATTTTTTTTTACAAAAACAAGCAAGCCTGCACTTATACATACTCAAAGAGGTTCAATTCTTTGATCCCCTAGCAATAGTTAGTCGATGAGAAACAGGGAAACCCTAACTACAAAGAAGTATTTCTTTTTTAAAAAAATTTTTTTTTAACGTTTATTTATTTTTGAGACAGAGAGAGACAGAGCATGAACGGGAGAGGGTCAGAGAGAGGGAAACACAGAATCTGAAACAGCCTCCTGGCTCTGAGCTGTCAGCACAGAGCCTGACGCGGGACTCGAACTCACGGACCGCGAGATCATGATCTGAGCCGAAGTCAGTCGCTTAACCGACTGAGACACCCAGGCGCCCCACAAAGAAGTATTTCAATATAGAGCCATAAAGTTTTGGCCTTTTTATATAGTCTTGAGTGAGTCTGAAATTATATATAGTCTTGAGTGAGTCTGAAAACTAGAGGTATGACATTAGAAGCCTAGACCCTCCTTTTGGAGGGAGGCACGCTGGAGGTCCAGCTCCATGAGAGTGCTGAGTGGGGCATGCTAACTGAGCCCCAGGGGTGATGTCAGCAGAGGGCTGTCCACCCAATGCTGGGAGGTCACCATGTGGCAGGACGGTAAACTTGGAAAAAGAGGGTCTGCATCGATCACAAAGTGGACCGCACACCTTCACTGACGCCTCACCAAGGGGTACAGCTGGCAAAACAAACAAACAAACAAACAAACAAACAAAATAACCTACGGAAAGATGCTCCCTGCCCGCCTGCATCGTGTGTCATCAGGGAAATGCGAATTAAAACAACAAGATACCACGACCCATTTCTTAGGATGAGCGAAATCCAGACACTGGCACCAGCGAATGGTGACAAGGGTGTCGAGGGACAGGAACTTGCCTCCATTGCTGGAGGGCATGCAGACTGGCACAGCCACCTTGGGAAGCAGTTTGACAGTTTCTTATCAAACTCGACAGTCTTAGCATATCATCCGGCAATCTGGCTCTTCGGTATTTACCCCAGGGACCTGAAAGCTTATGTCCATGTAACTCATCTACACAGATGCTTACAGCAGCTTCATTCACCATTGCTAAAGCTCAAAAGCCACAAAGATGCCCTGCAGCTCGAGAATGGATGTGGTTCGTCCACACAATGGGATAGCATTGCACACTGAAAAGGGATGAGCTATCGAGCCATGAGAAGATATGGAGGAACCTTAAACGTATTTACTCCTAAGTGCAAGAAGCCAGTCTGAAGAGGCTACATGCTGGATGATTCTGGAAAAGGCAAAAATGTGGAGATAGTGAAAAATCGGTGGCCGCCAGGGGGGTGGGTGGGGGAGGAGGAACAGGCGGAGCACGGAGGATTTTTAGAGCAGAGAGACTACTGTGTGTGATACTGCAGGGTGGAAACAGGACGTTACACATCTGTCCAAGCCCACAGAACGGACAACACAAAGAGTGAGCCCCAACGTGAACGGAGCACTCTGGGTGATGATGACGTTGTAATCGATGTCCCACTCTGGTGGGGGATGCGGGCAGTGGGGGAGGCTGTGCCCGTGCGGGAGCAAAGGATATATGGGGATTCTCTGTACCCATCCCCCAGTTGTGCGCTGTACCTAAAAGTGCTTTAAAAAAAAAAAAAAGTCTTGACATAGAAAACAGAAAGCAGGAGGAACTGCTGCTTCTTGTAGAAACACCACTTGGTTAACATCTGCCCCTTTTCAAAGCCTTCTGTCACACTATCTCCCAGCATCTTTCTGATGTGCCTTTCAATGGACAGGGCATGTGCAACCACGCTGACTTACTGGAGGGGTGAGACTGCCAGACCAGGGTCCCCCAAGAGAGAGAAGGATTGGGGATCACTGGCGAGGACCCTGATTCCCCAAGCACTCTCCCGAGGCCCTTTCCTAGCTCCTTACTAAGCTCTATGAGAAGTGGCACCTGGCCTGTTAGTGTACCTGGTGAGTTTTCAAAATAGTGAACTCTTGGGGTGCCCGGATGGCTCAGTCAGTTAAGCATCGGACTCTTGGTTTTGGCTTAGGTCGTGAGTTCTATGTCTGTGTCGGGCTCTGTGCTGTCAGTACACGGAGCCTGCTTGGGACTCCTTTCTCCCTCTCTCTCTGCCCCTCCCCAGCTTGCTTCCCTCCCCCACTCAAAAAATAAACATTAAAAAAGATATTTAAAAAATGTTTATAAACACTGAACTCCTGACATGGTGGCTGCAGTTTGCGCATATTTGAAAAGAGCACCCTGGCCCAACCTTCCATAAAAGGATAGGAAATCCAAACCTAGAGATTTCTTCAGTAGACCAGCTCAGCTCGTCACTCCCATCAGGTGTTGGTCCACCTGCACCTGAGATATTGCACGTTTGCTTCCAGAGCACCGCAGTAAGTGACTATCACAATAAAGCAGGTTAAACGAACCTTTTGGTTTCCCGGTACCTATAAAAGTTGTGCTTATATTATAGTGTAGTCTAGTAAGTGTGCAATAGCATCATGTCTAAGACAATGTATATGCCTTAATTAAAAAATACTGTTGCTAAAAAATGCTAACCACCATCTGAGCCTTCAGCGAGTCGTAATCACTGATCACACAACACCCGAACAAATACCATAGTGATGACAAAGTTTGAAATATGGCAAAAGTTACCAAAACGTGACACGGAAACATTAAGTGAGCAAATGCTTTTGGGAAAAATGGTGCCAACAGAGCAGTTTGACGCAGAATTGCCACAAACCTTGAATTTGTAAAAAAAAAAAAAAAAAAAAAAATTAAAAAAAATATCTGTAAAGAGCAATAAAATCCATTATGTCTACAGCAGGAATCAAACTGTTACCTAGCTTCTGCTGTGAAACATTTACTTTATCGGACACTTAGCAGCAAACAGAACATAAATCCACAATGCTTTTCATCTGTATTAATCTCAAATCCATTCCCCTCATGATTACTTTAGAAAAAGCTGTAGCACTGATGTGAATGATTGTTTCTCTTTGGTTTCTCTTATTTTATACACGGTTACAAAAATACACCTGTGTGTGGGGGGTGGGGGGGTATTTATGCACACACACATATGTAAAATGGATAAGGAGCAAATTTCCCCTCTGCTTTAATTAATCTGGGTAGCTGATATATTTTTTTTAAAGTGCACAATCTCTAACTGAATCTCTATGTAACTTCCTACCCCTATCTACCCTCACTGCTTAAAAAAAAAAAAAAAAAAGAAAAAAAGAAAAAAGAAAAAAGAAAAGAAAAAAAGAAAAGATAAAAAGTAAATCCAGGGGAAAACTACCAGGAGACCATTTCCAACAACACATGACTCAACTAGCACCTGAGAATTTGTTGTACTTGTGTGCACGGAGGTTCTGAACTTCCTGTTTCAATAAAATACCAAACAAGTTGTGTTTCCTTTACAAATAAGCTATTACATCAAGCCCTGTTCCTATAATTTCAGGGTTTTGTCTCCATTCCAACATTTTCTTTGGCAAATGTAGAAACATTCTAATTAAAGTGGACAGGAAAACATGCATCATTCATCACGATAAGAATAATTCACAAAAGAACATCCCCGTTTTTTCATTCTTTCGCTGAGTTGTGCTCTACTTTAAACAGTTTGGGGACTGGCGTCACTCAGTCCCAGACTAATTCCTAGGTAATGACTTAAAGCAAGCCTGAGTCACTTGAAAAAAAAAAAATTCCACAGGTATCAATAATTCCTGTCACAAGTTTAACATTCTCTTAAAAATATCCTTCCGGGCCGGAGAGGAAGGCATTCCTTTAGGTAATCACGTAACAACATCAAGGTTTCTTTTCAAGATCCTGAGATTAGAAGAGGCGTTCCTATTTCTGACTGTGCAGGCCTGAGTTGAAAGGAATATTCTCACTTCCCAGGAGCTCTCTGAATGTCCACTTTCAGCGAGACTTTTAAAAGCCATATATGCGCTCTCAGAAGTACCATCTAAACAGGTTTAATGCTTTTTAAAGCACATGGTTGAGTCCCAAGTGATCAGGACGTTCGCACCACTTGCTGGCTGCTCCCGGTCACTCGGGGGTGCGTGTGCGTGGGAGAGCGCACCCGTGGATGCGCGTGTGCCTGCACCTGACTGCGGAGTTCCAGTAAGGGCCAGAGCTCCTTTTCTGGTAATTTAAAAGCGCTGTATTTTGCAAAGTCAAAGTCTGAAATGCACCCACAGGAATCCTGCCGTTCTCGCGTGGCTGCGGTAAGAACTGATCAATTCTGGGAGCTACGAGGCTTCTCCAATCTCATCTCAGGCTGATGAGAATCCTTTTCAGGTTCCCATTAGGAATTTTTTTCAGTTACAACAGGCAGAAGAAACCCCACCTTGAGCATGCCCCTTCTCTAAGGGAGGCACTTCAGCAGCAAAATAGAAGCACGTGTCCTTCCAGCTCCTGTACTGAAGCCACGTGCAGACCTACCACTTAACCACGGCACAGGGGCGCCTGCGTGGCTCAGTCAGTGGAGCATCCAACTTTTTTTTTTTTAAATTTTTTTTTTTTCAACGTTTTTATTTATTTTTGGGACAGAGAGAGACAGAGCATGAACGGGGGAGGAGCAGAGAGAGAGGGAGACACAGAATCGGAAACAGGCTCCAGGCTCTGAGCCATCAGCCCAGAGCCTGACATGGGGCTCGAACTCACGGACCGCGAGATCGTGACCTGGCTGAAGTCGGACGCCTAACCGACTGCGCCACCCAGGCGCCCCTCCAACTCTTTTTTTAAGTGTTTATTTAATTTTGAGAAAGAGACAGAGCATGAGTGGGGGCGGGGCAGAGGGAGAGAGAGACACAGAATCTGAAGCAGGCTCTAGGCTCTGAGCTGTCAGCAGAGAGCCCGACGCGGGGCTCGAACTCACAAGCTGTGAGATCATGACCTCAGCTGAAGTCGGATGCTCAACCGACTTAGCCACATAGACGCCCTTTTTTTTTTTTTTTAAATGTTTATTTATTTTGTAGAGACAGAGCACGCACAGGGGAGGGGCAGAAAGAGAGGGAGACACAGAATCAGAAGAAGGCTCCAGGCTCTGAGCTGTCAGCACAGAGCCCGACAGGGGGCTCGAACCCACGAACCGTGAGATCATGACCTGAGCTAAAGTCGGACTGAGCCACCCAGGCGCCCCACTGACTCTTGATTTCAGCTCAGGTCATGATCTCATGGATTCGTGAGTTCCAGCCCCCATGTCGGGCTCAGTGCTGACAGTGCGGAGCCTGCTTGGGATTCTCCCCCTCCCTCTATGTTCCTCCCCCACTCGCACTGTCTCTCTCGAAATAAATAAATAAACTTAAAACAAAACACGGGCACAGATCCATGTCCTTTAGGAGAGAACAGAAGCAGAGACAGGGTCACTGGGGGCAAACAGCAGCAATCACCTTTCAAAGACTTTCCTGACAGTTGGGGAAGAAAGCCCTGCTTGAACTGGGTAAGAGAACCAACGTCCGAGTTTCTCTCTTGGGCGCATTTATCCTCCAATTCACTCCCTTCTTTGCTGGGATGCTCTCTGATGTGCAGGCGTTGTGGGGAGGGGGGGGGCCTGGTTAACAGTACCCACCACTGACTTGAGGGCACCTCAAGGTTGGGGGACTGGCCTCCTTTCCTCTCTCCTTGGGATCCGAGGCTGGGCATGGAGCTCTGTCTCCAGTTCTGGGGGCTTCTGCCGGGTCTCCTACTTTCTGGCCCCTCCATTCCCTTCAAGAACGCCTGCCTGTCAGGGATTCTGAAAGGGTCACTCCTGTGCCACTTCCCAGTCTTGTACAGACACCCTCTCCAGACCCTGACCCCCCAGTCTAGCATGGGAACTGCCACCATCTTCCCGGGAGCACGCCAAGTCTCCAAGAAGGCGCTCTGATCGACGGCTTTTGTATCCCCTCCTTCCTGCCCCTCTGCAAACTCTGTGCCCTTGAGGACATTCTCATTTCGCTGTGGGGGACTTAGGTGCCATTTTCCACTTGCAGATGTGCTAAGCTAATGTTGGCTGGAGAATCACCTGGAAATGTGGCTGTTTATTCAGCAGCGTGACAAACATTGACACAAACATTGTGTAAAGCTCTGTGCAAAGCTCCAGGGGAAAAAAGACCAAAAGGCTCAGAACTTTGCCTCCAAGGAGCTCACATTTCTTCTAAAGAGCCAGATGAACGCAGTGGTGGGCACCCACCTTGTGGGGTGGTGATGTGGGTCCACTGAGGGACACTGAAGAAAGCAGTGAGTTCAGAAATAGCAGAGTAGAGTCAGAGGCCAGAAAGGTAAGACTGACTTGAAGGGTATGTTGCCAGAAACAATTGAGGGCACAGAAAGCGACCCCTTCTCCTTCACTCCCTCTCACTGGCAGGCGCTGAGCTCTCGGCCACTGCATTCTCCCTACTGCAGCCACAGCTCCCGGAGAGGGCCTGGCAGAATCCCAGCCGGGCCCTGGAACGTTCTGGCTGGGAGTGAGCTCCGGGCCCCAGGGCTGTTTGTTGGTATTTATCTCTGGTGCCGGCAGAACCAGCTGGCACCTGTTACAAGCGTGCTAAGTCCGGCCTCCACCTCAGATCTGCCCCCACGAACACAGCGCCCAGTCCTTGCTCTAGGGTCTACGTCCCAGACCTGACTCTAAGGAATGTGCTCCTGGACATCCAGTGTCCACCTGAGGCACAGGAAGACGGCAGTAAGGAGCACTGTGTCTAACCCACCGGAGCTTCTAGGGGCGCCCGGCACGCTGCCCAGGACCAACACTGACGCAGGTGTCCACTGGGTTCTCCAGCGGGTGAGAGCGCCGTCCTCATCGGGGCAGAGGAGGGACGGAAAGTGCCCAGAGTCACACCCGGGAGCTGAGACTCAGCCTCACCGGGCTCAGCCCCACGCTCTTGACCATGGTCCACCGTTGCTCTTGTCCTACCTGCCAGCCTAGGGGTTTCCTGTGCATGTAACTTACCTGTGGAATCACTAAATGCCAATTTTTTTTTTAGTTTTTTTTTATGATGTGTATTTTGAGACACACACACACACACACACACACACACACACACACACACACAGTGAGTGGGGGAGGGGCAGAGACAGAGGGAGACACAGAATCTGAAGCAGACTCCAGGGTGCGAGCTGTCAGCACAGAGCGCGATGCGGGGCTGGAACTCATGAACCGTGAGATCGTGACCTGAGCTGAAGTCGGGCGCTTAACTGACTGAGCTGCCCGGGCACCCCACTAAATGCCAAATCTTAACAGAGATCATCTGCACGCAACATTTCACACTTATCCTTTACTCTGATTCCCCCAGGTACAACTGACTTATCAAAGTTGTGTATAATTTTGTGGTCCAACGTGATGCCTTGATACACTCACACCCTGAGAGAGGATCACCACGGTCAAGCGAATGCACACCCGTCCCCTCACCCAGCTACCTTTTCTTCTGGTGGGAGTGAGCACACTTAGGAACCTCCATTTGTTCTTTACTTTCTGTCCCACATTTTCTCAGTCGGGCCTTGGCCATTTCACTGTTGATAATGATTATTATTCTCCCCTGCGATGTATTACCTTTTTATTTTTCTTTTAAAGCTTATTTATTGTGAGAGAGAGAGAGAGAGAGAGAGAGAGAGAGAGAGAGAGAGAAGCAGGCAGAGAGAGAGGGAGAGAGAATCCCAAGCAGGCTCCATGCTGGCAGCACCGAGGCCAACGTGGGGCTAGAACTCACGAACGTTGAGATCATGACCTGAGTTGCAGTGAAGAGTCGGACGCTCAACCAACTGAGCCACCCAGGCGCCCCCACCATGTATTTATTTCCTTTTTAGAAAGGTGCGAATCCCAGCACGGAAGGGAGCACGCTGGTGTTGGTCTGGTTGGGGTGCATCAGCTCTCATGTGGTGACAGCTACTCTGTTCCAGGCTCTGTCATGACCACTGGGAAGACAATGTCCAATGCTGCAATCCTGTTTCCTGGGAATCCCCCCTCGTACCCCCCTCGTACCCTGCACCCACACCGTCCACAATGGCTCCAGACTTCTGGCTTCCTTGTTTGCACATCCTAAGTCACTGGGTCAGCTATTGTTCCGACGCCTCGACTTTCTTGGCTGTCATGAGCACAGACACACGGGTGCCTAAATTATGAGCAGCGGGGCCGACTGTCCTGAATGGTTAACCATTCATCCTCAGCAGATTAACACCCTCAGTTTCTTCATTGCTTGTAACCTATGCTGATGACAAAGACAGGGCCACCCTGTGGAGGGATCTGGAAGCTGGCTGAGCTACAGTGTGTCCTTCCCTCCACCTGCCAGCGGAGTCAACTCATGCCCAAAGCAACGAAGAACTTGGTAAAAGGCACGGTTCCACTTACAGGCCGCCAAGGTTAAGACTGGAGCCTAACAGAATTGTGAAAGTAACTGCCAGTGTCCTTCTCATTTGGGTGAAGAATGTGTTGCTTGTGGCTTATTCTCTCCAGTGTGGCCAACACACAAGCCAGCAGTGCTCCACGAATGAGTCCCAAATACATAGGAAAAACTGTGTCCAAAGACTCAGAAATATATTTTCCTTGTAAAAAAAACAAACAACCCCCCCCCCCCCCACAAACTAGCACATATGACTGTTCTTACTATTTCTTAAATTCTTCATTTGACTTTCTTAGGCTCCTTCTTTGGGAGATTAACCATTTTCCCTTTAGTGAAATGAAAATAACCAAGGCAACCCCTTTTATGGGGCTCTGTCGCTGCGAGGTGATTTTCACCTGCACAATTTTATCTAACTCTTCTCATGACACCACTACTGCTAGGGTTCGGTTCTCTTGCCCCCAACAGCCTCCACCCTGCACAGCACCCACAATGGCTGTTGCGAGACCCAAGTCGGAGCGCGCCCCTCTTTCCTCACACCGACCGCACGCCTCGCTCAGAGCAAGAACCGTGCTTCCCCTCTCCGGCCTCACAACCTGCTCTGCTTCCCACCTGGTCAGGCCTCCTTGGCCACAGCAGGCAGGCCCCCCCTCTCAGGTGTTTGCTCCGTCTGGGGCCCACTCTCCCCTGCTCCCCACTTGGCATCTTCGCCTCTACCTCTCCCAACTCCTTCACCTCCTCACCCAGCCTCACCTCCCACCCCTGGATCTCGTTCACGGCCCCCTCCCTTGTTTTTTAAGTGGCAGTTAGGCGACTTGTTTGTTCTGTTCGTCCCCCCTGTCTGTCTCCTCTGCAAGAAGGGTATCTCTGTGCAGCAGGTGGTGTGGTCTGAGTGTCTGTGTCCTCCCAAAACTCCTATGTTGATGGCTTTAGGACGTGGGCTTCAGAGGTCATTAGGTCACGAATGTGGGGCCTCACGGGTGGGATTAGCGCCCACACAAAGGAGACTCCCTCACCTCTTCCACCACGTGAGGACACAGTGAGAGAGCGGCTCCCTGTAAACCAGGAAGCAGGCCCCAACTCGACACCCAGTCTGCCAGGCCTTGATCTTGGCCTCTCAGTCTCCACAGCTGTGAAAAATAAGTGTGTGGTGTTTAAAAGATACTGGACTGTGGTGTCCTGTTAGAGCAGCCTAACCGACTGAGACAGGCAGGGACCCCTGTCTCTTGTGTTCCCTGATGGATCGCGAGTAATCACAGCCATGCCTCGCACACAGTGGGCACTCGATAAAGGCTTCTGAATTAACGAATCATCTGTGTTTTACTGGTGAGGGACTACAGATCCGAAAATCTAAGCGGTTTGTCTACAGTCGCTAAGGCAGCGACAGACCTGTCCTCAACTCGTCTGCTCCTGATGATGCTACTATCCTGAGATTTACAAAAGGTTCTTAGGTGATGCATCAGTTAAAGATAGTTTAGAAAAACTTTGCTCTTCAAGCAGTCTAAGACCATTATGGAGCTGCCGAGGGGAGGGAGCTCAGACAGTTTCTGCCCTTCTCCAGACTCATTCTGATATCTGAGACAGAGGGCTACGACTTTACCTCTGATGCATCTGTGCCTCCCCGTCCCTGTCTACACAGTCTTGGGGACCCGCAACGTGGCTGGAGGCCAATGCCTTCCTCCTCTGCAGGCTCCAGCCAGAGCTGCTCAGAGTCCTGCTTATTTCTTCTACAAATGCCCTGTCGTGTGCTCCTGACAACCTTCTCCAGGGAGCTGGCCTGCCAGCAGCAGGTAACGTGGATGGACGAGATCCTGCACTCACTGTTTCAAACCTGGACGTGATCAGTGGCTCTTGCTTCTTGGTGATGTCCTAGGATTTCCCACGCAGGGACCACACGTGTGTTTTCCGGAAAGATTTGCTTGATCCATGTGAGTGGTACCCTATCCCCGGGCTGGCCGGCAATGACACCACAGGTAAAACTCCATAGTGGGGGCCCCATCATGAGGAGGCGTGCTGGGTAAAACACCCACAAGCCATCGCCAGGCTCACACCCTCTGCTGATTTGTTTTGGTCAATTTTCTTACAATCATACCACACAATAAACACTCTCCGGATCCTGCACGAAGAATGCCCTGAGCACACAGTGGGGAGGCCGTGGAGGCAGGGCTGGCTCTGGCCCCTCCACACGCACCTCTCCTTGCCCCTCCTGCTGGTGCACAGAAGCCAGCCTTGCCTGTCACAGCACGGACTAGGAGAGAACGTGGGGAAAAGAGGTGGCGGTGAAGCTGTCTGTGGCACATCACCTCTTTTTTCCCCAAAGCCTCTGTTGCCTGCAGATTGGCCCGGGGCACCAGCTAGCTAGGATAGCCACGTTCACAGAAGAAGACAGCAACGAACACAGCTTTGCTCTAGTCACATGACTACAAACTTGGCAAGAGGAAAACCCTCACTAGGGAAACGTGACCTTCGCTAGAGAAGGTGATGCAACAATTTCACAGGGCTACCCAGAGTCATAAAATTATGCTGATAGTACGCCCCCAAACCTGGGTTTATCAAGGAGATCAACCCTGAGATCATGACCTGAGCCGAAGTCAAGAGTCGGACGCTCAACCAACTGAGCCACCCAGGCATCCCCAACGCATTACCTTTTTAGAAAGTTGTGAATCCCAGCATGGAAGGGAGCACGCTGGTGTTGGTCTGGTTGGATTAAGAAAAGCTAAGACAATCTGAGCCAAGACAAAAATCCTCAGTAAGATATAGTATCTGAACCTGAGCCTTGAGGCAGAGATATGACAAGAATCAAACTCTTTGTTTATTTGGAAGGGAAAAAGAGAGAGAAAAACAAGTGCCTAGATCTCTTTCAGAACAAGTAAGTACAGCCTAGACATTAGAATGACTTTGATTTTAAAAAGAGAAAAGAGAAAAGAGAAAAACAGACTCTTGCAGGGAAACCATTATGTGTTAGGATTAAACTCAAATGAGATTTGTAACACATCTTCACACCCAAGGTAAGGAGTCTGCTCTAAGAAGCAGGTAGGGGGGTTTCTCAGCAGACGTCTTACCTGGCAGGTGGAGGTGCACTGCTGGGGTTCACAGCCCCGAAAAGGAGTCACTGCCCCGTCCTGCAAGGCCACCAGCCAAGGTCTGAGCCCCTTACCCTCCGCAGGGACTCCGGGATGTCCCCAGAAGCACACTGAGGCTCATCCTGTGCAACGTCCCCTGCCGTTGTTTTCGAAATGACTTGAAATCTCTACAACTGTGACCCCCTGCCACTCTAGATGCTTATCATCCACCAGGAGCCACGCAAACGCTATCAGGAGTCTCCTTTCAACCCCACATCAACCCTGTGAGGCGGGATTATCATTCCCACTTACCAGAGGGAAGAACCTTATCCATTTTCTAGGAAACACTAATGTCTGCCTTCCTATCTGGTGACATTTGACTCCAAATCAGTGCCCTTCCTCACTATGCATGAAACCTTTCTGTTTAAAATATATAAAAATTATGCGGTAAGAGGCAGATTCAAGATTGCTGTTACCTTCAGGGAGGGATAGAAAGGGAGCTTTAACTCTTTGCTTATGGAAAGCAATCAAAAAGTGGAAGCGATAATAAAATATGAAGATTTAATAAAGCTGAATGGCAGTTAGACTTGTACTATACAACTTCCTGTTCCCCATATGCTCACAATACTTCATCAAATATGTGTATAAAGGGGAAAACGTGTTAATTTTTAAAAATATTTTCTGGTAGTCCGGCAGAGTGGTTCACACAGATTTCTTTTCTCGGTGTGTTTCACAGAATTTTCCTCCACTTCTGTCCCAGAGCTTCAAAAAATTTAAACGTACAGCAAGGTTGAAAGGATTTTTACAGAGGGCACAATGTACCTGCTGCTACCAAGATACATACATGAAGTCACGTGGCGCTTTCTTTTGCATTTTGGTAGATACGGCGTTTGCCGTGGATCAAAATGAGCAACTCTACCGGTAACAGACTGAGTTACCCCGAGTGGAATTTGAACGCTCTTTGATGCAGACACAGTACACAGCTCGTGTTTTCTTAAAGCCACTTCTAGAAAATTCAACCCTCACACATCACCGATAACGCCGAAGCAGGAGGCATCAAAATGATTTGTTTCTCCAAGAGCCAGAGGACCTAGGATACATATACACCTATAGCTGGTTCACCAACTTACAATACAAGCTGGAAAGAAGGCTGAAAAGATGTTTCTAGGGGGCTCTTAAAATACCGCGGAGTTTAAGAACATTCAGTGTTTTTAAAAACCTGGAGAACAGAAGAGAAACAAACCTGTTAGCCTGACCATTCATCCCACACAAGGGACGATTTCAATGGGGGAAAGTCTATTATTTAAGCGTGGACTGGCTTCCCGGGCCAGCAGAGGAATCACCGTTTTCAGGGTTTATCATTTGACATCTGATAATCTACAAACATCACGTGAGATCAAGACCTTGATAACCAACATCCCAGAGTTCAACTATGATGTAACCCAGAAAACAGTAAGAGTAGGCGCACGGCCCATGAGGATGATTTTAACCCCACTCCACTGAGCGACATGGCCTTGGGGTGGGAAGGCCCGAGCGGAAGCCAGTCTTCACTGGCCCGTGAAGAGGTCACGGTGACCTCATACTACCTCAGTCTCCCCAGCAGCAAAGCACACCTCACCTGATTGCTGCAGGGATGAATCAGTTAATGCTTGGGAATAAACTCTGGAAACTCTAAACCGTTCTTGCAAAATTTACATGTTAAAAAATTTATAATTTTGAATATTCTTTTGTCTTGAAAAGCGATTTATTCATCCAAAGAATGAACAGGCAGCCTTTCGCAGAAGATCCGTTAATAAGAGACCTTTCCTATCATGAACTTGGAGAGACTATAAACTACTGGCAGCATCGTCACAGGTCTTAGGGACCAAATTCTTCCCCCTCTCCTCTGAGTTTGTTTCCTTATGTTCCTCTGAGACATTATTGCTTCTGACAAGGTCCCGATACAGATTAGAATCCAACATGCCACACAGCAAAGATTGGCTTTAGAGCCACATTCCAGATGAAGCCCCTTGTCAGTCGGGACCCGCAAACTACCTCCAGCGGCCGAGGGCCAATTCAACTTGAGTTTGAGGAAAAGCCAACCTCTCCTTCTTCCCACCCTGGATGTCTTACTTTCTGCGTTCACTGCTTCAGCTCTGGTTACACTGGCTTATGACACGTTTCAGAAAACGTAAACCAACTGTTTTCCACTCTCTTCACGCATGAAGTCATTATGGGCTGATAAGTATTTAAGACAGAGTATTGTCTTAATTACTTCTTCATGCTTTGTCCCCTGTCATTTCAGCTTTATTCTAACTTCTTTTTCCTATATAAAATGATTACACAGTGGGGACTTTAATTTTCTCCACTGGAATTAGGACATACTCCCACGCTATTAAAAACTCTCTGCAAAAATAATTTTTCGACTCTACATAATTTACTCATTTTTCTCACACTGTATGTCTCTTCCTCAACACCCCTAACCCGCACACACTTTTTTTTTTTTAATTACTAAGAACTTCCTAATGCAAAATGCTTAAAAATAAAGGTAGCATTTGAAATGCAACACAATGAGACAATTTGTGGGGGGACAGTATGTCGTTTTTGTGCATGTCTTTTAGGTATATTCAAGTAAAGATAGTTACTTATGAATTGAGACTTCTCTTAATTATTTTTACTTTAATAGGCATAGGTATAGATAGAATTATTCAGTATGTGCTGCTGTGTCTTTGCATATTGGCATTATGACCAATAAGATATAAAAGCATTCGAATGGCTACACACTGATTTAAAAATCAAATGTATCCTTAATACCGTCCACGTAATTTATGTAGTTTCAACAGACACTGTAGCAGTGTTTGAAGGATCCTGTGGAAGATGGGGTGCATTTTGAAGGACGGGGTTTTTATTTGTTCCTATTGCAAAGCTTTAGTAAAGCATTACCGTGAGACAGAAGGCCAAAGTGCCTGGCACACAGTAGGTACACAGTGAAGTTTGGTTTCCTTTTCCTCCCCCAGCAACTTGTCTTCCTGAAAACAAAAGCTCTGTTGTTCAGGATTTCATCATTTCCAGATGCCTGCTCTTCAAATGACATCCAGAGCGATACACACTGATGTCACAAAGCCTGGAATTTCTGGTGGGAAGTCAGCAGTAGATGAACTCACTGGATACTAAGATCCTGTTTTCATGTCAATATCCTTAGTAATAAAATATGAGGAAAGAGAGGAAGTATAACATATAAATAAATATTCCTTACTCACTATCACCCTCTCAATTTATGCTGAAAAAGATTCCCATAAATTGAGGTATCAGTTGTTCTTTAAGAAAGGAAAAAAAAAAAAGACATGCTTAATAAGTGGAAAAGAAATATCATTATACCATTAAAGTCTGAACTCTGTAAAACAGCTTTATTTCTGTGTCACTGCATTGCTCTGATATCTATCACTGCAGAGCAGACAGGAGGAACATGTCCTGGGAAAACTCTTGTTGGTAAATACAGCATCAAGGTATTTTGATGACCTTCTGTTTAAATTTTCATACATCAATTATTTAATAAAAATCTGTTTGTAAAAGCGAAAGTCTATTGTCACTAATTGCCATTTTATGCTTTTAATGTAATTTGTGCCTGTCTACCCTGTGCATCATTTCTTCCCCCAATGCTGTAGAAGCAACAACTCGACGATAAACTAGGCGAAGTCTCCCATTCAAGCCTTTTCCATTTAGGATTGGGACTCCAATCTGTGCCTCCTGGATAGCAGGTGGTGTAGCGCACGACCCTGGAGTGGAAGCGGCTGGGGGGCAGGGGAGGCAGAGTCGGGAAAGGTGAGCACAGGGGTCTGACAAGGACTCAGAAGTGTCCTGGATAAGCCAGTAATACAGGAGCATTTCACCCTGCTGCAGACTCCCTAATGGTTTTGTCCAACATCCACCTGGTGGACGGTCAGAGCTGCGGGGCTCAGAGTGTTGCTATCCTCCTAAGCAGTTCAGCGCTGGTCCAGACACATCCCAGTCTGCAAACTGACCAGACTCACTCTCCTTCAGAAGGGAGTCTGACCCTCCCTTGTAATCCTAGCATGACCCTTGGGGAGGGGGGGGTCTCTCCTACCCCCAAGAGCTTACCAAACTCTTTCTTCCAACCACAGTTTGTTTTTACTAAGGCATATTCTCACGAACACGGTTTTCTTTTCAGATCTTTTCTTTTTTAAACTTTTCTCTTTTTTAAAAAATTGTTATTAATGTTTATTTTTGAGAGAGAGAGAGAGAGACAGAGCATGCATGGGGGAGGGACAGAGACAGAGGGAGACACAGAATTCAAAGCAGACTCCAGGCTCCGAGCTGTCAGCACAGAGCCCGATGTGGGACTTGAACTCAGGGACCGTGAGATCATGACCTGAGCCAAAGTCAGATGCTTGACCAACTGAGCCACCCAGGTGTCCCCTCTTTTTTTTTTTTTTTAAAGCATATTAAGCGAATCTTTAGTTCTTACTCCAAAGAAGTTCAGCACCTGTTATAGACTGACAGCTTCATGGTTTGCCCAAACCTTCTCCTGGCTCCAAAACAGAAAGTTACAGCTGCCCCCTGGGGACAATGCACAAGGTGAGTGCCATCCCTGATTCAAAGTCAGTCTGCTTGCAGACCCAGCAAACAGCTGATGTTGGTGCCCCTCCCTCACTACCATAAATAACTCCTCAGCCTCAGCCCCCTCCCCATATATCCTCCCACGGCAAAGTGAAAATTCTTCCACCTCTGTTTTCCCCAAATGACCAGACTTTGGAGAGCTTAAAGCTAAATGGCTCAGAGATGCCTTAGACTGAAGCAAGCCTGCATTCCATGGAACTCTGTCCCTGGAAGGGCTTTTTCAGGTGGACTACCCTTCGACCCATCAGTCAGAGGACACTCACTTGCTCAGAGAGCTCAGATTCGTGGAGCACAAATTATATCATCAGCATAGGTGACAAAGAGACATGCCTCCTGCCATACGCTTCTGGGGATTGCTAATTCATGGCCTTTTGATTTAGTCTATGCTTGGGCTCTCTGGATACGGTCTCCACAAGTATTTGCTTTTTTACCAAAGTTCCTGTGCAGGTAAGTATGCATTCTTATTAAGAAGTACTGGGCTGCAAGCTTATCACTGCAAACTTTAAAGACAATAATAAACCAATCAAGGCCCCAAGACTGCTGTTCTCCTGAAAATTACCAAGGGACATGCAATTATACACAAATATAGGCCAAAAATCATCATCAGATTCATAATAACCAACAACTAGGAACCATTCAAATGTCCACCAACCACCAAATGAGAGACAAATAATGTTTTGTATCTTTTTAAAAAAAATTTTTTTTAATGTTTTTATTTATTTTTGAGACAGAGAGAGACAGAGCATGAGCAGGGGATGGGCAGAGAGAGAGGAGACACAGAATCCGAAGCAGGCTCCAGGCTCTGAGCTGTCAGCACAGAGCCCAACGTGGGGCCTGAACTCACAAACCACGAGATCATGACCTGAGCCGAAGTCAGACGCTTAACTGACTGAGCCACCCAGGCGCCCCAACGTTTTGTATCTTAAATGTAGTGGTGATCCTGTAATTGTCTACGGTTGCCAAAAGTCATTCAACTATACACAGAAAAGTGATGAATTTCATTGTATGGAGAGCATACCTCAGTAAAGCTGGGAGAAAAAAAAATCATGAGCTGAAACAAACAGCAAGCAAAATCTAAACCAGAAGAAGATCTTGTGATAACAAAATCCAGTTGGAATCCAACATGACTGAGTGAGAAGTCAGTTCAGAGGGCTCTATATTTGCCAGACTTCAGTGATTCATTTTTCCTTTCAAATTATTTTAATAAAAGAAAGAGGCACTGTGGAGACTTCTGGGCTACAGAATTCAGACCACCCCCAGAGATGCGCAAGCTGGCTCCTACCAAATCAACACACACTGCTGGCAACAAAAATAACTGGCCATCGCCAACGCCAAGAAGAGAACCTGAAAGCTGCTGTCCCTAGCCCAGTATGAAAAATGCTGGGCGACCGAGAAAGGAAAACCAGTGGTCCCAGGCCTCCCCACCGAGAAAGACCGCTCTCATGGCCCTCACTTTGTCAGTGGGAGTATTTCTGTCCGACCCCAATCATCACAAGGGATTTCAAGTCAGAATGCCTCTGTTACAGGAGGTTTGTGTGAGAGACAACGTGCTATGTTGGCCAAAGCCAATCATGGGATTCAGAAGCCATGTTTCCAAATCTCTTATCCCTTCAACACATCCTAAACAGCGCTGCCGGATTAATCTCACTAAAATGTGTACATACAGGTTTGCAAGAGCTCCCTGCCCACAGACGTGGGCAGCTCTGAGGCTGGCGATTCTGTCCTCCTTTGCCAGATTTATCCCTGTGCTTTGATGCACAGCGGATGCTCATGGTTTCCTAGGCAAACCCTGCACTTTTCTTTTTGCTTGCCTTTATTTTGCTCCCGTTGCCAGAAACCCCCTAATAAGTATATTTCGCAGCCCGGTGACTGGCACAGTGCACATGCTTGGTAACTGTGGAATGAGTGGTGGGCTTGTTCCGTATGAAGATAAATGATGCACAAGGATGGGGTCCTGGGGGTCTTTGCACACAGAGATAATTTGCAATGAAGAGCACACAGGCTGGGAGGGTTCCAGCAGGGAGATCCCAGTGGTAATGGGCAGCACCAGGCTTCCACCTTTTAATTAAACGCAGGCAGAGAGCAGGAGTAGACAAACTCTCTTCTTGGAGTGGCCTGAGAAATTTAGTTGGTCCTGCGTGTATTACTGCCCATCTGTCTTATTTTCTAAATTAAAAAAAAAATTTTTTTAACATTTATTTATTTTTGAGAGAGGGGGAGAGACAGAGTGGAAGGAGGGGAGAGGCAGACAGAGAGGGAGACACAGAATCCCAAGCAGGCTCCAGGCTCCGAGCCATCAGCACAGAGCCCGACGCGGGGCTTGAACCCACAAACGGTGAGATCGTGACCTGAGCCAAGTCGGAGGTTCAAACCACTGAGCCACACAGGTGCCGCCCAACCATCTGTTTTAAGGAAAGGATGTCTCCATTGGTTTTAAGGAAGACTTCCAGAATTAAAGCTAAGAGTGAGCTTGTGTTAACATAAAGATGTGCCATAGGAAACCTGAGGCCGTTACCACACTGCTGGCCGGCTTTTATGTTATAGATACTGAAGGTACTGTGTTTTCAACACCCCCCCCCCCACCCCCGCCGTGATCCCACGACATAATTGGGTATAAAGAATAAACTACAGACCAAGGTTTTTAGCTGCCGGGCTTTGTTTTATAAAAGAGCAGAGAACAGCAGTTAAATGTGATTTCTCTCTTTTTGCGGCCAATACAGAAGGAGGGATAAGGGAATGCAGGCGACATGAGGTGAAAGTGACGCCCGCTGGCACGGACAGATTTCAACGGAAGAAAACAAAGTTGCAGCGCTCTCTTATTCTGTGGCATCCAGAAAGGCGAACCTGGGGAGGAGGGGCAGGAAATGCCTCCGGAGCGTCCCCGTCATGGGTCTCATTTGCTACAAGTCAAACTGCAGTGGAGACAAGGGCAGTCAGAGCCTCTGGCACGGCAGCGTCCAGGGGAGAGGCGCTGGACAGCTGTGCCTGCGCGGGGTCATACGTCCAGCTGTGGCGGCCACAGTCGGACTCGGCTTCCCGGTAGCGTTCACCCAAACTGTCTCATTTAAACAGGAAACTCACGGGACAATCACAGGACACACTGCTGTGGGGGGACACAGCTCTTGCCCCACATGTTACTCACATCGTAGCCTTCCCGGGTCTGCCCTGGTGAAACCCATACCGCCTGGAGTCCCAGGCACGGAGAAGATCTCTCCTTGCCTTGCCGGGGAGATATTTATTTGCCGTAGGAAAGTTCAGAACCAGGAGAGACACGGCCTGCTCGGCTGAACACATTAGAGAAATTCAGCTCCACCTCCAATGCTCAGAACTGAACTGCTGGAGGACAGTTTACGTTCATAAAACGTTACTCCTCTTGAGCTACCAAGAATGCCGGAAATGCGATGGGTAGAAGAGGGCTTTTTGTCTATTCATTCATGTGGCCCCATGAAGTCAGAGTTCCCAGTCGGACTCAAAACGTTTCTTAGATTTTATTTGGACTTTTAGATTCTTGGGAACTTCTGAAATTGCCTCCATCTTGCTAATTTGTCAATCAAACATGGCATCATCGTGTAACTGGGGGACACAGTTGACTCAACCTGTTTAGCAGAACTGTGTTTGCAGCAAGGGCCTCCCAAAATGGCTACATCTTGTCAGGATATCACTGAATTTGGAAAATGCCAGCAGGGCAGGAACATTTTACTGTAAGGTCACTTTTTTTTTTTAATTTTAATTTTTTTATTTGTTCATGTTTATTTATTTTTGGGAGACAGAGAGATAGAGTGTGAGCAGGGGAGGGGCAGAGAGAGAGGGAAACACAGAATCTGAAGCAGGCTTCAGGCTCTGAGCTGTCAGTGCAGAGCCGGACGCGGGGCTCGAACTCACGAACCGCGAGACCATGACCTGAGCTGAAGTAGGCCGCTTAGCCGACCGAGCCACCAGGCACCTCTGTAAAGTCACTTTCAAAAAAGTCACTACAGGGGTACCTGGGTGGCTCAGTCAGTTAAGCATCCGACTCTTGGTTTCGGCTCAGGTCATGATGTCGTGGTTCGTGGGTTCAAGCCCTGCATCAGGCTCTGCACTGCCAGCGTGGAGCCTGCTTGGGATTCTCTCTCCCTCTCTCTTTGCCCCTCCCCAACTCACACTCTCTCTGTCTCTCTCAAAATAAATTAATTAATTTAAAAAAATCACTATGAACTACTCTGTGTATTGTCAAATTTTGGAAAAGATTAAGTGGGGCTGCAGCCAATACTAACAGATGCTTTGTAGGATAACCCCCCGGTATGACGGTCTGAAAGTGTGGGGCCTGGAATGTGCTGTGTCCTAGTGGTAAGTTTTTGGTGCACTGGGAATGCATCAGGGCACGCACGCAAAAGGACTGGGATATGGAGAAATTAAAATAAAAAGGGATTAGTCTGGTAAGACTTTCACAATAATCTCCATCTGCTCTGTCTCCTTCTAAATCCGTTGAAATGTTTTTGTGGGTGATTCTGTTTGCACTAACCTCTAATGTTTTATGGTTTTTTAAACCCTAGACTGTGATAGGAATACAAACAGTAGGAAGAGGAGAAATTCACATCTCAGATGAACTTGAAAGGTCCTTCCTCTCTGACATTCCAATTCTGTGGTATTAGTTTTATAGGGTAGATCGATTCTCAACTCAATTTGTAACTTCTGATTACAAATTCAACGGACACATCTGAAGGTTTCCATTACAGACAATCCCGGGAATTCGCCACGGTGTCCAAGAAATGACCGTGGCAGGAATAACAGAGGGTGTGGAAGGGATCAGGGTGCTATAGACAGAGCCTTGCCGAATAACCAATGTACCCATCAGACTGGTGGGAATTTCAAGGTCTAATCAGCTTTATACAGTAAACCTTGAGAGAGCCACCAAAAACAAAGTCCACTCACCTGGAAGCAGTAAAAACTCAAAACTTAGGACAACGGAAAGCACATGCAAAGTGCCAAAGACGATGATGCTAAAACCAACCAGCCAACCAACTCCAATAACAACCTAGACAAGAAAGGACTCCAAGGCAATGGCGCTGTGTGAAACCACCTCTCTGGGTTCAGGTTAGCCTATGGGCCTTTTCCATGGAAAAACCCACCGAAGAGAACTCTCAGACTATTCATAAGATGTAGGAGTGATCACTGCACCCAAAACACTTGATTTCTGACCCTCTTGCTCATTCCCAGCATTGGGCAAGGATGTCCTGCTCCTCCTTCAGGACTTAACAGGATTTTTTTCCTAAGAACTCTCCATATACCTTACTCCTCCCCTTTATCTGGGCAACTTTATCTGGGAGACGTGATCGCACTGCATACTTCAGCTCCTACTTTCATCATTTTTTACTCCTTTAGCCGGCTTCATTTTATTTTGAGGACTTATCGTTCTCGACATTTATATATGTATACATTTACAAAATTTATATTTACTCACATGTACTCAAATTTATTTATATATTTCTTACTTATTAGGTTCATATATATAATGTGTGTGTATCTCTTCCACTGCACCAACACAACACGCGTGTCTCCTGACAGTAGGGGTTTTAGGCTTCACTCGCTGCTACGGAGCCAGTGCCTTGCGGGCACCTGGAATGTATCCAATAAATACCCGTGTGTGTTTGTGTTTATTCAGAACATCTAAGGCATCTCGCACAGGACATGCTGTAGGTTACTTGTATTTCTCCTTGTATCACGCTTACAAAGACCGCTGGGCATCTCATATTCCGCAAGGTGCCGTGCGAGGCAAGGTGGAGTGTGCCAAGGTGAAGAGTGACATTTCACAGGAGGAGCTTTCCTTTACTACACAGTACAGTCACTTAGGCCAACGGCTTGACTTCGATTTGACAAACACCTGAATGCCCAGAGGGTAAGTGCAGACCTTCAGAGCAGAAAGACGTCTCTTCAAGGACTGTGGCCCTCAGAAAAGATTTCATGGAAAAGCACTTTATGGGGAAAAAGTAGAACCTTACAGGACGGAGGAGGCTTTGGAAACAGAGAACGTCGCGTGGGCCAGACTCTGGCCGGTAGAAACAGTGGAAAGACCCGTGGAAACAGATGCTACAGACGTGAGAAGTGCCACGCTTTCTTGGCAATGCAGTGTTTGTGACGGGGACAAAGTAGAGAAGTAAGTGGCTGGAGAGAGCCACACGGGAAGGGCACTGAGGACAAGCGGTCCGGGCAAGGGTGTCCTTGGATGGGGGAGGACAAAGGCGAGGTATCAGTGGTATTTACTAAATAAATGTTTTTATAAACAAACAAAAAAACCCAACAATAAAAGAACGCCATGTGTGGAGCAGTAAAGAGGGCATGTCGGGGACTAAGGATTGTGAGTAATCCAATTGTGAGCATCTGAGGCTGAGGAAGTAAATACTCAGATGGATTGGCTGTTTGCTTTGGAGTCAGACTTGAGTTTGGATTCCAGCTCTGTGACATCCACTCATTTCACTGAGCTTCAGTGTCCTCGGCTGTGAAACAGGGCTTCCTACCCGGAAGAGTCATTATGCGGATGGAAAGAGATAGTGGAGGTGATGTAGCCACCACGGTAACAGTGAGCATCTACGGAGCGCGTTACGACCCGCGAGGCACGTGGGTCCAAGCGCTTCACACACACCGTAGTGTACCGCCACCGTACTGACATCAGATGGATGGTGGAGCCATCGGAACCCGCACCTCCCGGCCCCCCATCAGCCGCACATTACACCACACCTTCCCTCCCCACCAGTCGCTGAGCCTAGGGCCGGAGGCAACCCACGGTGGGTAGGAATCACGTCATCGGTAGCCAATGCTGACCGGTGTAGAAAAGTTCTGACATAATTTAAAATTTATTCAAAACTAACAAAAAGCAGGTACTAAACACTGAGCCACACATCACTTGGGGTGTTTTCTTCATATAACTTCCTAACTTTCTTGTAAGAATATAAGAACCGTCAGAGGATATTGTTCTGTTTTCATAGGAGATCCTGATGTTTAAGTTACATGCTAATGATCAAAAAGAAAACCAAGGGGAGGACTGGGAACGATTGCTTTTATCCCTAACTTTGCACTCTCCTTGTTGCTTTTCTTGGTTCCGCAGTTACAAAGAGCACAGGGGCATCCGATATCAGAATAACACGTACAAACTAGCAGGACATCCATCCCCCACTAAAAAAGAAATAGATGGCTGATACTTGAACAATGAGGTGGTTGGGGGTGCTGACCCCCTGCACATTCAAAAATCCACATGTAACTTTCGATTCTCCAAAAACTTCATTAATTGCCTGGAAGCCTTGCTGACAACATGAACAGGTGGTCAGCATATATGCTGTATGTTATATGTATTCCGTACTGTACTCTACCACAAAGTAAGCTGGAGAAAAGAAAATGTTACTAAGAAAACCATAAGGAAGAGAAAATACAGTTACAGGGTGGTACTTAAGCGAAAAACATCCACGTATAAGTGGACGTACACCTGCTCAAACCGTGGTTGTTCTGTTCACAGGTTAGCTGCACTTACTGTGAATTAATAACACTCAATGTACAAAGCATTACAAGAATACAGTACACATCCATAGGAGTAAGAACCAGAGGGCTGTGTTTCCATAATGTGCTAAGTGGCACAGTGGCCCCTGGAAGGTGACCCGGCCTTCCCACACGTGGTTTCCTCATCTGTGAATGAAGGCTCTTTCCGAGGCTCCATCCAACTCTGAGATCCTTTCAGTTTAATGTGATGAAGGGCCACAAGCTGAATCAAGAAAGTACTAACACACCACACCTATTAATGTGTGAGCTGTAGTGTAACTCACCAAGAGAGGGACTGGCAAATATCACATGACTTCAGTAGGAGAGGGGGGAACCTTTGCCTGTGGTTGGCTGGCCTCTAAGCACTGAGGCTTGCTGAACGGATCCCTGCCTCATGGATCCTGGTGGGATGCAGAGCCGCCTTCCCTCCACAGAGTCGGAAAATGCCAGATTCTCACTTCCCCAGCTCACAAGGCTGCTGGGGCCCAGGTAATCTAGGAGCTGTAATCTGACACTAACCGTAAGAAGCAGAACGGGCCATGTTTGGCTATGCTGGCTGCAAATCTGACTCCTGCTGGTTTGGGGTAGGAGGGAAGTAACACTTCACCGGGCCAGTTCCGTGTGGGAATTGTGAAAGTGGCTTTGGCTACGTAGCCTCGTTATTACTGTTATTTTTTGAACTACCCAATTTCCTTTCAATCAACTCCATTTCTACATACATCAGAAAACATCTGTTTCCCTCACTTATAACTAAGAACCCTGGCAGTGACTGCTGGTGACACCTGCTTTGGGGACACACAGAATTGCCCTTTGCTTATTTGTCTTATTTTTCTAAAACTATCTCATTATCTTATTTTCTCGGGATGATTTGCAAAGTGCGAACAGAATGTCCCAAAGTCTACCTGTTAATTAGATGCATAGCACTTTTCAGTAAAGAAGCCCAAGAAGAACGCTTTCCTTACTGATGGATGGGGCTTAATCAGAGGGTGACAGGTCAGATCCGACATTGTTAGGACAGATAGTTTTCAGTATCTAAAATGAGATCCAGTGGGGGAATGACTGCTATCACTTATTTCTCCAGGGGATGGATCAAAAATCTTATTCAATGAAGTGATCTAGGGCTCTTTCTTTGATAACTAGTCAAATGGAGAGTGGGACCGAGAAATGGCACTAACCCACCCATCAGACGCTGTACCCGGGACATTGCCAGCATCACGGAATTCTCCAGATAACCCAGTCATGTTGTTCTCATGTAACAGAATCGGAGAGGGCAGGTAGTTAAGGCTGCTCCAAGAGGCAGATGGCGGATGGGTCTGCAGGAAATGAAAGAGGTCCTCCCATCCTTGGAGACACCCCATCTGGGGCAGTTCCCAGTGTTCTGTGGCATCCTCAGGCCGGCAGAGCCTTGGGATTCCATCTTGGCTTGAGACATCCAGACCCGATGACCTGCCCTCTGTTTGTTCTGGGAGTACCAGCCCACCGCTCGGATCTCTGGGCCATTTCTGCATAAAAACCGTGGACTCTGCCCTGTGAAATAGCTCCAGGAATAATCAAGTCTCTGGGCTAGAGAAGTCAAACTGTATTCCCAGCATTTAACCTATCTCATAGCAGCTAGAATTAGCACTGTGGGGACCAGCATCCGAGTCTGAACCATACAAGGCATCACCCGTCTCTCCTGCTGATCTGCCCGGCTTCTTCTGAGAAGCCGTGCACCTGCTCGGGCCCTGAACGAGCCCGTGTTTGTCACCAGGAAGCTCTCAGATAGGTCTGCTTCCCCTGAACTCTCCTGTGTGGAGGACAGAGCTTTTGAAATTATCGGATTCCATCCCTGGCTTAGAGATGTCCAAAGTACACATCTTGCATGCTGAGTTTTGATTGCTGAGCACTTTACATTTGGATTCTATGTTCTCCAAACTACTGGCATTTTGTGAGGAATGAAATGGTCTATTCCAATAAAGAAAAAAAAAAACCAATTTTTTTCTTTATTCCAGTAAAGAAAAAAAAAATCCACAGTGAGGTTTAGATTATGTTTAGAAAACGGTCAACAAGTATTTTTCTCTTTTAATCGTTAAAACATTTAAAATGTATCCTAAAAAAACAACATAAAACAAACAGGCCTAGAAAAGTTGGATATTAGCTCTTGGGTTCTGAAAACAGGCCTATTTTGAAGCCCTAAATAAGCACATTATGGAAAGGGGTTTCCCAAAGTTTTAGGCTTCAAGCCTTATTGTTTTCTCACTTTTCTTTTGCCAACTAAAATGTTGTTTAGAATTGATACTGGATAGCAAACAGCTGCAAGTTCTGGCTGAGTGTTTTCCTAGAAATACCAGTTCGGGAAAGAATTTCTACCCGTTCCCCTCTCCCATGAGCCTTCACAGTGGATCAAACTTATTCTTCTCAGAGATCGTGGCCCAAATGTTTATTGGGGCAGCTGAGCATCTGGTAAGCAATGCCAGGGTAGTGTTTTTGGCTGTTGGTGAAAGGAGACCACTTCTAGACCACTTCTGATCTAGCCAGTGGGTGAGTGAGGCAGGAGAAGCCCTGTTTCCAATGCAGAGGAGATATTTTGCTGTCTCATGGGAGGGCACACCCCCAGAGGGGAACTGTTCTCCATGACAACCAATCTTGGATTGGTTGGTTTGACTTTTTTTTTTTTTTTTTTTAGAGATACTTTGGAGGCAGCTGGATTAATTAGGGGCTGGATCACTCAGGTCGAGAATCCCCACTAGCTCTTTCTAGATGATAGGATTACTAAGGATTCCTTAATTTGCATTTCTTCTACATCTACTTACAGTGTCTTTCATTTGGTGAACTGAAAGCTGAAAGGAAGCCAGTGGAAACCAATAGGGTTATAATATTGGTTACTTAGTAAACCTAACACAACACTGCGGTTTGGGGCATATTGAACATCATTCTGCCCTTAAAGGAGGAAAATGTACTATCATGGAAGACAAGCAAATACAAGTCTTTGGCTTACAGCACTTGTCTGAAAGAAGTTCTGAACATGTTTTGAGTACGAGCAGTAGAGTAAGTTTGATAGTCCCAACAAATTATCCGGAAGGACACTTTCTTTTAAATGTACTTGCTAGACACTCATTTATGACTTGTACACTCAGAATCTACGAATGTGTTTATCTGGGGACAATGCATTCTGTATCAGGTGTTGTGCATTTGATAACTTAATCGCATCTGGAGCAGGTGACCTATAGATTTAGCGGCTTCATTCAATGCAACAGGTTCCCAAGCAAATGAGGCAAGAAGAGACAGAGGGCCAGTGAAGAAACTCCAGCAGCAACTCGGTTTAAAGAGCAGAAACCTCCAAATGAGAGGACACAGCACAAGCGCTCCACATGGTCTAAGGGAAAGGAGCCCAACTACTTAGAAAAGACTTTATTGGCCCAAGGTCTTGCAACGACTTCTCAGTGTCTTGGGCCACCTCCACCACAACAGGAAACCAAGAGGACGGGGGTGGGGATATCTTGCAACTCGCACAGAGCATGATCCAAATGGCAGTGCTCTCAGACTCCGTGAGATGGGAACCTTGTCACAACAGACAGCTGAGTAAATCATCTGCAGAGTGGGGCCCTGCGTGGGCATCCTCTCTAATTTCATTGTTATATGCCACCGTCTTTGTCTGAGCAGGTGCTACCAAGATGAATGCACAGAGGTCATTTTAAAACAGACAGTAGCAGCAATCTAATGAGGCATGGCCCCGGATTTTAATGAGTTCACAGGCAGTGGCGATAAGGAGCCATTATCCACCATAATGGAAGAATGGACAGGTGCCAGGGGCCTTTCTCGAGGCCGTCCTGCAGGGAGGCTTCCTGGAGGGAGTGACATTTAAGCTGAGCCTTCATGAAGGAGAACAGAGTGATTCAAGGGCAGCTGCCATTAAAGAGCGTTTGGTTTTAACTTGCAAAATGAAGCCTTGCATGGTTATCACCATTATTGAAATACTTGAGCTGCCTGGATTTTTCCTCCTTAGGTTAAACAGCGAACACACAACCAAATGGTTAGAGTGTTTGCTGGATACTACAAGCCAGCAACGTATTTTAATATCCTTGCCAGTACTAATTCTGGGGGAAGCTGTATTAGTTTGCTAGGGCAGCTGTAACAAAGGGCCGCACACTGAATGGTTCCAACAACCAGAATGTCTTTGGTCACAGCTCTGGAGGCTGAAAGTCTAAGATCAAAGTGTCTACAGGCTGGAGGGAGAATGTTCCAGGACTCTCTCCTAGCTTCCGGTGGTTCTTGGCTCGTAGAATCATCAGCCTGATCTCAGCCTTCGTTTGCACGTGGTATCCACCCTGTATGTGTGCCTCTGTCCAAATTTCCCCTTTTCATAAGGATACCGGTCATACTAGATTAGGGCGCACCCTTCTAACAGTGTGGAGTCACCAGTGAAATTTAACTAACATGAACTGTAACTAATTATATGCCCAATGACCCTATTTCCAAATAAGACCTGATTCTGAGGTTCTGGGAGTTAGGACTTCCTAACTCCCCTTCCAGGGGACACAATTCAAAGGCCCTCAAAGAAATTTATAAAGTTTATAAATTTATACATTTATAAAGTTAGCTTGTGGGGGGCACCTGGCTGGCTCAGTGGGTTACACATCTAACTCTTGATTCGAGTCAGGTCACAATCTCACTGTTTGTGAGAGCGAGCCCCGTGTCGGGCTCTGCATTGGCAGTGCAGAGGCTGCTTGGGATTCTTCTCTCTCCCTCTCTCTCTGCCCCTTCCCCACTCACTCGCTCTCTCTTTTCTCCAAAATAATAAACATCTTTAAAAAACTTACCATGCTAATAATTAGATCTTGCAGATTTTATTTTCAACCACTTGCAGCATCTCAGAGACACTGTGAAGTAATTTTATCCTGACCAGCCTGAGTCTTCTTAATTTACCATTACTATCTACTTCCTCTAGAGCAGAAATCTAGAGAATAGGACACAAGATATATGCCAGAATCCACAGAACCTGCATCACTGAAATTGTGGCCAAGGGTCAAGGTTGATGAAGGCACTCTGCTACTTAACTTTATCTAGAAGATCCTGGGTTGTTAAGATTTATGCAATTTCCATAGCTGTTGTTTTTCATTACTAGCCTTTGCCATTTATTACAAAGTTAAGTAACAAAGCTGGCACTGATCTTGATCACGAAAATTAGGTCTTGCTGTTTTCCCGCTCAGATCAGTCTCTTGAGCATCAGACCCACACTGTCAATAGGAAACTCTGCCTGGATGTTTTGTAACCAAAGACAGCTGAACATGGATGAAGGTACACCCATCACCTTTCTACTTGCCTTTCTTCCTGGGCTCCCAAGGGTCACCAGCCAGCCAGCTGCTCAGCCAGAAGCCAGAGGGTCTTTTATTCTTGACTCTTCCCTTTTACTCCTTTATTCACTCTTGTTATTACATTGTTGGTCACTCTGTTTTTTTTTTTTTTTTGGAATGTGTACCTTCATCGTTTGAGGGAAATCTGCAAATCTTCCTGCCCTGGTCTCTCTCTTGTTATACTCCTCTTGAAATTCTACCCTTCAGGTCTTCACCTTCTTTCTCAGGGTCCACCTCTTGTCTCTCCACACTGTGCTCTCACACAGCTTCCCTGACTTATCTTTCAACTCAGTGAGTCTCTCTTCAGATGCGTCTAATCGTTTTGATCTTTGAACTATGAATTTCAGTGATCATATTATCTGCTACTTCATTAAGTTTTCTTTATAAATCTACCAGAGTTTTTCTTCTTTAGTGTTAGGACCCTTTAGGTGTTTTCAAAATTTTGTATCTTTAAGCATGCAAATGAAGCATGGTAAGTGTTATGGGTAGAACTATGCTTTGCCCCCACAGATGTAAGTCTTAACCTCCAGTACTCCAAAGGCGGCCTTCTTTGGAAGCAGGATGGTTGCAGATGGAACTAGTTAAGCTGAGGTCATCAGGGAGTAGGGTGGGCTCCCAATCCAGTATGAATGGTGCCCTCATAGGAAGAGAGGGACATAAAAATACAGGGACACCCACAGGTGACTGACATATGATGACAAAGGCAGAGAATGGAGCTATGCAGTTACAACCTGAAGAATACCAAAGGTCATCCGCAAACCACCAGAAGCTATGCAGAGGCAAGGAAGCGTTCCCACATGGGTTTCAGAGGGAGCGTGCCAACACCCGCTTTTCACACTTCCAGCTTCCAGTTCTGTGAGACAATACATTTGCTGCTGTTTTAGGCTACCCGGTTTGCAGTACTTTGTTACGGCAGCCTGAAGACATTAGTACAGTGAGGATGGTAATTTCATAAAGTGTGGCTGATGGGTGCCATTTAGAAAGTGCGTGCGGGTCTGCTTTGGCCATTTCTTCTTTCCGCTGACTTTTGCTAACAAGACTATGTTTTCTTACGTGTTCATTGATTCTTGTCTGTGAGGTACTCATTTTCCTTGGGAAATTATCTGTAAGAATCTTGAGACCTATGATGAAGGTGCATTCTTTTAGAAAGGACTCACATTTGCCACACATGTGGGAAATGGTTGATAGCATTGATACGGTTGAAATGTTTGATAGGTTGATATGGGGAAATGGTTGATAGGTTGATAGGGAAGGGTTGATAGCAGTAGCATGGGACCACTTTAGAAAAATTCAGCGTGACTTGAGTTTTTTCCCAGCCACCTAATTTGCTCTGTAAAACTAAAATGGGTGACCCTGTGGCTGTGATCCTCAGGGATGCGATTCCCCTTCCGGAGCATTTAACATCAGGAAGCATGGATAGGTTTATCTCTGCTCCAGGCATTTTGGGCAGAGTCCTCTGGGGCACCACCTCCATGGAGGGGGTGCCTTTCAAACTCTCCGCTGGCTGGCGGGGCCCTTGTCTCCTCACCCCACCTCCTGGCCTTGTAAAGGGAGGCTCAATTTCCCATTTGCCAAATGCTTTGAAGGCAAATCTGTTTACTATTCCACTCGATTCACTTGGTTCCTGCTTACATTTACATTTGGACCTGATACTTTCTATCATCTTGTCATTTCACTGATGCCTTTCAAATAGTTTTTTTTAATGTTTATTTATTTTTGAGAGAGAGAGAGAGAGAGAGAGAGAGAGCGAGTGCACATGCGCAGGGGTGGGGGCAGGGAAAAAAGAGGGAGACACAGAATCCAAAGCAGGCTCCAGGCTCTGAGCTCTCAGCTCAGAGACCAAGGCAGGGCTCGAACCCACGAGCTGTGAGATCATGACCTGAGTCAAAGTCAGCCGCTTAACTGAGCCACCCAGGCGCTCCTCAAATAGTTTTTAAATTATTTTATCCAGCGTTTTTAATCATTTTAAGTGGAATAGTCAACCCCAATACCAAACCAATCCCCTTCCTGGAATCCCCATAGCCTGTCCATCTAGAAGTCCTACTGATTGTCCATGTGAAGTCTCCTCGAGCACCAGGGTGATGTTTAGTTCAGGATTCCAAGACATCAGACATGCATGGCTCTGCACTTTCTCCTTTGATCCTACTCTCTTCCAACCTCTCCTCCATACAACACTGCAGGGGCCTTTCAGACTAGTCTGTTCCCTCCCTCCGCAAAACACTCCGTTCCTTGGCTTCAGGCTCCCTCAGGGTAAATTCCAAATGCCTGAGTCAGACTCCTCGGGAGCTAGAAAGACGGGATCTCCAGGCTCATGCCTTCCCTGCACTCTGCTGGATTACATAATTACTCTTCAGTTGCCCAGTCTCATACTTTAATTACACATGCTTTTTCTTTGCCTGGAATGTAATCCTTCAATTTTGGTCTCTATGTTGGAGGAGGGATGAAAAGGTTCTTTTTCGTTAATTAATTAATTTGAAAGGGAGAGGGAAAGGGAGAGAGGGAGGATGAGCTGGGGGAGGGGTAGAGGCAGAGGGAGAGAATCCCAAGCAGGCTCCAGGCCCAGTGCAGAGCCCAACACGGAGATCCATTTCACAACCACGAGATCATGACCTGAGCCAAAATCAAGTCACATGCTTAACGAACGGAGCCACCCGGGTGCCCTGAAGGTCCTTTTTAAATAAGTGAAACATTTGGATCTAGACAGTCATTGAAAGTATTCTTGGCTGTTGACTCAGGCCGCATCTCTATTCTGGAGCCTTCCCGTGTGGTGCTCCTGCTCACTACCCCCCCAGAACCACCAGAGTGGGGTCACAGCACTGTCCCTGTGTCCTGGAAAGTGGGTTTACCTCATCAGACTGTAAAAAATTGCTACAACGATCAGGTCTCTAAACTCACCTCGTAACAGAGACAAACACAAAACTCTAGTGTTTTGACTGTTGCAATGGCACAGACTTAACTCATTTGGGTAGTAACCTGATCACCAGAGGATACTGAAATGGCTCCAGACTCTGTGTGTGATAAACAAGTGCTTAAAAATGTTTTTTTCACTATGTGCGCATACACACAACACACACACACACACACACACGTAAGTAGGTGTGCAATTTCTGCATATGGTGTGGATTTCTGCATTAAAACTATACTGAAAGCATGCTGGGTTGTATACTAGTTGCTAATGATATTTATGCCCTATATCGCATGTCATTCCTATAAATGATCTTAATAAAACATGGATGGTTTTCCCTGTTATCTGTTATGAGGCCAGTAGAGGGAGCAGGTATTACGAGTGGATCTGGTACTTGTATTCTCATATAGACACCATCTCTAACAGGTTTCTGTTTTAATTTTTATTGTAGTCAAGCAGGACTTTTTGACCAATAAATAAAAAAGATCACTGAAATATGCATCAGGATTTTGGGGAAAGGTAAACAGTATTTCTCTTTTGTAAATATTCTACTAGAATATATTTATATAAATATTCTATATATATATATAGAATATATTTATATAATTATATATATATATATATATATACACACACACACACACACACACACACATATAATTTTTTTTTTCCTTGAGGGAAACAGATGCCAGGAACTAGGCACCTTAACCCTGCTATAAATGTTCTGTTGCTATAGGCTTTGTACAATTTTCTTCCTTTCATTTTTTTCTTTTGTATCAGTCTTTCTTTGAATTTAGACCCTTTCCTTAAAATAAAATATTTTGGGAAGTATAGTTTATTATTAATAGAGCCCCAAAGAAACTGACATAGGGTTTAAGACAAAAAGTGGAGCATATACATATCAGATTTTTTAGGAAAGACTTAAATCATCAGTAGACAACCATACTTAAATTGACCAAGGAAACAAGAATGGCAATGGAGTATTTTTATATACTTGAATGCAAACATCGCTTCCTTTTATGCATAACTATTTCTTATACTTCTAATGTAATTCTTTAGAAACTATATATAATTCTTCAAAAATGAGTTTTTATACATGTAACTCCATAATCAACCCTAATTTCCCACAGGAAGATTTTTTTATATCAAGTCAGTTAGGCAGACGGGAATACCAAAAGGGGGTCATGTGCTGTTATTTTTTTACTTCTTTGACATAAGCAATTTTATTTATGTTAACCTATAACCGAGAGAGATAATATATCTTCATGTAAATAGCACATATGACATTTTTATCTCTTATTTTAAAAGGTTTCTCATAATTAAGATAAAAATTTTTATAAATTTAGATTAAACAAAGATTAATCAAGATGGCATTAAGCCACTTTAAAAGGAAAATTCATTCTGAGACAAATTTATATACTTCTTTAGTAGAATGACCATGACAAAGAGACCAGGCACATTTTTCACAAGCACAGAATTTGAATTCTCTAAAACCTTGTTTAAATGAATTTAGGAACATTTAATGCAGAATTATAAGCCCACCTCAAAATCTCTCGTGAACCACTGTGTTAGTCAAAGGAAAGATTTTATTGACTTTATATTGGTCATGGGTTTAACAGTAACCATTGACATCAATCTCCTGAAAGAAAATGTTTAGCATTTTTTTTTTCTGCGGGGAGAAAACAGGACACAGAATTACCGGCAAAAATATTATCAGGCTAATGCACTCATCTATTGTTTTAGAATTTTATCCACTGCCTTTTTAAAGTTATGACTTGGTATCTTGACCTTTTGGGCATTTTTTTTTGATGGGGAGATAAAATATTCCATAAAAATATTAGAGAATGAAAATATTTTAAAATCAAACAGCATTTGAGATAACTTTATATAACAGGAGAATTACATAAACTAAAATATTCCTAAAAATTCAGGGAATTTATGATGAAATCTTAGAAAAAATAGTTACTTGGATATTTTCCAAGTTTCTAATAAATAAAAAGCTTTTTCTTTTCGATCTTTAAGGCTACATAGAATAGACAATGTGGCTTTAAAAAAACAAGCATGCTTCAGCAGATGCTGTGCTGGTTCATGGCACTACAAACCATAAAAGAGTCAGAAATCTTTTAAGTTTCCTTAAAAAACAGTCTGTTCTCTCCAAATGTCTTTCAGATGTCATTTCAGAGCAAATTCTCAGATAAGCTAGAATGAATGAGTCTTGGTACCTTTTTAATTGAACTAAGCTGAGTAAGAACGACATCCACCTGAGAAGTCACGTGAAAGGGATTTTTCTCATACGATTAACTCGGATTCTTCCATCAATATAACCCTCTAGCCAAGAGCCCCCATGGCTCTCGGTCAAACAAAAGTGAGGCAGCTGCAAGAAGACAGATAATTGTCACAGATAAGGCTGATGCTATCTAGGCCTCTGCCCTTTGGTCCCCGCACTCATTCCGGCTGCGTCGAGAATGAAAACAGGACTGGTAATGCAGGGGAAATGGCTGTTTCCCAGGAAAGGAAATTGCCTGAAAACACATCTGGCAAAGGGCTTTTTCTCCTCCTCTGGCAGGGAGATCTTTATTTTAACAAAATATACATTCCCTCACCTTCCACAAAGGTGAATTCTACGCAGCCTATGCCCCATTCTAAGTGGGTGACATTTAATTTGTTCTCTAAATACAATGGGCCAGCTTTTTTATGTCACATGCTATCTCCATTTAATTGCAACTGGGACAGGAAATTGTGCTAAACTAGGCATCATACTTCATTTCAGAACTGTGTGTGTTCTACAAGGTACATCATCGTCTGCTAGCTTCTTACATTGGATGAAACTAGCGAGCCAAAGACAGGAGAAAAAGGCTGTCAAAGCCAGGAAATCGAGAAAGTAGCAAGAATACACATCAAGTTTAACTGATGCAGTTAGATAATCAGTGGGATTTCCAGAGAATCTATCCTCAGCTAGTTAACACAATTTGACTTTAAGTCCAAACCGACATGCGCACTTCCAAGGCGACTTTCCCTGCTTACGAATACCACAGGTCCTGGATACTGAGGCGGGCACAGGGCGGGGATCCACACAGGACCCAGCTCAAGATGACCAAAGGCTACAAACAGTCGATGGCAGTGAAACAGAATCTGTTCACTGGGGATGTGTGTGTGTGCCGCACAGAGGTGACAGCCAGTAGGAAATGGCCCTCCAAAGACGTTCAAGTTTTCTCATGGTAAAATCGAGGTTAAAAACTATTGCTTTAAATTCTCCTTACACTCATCACCATTAACGGAGAAGAAGGGCACAGAGATGCACTGGGCTGGTGCGGTTCTCACCATCTCACTTCAGTGCGCCTTGATTTCTGTATCTGTTGGGGGGACAAGAGTTATCTTCCACGGGTGCACGGTGTGTGTACGTACACTTTTTTTCCCCTTCCTTCTGTCTTTATGGTAACCTGTAAGGGGCCTTTTCTTGGGAACCTTTTTCAAATCTCATGACTGGGAATTATCTTTCACAGCCTGTCAAGTACAAGCTGTAATAGCAGTTGAACATGATTAGCAGCTTGAGAGAGAGAGGCATCACCATAGTTTTTGCAAGTGGCTCTAGACTCCAATGGTAGTTCAGGTCCAATACAACATGTACTCAAATTGAGTAGAAATAGAGGTCTTCTGTGACACTTACAAAGAAATCACTCTAGAGGGAGTGTGCTTTTGGAAAGCTGAAATACTAATTTCCTTCCTTTCTTCCATCCATCCACCCATCCACCCATCCATCCATCCATCCATCCATCCATCCATCCTTTGTTTCTTCTAGCTGTGGCCGCATCTTCAGCCCTCATTCATTACCCTATACAATTTGGAAATAAAAGTAGCAAAAATAACTTTCTCTAACAACAATTTTACGTCCAGTGAACTTTCTAATGGTTTTCCCTGTGCACCGAACATTAAATTGTACATAAACATGTGGACTGATTTTATTCAGCCAATTTTTAAAAAGCCAGGGAGAGGAGGGAGATGGACAAGATGTCCCCAGCATGCCAGGCAGGCGCCTGAGTGTCTTGAGTGTGCCTGACTGTCTACAAACGGTCCAAAATCAAAACAGAGTGTCCCAGCTTCATTTCTTAAGGTATTTCAGTACTGAGAGTCCCCCCTGTAGCAACATAACACTTTCCAGTTTCCAGTGAAGGCCACACTGGCCAAGCAGCCCGCCCCCGCCTCCATGCCCGAGGCGGGCAGGCAGCAGGGAGATAAAAGCGGTCTGCTCTGGTGAGGGCGATGGTGACCACGGCAGGCATGAGGTGAGCTCAGGAGGATCCGTGCAGACAGCACGGCAGGAGCCTTGCGCTCAAAGGTTCAACAGATGTGGGGCATCCGTGTGCCTGTAAGTACCTGAGGACTTTCCAGGTGTTTTCCCATCAGGGATGGGGTTCTCAGAACAGACATTCGCTAGGCACACCTACTGGGATTTTAACAGTTCAGAAAGCAATGCCCATTCTGTGTCCACTTCCAACCCTTGGTCTGTGCAACAATTTTGACTATCCAGAGTTCAATACCGGACCTTGAACAGGCTCCCTGGACAACAGCAGAGGTCACGTGGGCCTACCCAAAACTTCTATCCGGCCATCCATGGCTTGGGGGCTGCCCCATTCTGTGCTGATGGAAAGCCAGCATGCTTTTTTTGGTTGTGGGGTTCCTGAGACACCATTCAAAGAGAGCCTAAAGTCTGAGAGCCTCTGAGATGGCTCTGGGTGACCTGGGACCCCTGGAAGACTGTGGTGGGTCAGATTCCAAGATCCAGACAGAAGTCGATCTACAGTTTGCCCAGACCTGCATTTCAGGAGGGGACAGGGAGGCCACCAACAAGGGGAGATTCTCAGGCATTTCCCACACGTTAGAGCTTTTGTTCAGCAGGCCAAACCAAAGCATCGTCAGAGTTCTTGGTAATGCTGACCTCTGTCTTTGAGGAATAGGTAAGAGTGTTGTTCTTGGTGCCGTGAAACCTGATTTGTATAGCAAAGTGCAAGGAAAACTCGAGACGGCTCTACAGAGAATAAAAGGGAGCTTCCAAAACCTCAGCTGATGACATACAGTATGGGGAGAAAACAAACATTATTAAGAAAATAAATAGCACCACGCACAGCTGTTCGGCAGGACTGTTAGGAAAAAAAAGTGGTTGGGCAGGAAGGCAGCGTTTGGGAAGGCTGTAATAATATTTCCCATTTTATAGCTTCATCTGCCTTTGCTATCCTATCAGCAGGGCACTGAAGAAAACTCAAGATTTTCTTTGAAAATGAACAGTTAACAGTTCTGAGAAGCACTGTCTAGCCTCGTTCGAGCAGAGGGGGGGCTGGGCTGGGCCTGCTGCCCCCCAGGCTGGGGTAGGAGTTGTCACACAGCTATCTGTGGCCCAGTGCAGGAGGGTTAGCTGTTATCGTGCTCCTTCGTGAGGCTCCCCACCCAGATCTTCCTCCTCCCCCTCCTCCTCCCCCACTCCTCCCCCTCTTCCTCCTCCTCCTCCCCTTCCTCCTCCCCCTCGCAGGAGGCTTACTGGCTCCCCTGTGTTGCCACAGGGGCCTTGCACATGCTCTTGGCATTTGCTCAGTGACCGACTGGTACAATCCATTGTGCAGTTCTGACTCCATGAGCACGTCCCCCGCCCCGGCTCCAACCACGTTCTGCCTCTGCTGTGCTGTGTCGCCTGCACTGGGCCCTGCCTGAGCCTGGTGTCTGCTTTCTACCAGAGTCTAGTTTCCAAGCAAGCTGTCCTTGCCTTGTATTTTAGATCCAGCTTCAAAGTGGCACTTTCCTTTTGGTCAAATGTTCCTGCCCTTCTCCGAAGTCCCTTTCCCCCATGCCTGGTCTCATGCTTCTCAATTCTTTAGGAAGCCATGCTGTGATCTGAGACATGGGATGGCTGCCTGTTTACACTGGCGACGCATTTAGAGTGGCCTCACTTGCCACGGCACGTCGCCCTGGACAGACTCCGCCAGGTTCTAACTCAGGGGCTGGGGAACTACAGCCTGTGGTCTGTATCAAACAGCTAAAGGGAGCTAAGAATGATTTTTACACTTTTATAAGTGACTGAAAACAATTCGGAGAAGAATATCTCAGGACACGTGAAAATTACAAGAAATTCACATTTTGGTGTGCACGAATAAAGCTCTGTCATCTAGGGATGGTCCACGGCGGCTTCCACGCTACCGTGGCAGAGCTGAGAAGTGGTGGCGGAGGCAGGATCGCCCGCGGAGCCTGAACTACTCACTGACCCCTTTACACCACGTTTGCCGTCTCCTGGTCTACGTAGAGCTTCCCCCCAACTCTCCGGTAATAATTCCCATTTGGGAACCTACCAAGAGCTGCTCAACGCACATTCTGAGCTGGAAGGGGCAGACAAGGAGGGATCCATGCCACCGCCTGTGGGGCCAGTGCCCCTGCAGCAGCCACACCCCCCTTCGGATTGCCGCCCCCGTCCCTCCTACCAGGCCCTATTCGTTCATGGGTGTCTACCTCACCCTATTAGCTGTGTCTCTGCAGCTCTGGAGCATTAACATCCACCCCCAGCACCCAGCAGGAGCTCTGACACAAGCGAGCAAACGAGAAGTACTTGGGGTATAACCTCTTCCTGTGGCTACTTTTTTTTTTTTTTTAATTTATTTTTTTTAATTTTTTTTTTTAAGTTTTATTTTTCATATTTGTGAGAGAGACAGAGACAGAGCACAAGCAGGGGAGGGGCAGAGAGAGAGGGAGACAGAATCCGAAGCAGGCTCCAGGCTCTGAGCTGTCAGCACAGAGCCCGACGCGGGGCTCGAACTCGCGAGCAGTGAGATCATGACCTGAGCTGAAGTCGGACGCCCAACCGACTGAGCCACCCAGGCGCCCCGTGTGGCTACTTTTTTAAACCACCCTACTTGCCTGGGAGACAGATGAGTGATTTTTCAAATGGGGACACGCAGTGTGTGCCCGATGTTTCTGCTTCACGTTGGGAGAATGACACAGCTGTAATAGTTAGTAGTGGAACAACTTATTTCCAATGAACAGCAAATACGCAAGTACTAGTCCTAAATAATATTACTAGTCTGTATCTTTTTAATCCTCAAAGGCACTACAGCAAAAGAATCCTTTTGTTTTGTGAGAAAGCGGAGGCCTGGAGAAGTCAGCAGTGGTTAGCTTCAGGTCTGGGAGAATCAGGGTTCTTACACAGGGCTCTTCAGAGACTATCTGCTTCCCCCTACAGTCAGTCGCCTGAATGGGTACATTTTCTTTAATTTCTTCCTTCAGTGGAAAGAAACCATGTACCAGAATCGTGGTGGACTCAAACCATCTCTTCTGCTATAAGACCCTCCTGGGGCATGAGTTCTAGCCTTCCCGAGTGACAGAACCCTCCGGAAGGTCTGGGAAGCCCTTCTCAGGAAATGACATGTGCTACTTTATTTGGATGTTAAGTAACAAGATCCAGGGATGAGACTGGTGACAATGTAGTGCTGAGCTGACAGCTTCAGATACTGTAACTAGAACAGCTAAGATTTCTATTGATGAAAAAGCCACAGGTATTGATCACTGTTGCTTATGACCTATTCATAGTTAAAGGAGAGGCTACTTCAGGTAGAGTTTGGTGAAGAATAAAGACATAGTTTTTGTCACCGAAGTTCACGGACCCCATTAATTGTGTCCATGGACCTCAGGTGAAGAACCGCAGCTCTAGAAGTAACGTGGGGGGAGCCAGCCAGTGCGTAGAAGGGCTGTTTTTAAAGGTCTATTTAGGTCTCTTGGAAACACACATTCCAGGGAAACAGAATTCACCATACAAATTTCACAAGCACCCAAGAATTAAAAACGTAATTCTGGAATGCTCTGAAAGCGGATCGTGCACGATACAGACGGAAGCAGACTTTTGTGGGTAGACGGGTCCATCAGGTCGCTGTGCCGATAGGCTGCCACTGAACGGGGAGAACAAATCCTGCGCACAAATCCTGAGATAGAAACAGACCGTGGGCAAAGATTCCGAGTTTTTTCCCTATGTGCACTCTGGCTGGTTAGCATAGCATTAATCCCTAAAGTATTAAGTTTACGTTATTAAAGGAAGCCACCCCGGGGATTGAAAGAGCCGTAGACTTGAAATAGAAAAATCCTGGGAGCTAATGCAACCCTTGAATTTTACACACAAGGACAGGAGAGCTCAATTAAAAAGGAGAGGTGATTTGCCTGAGTCCAATATGGAGTGGGGCTGAGTGAACCGGTCCTGGAAAAAAACATGGCAAAATAATGGGATTTGAGCAAAACCTGATCTAAAACAGGAAAAGTCTGTGTTCCTCTCTCACCAGCATCTTAACTGAAATTCTGATTTCTGTCTGTATTGTAATCTGATGGACCATTAATCTGTCTAGTATGTTTTAGTTTAAATACTGAAGTGGATATTTTGTTTAAAAGATTCAGTGTCAGAGCTCAGAAACTGATTTCCCCAACACAAGCCAATAAAGCAGGATCTTCTCATCCAACCGTTTTCAAATGAAAATTCTGTACATGTAGCTAAGAGTTCAAAAATCAAGTAAGACCAACGAAACTATTTTCCCTATGGAAAGGCAAAGCGTTTACAAGAGCGAGACTTCTTCTTCCTCTTTGTTTGTAATAACAAAAATAAACCAAAGTCCTGACATATTTGTAGTATTTTTATTCCTAAAGGAAAAAACAGGAACTTTCATTGTGCTTTAAAGTTATTACCCCAGATACTTTACCAGCTTAGCACTGTGAAATCAGTTTCAGACATGAGAGACCCACTTCTCTCTCTAGGAAATACTCAATTAGGGTGGTGCCTCTGCAAATACCCAGGGGTCCTGTAGCTGATCCGTGCTTCCCAGAGGGTTTCTGCAGCATATAGCCCTGGTTGGACAGCACACACATGCTCGGATTTTTCCTGTTGCCTGGCTAGTGACCCCCCTACAGGAAGATAACAAGCAAGCCAGGAGGGCGGAGCAGCTCGCGACACATGTCTGCCTGCTCTTATCAACTTATCTTATAAGGAAAGTGATTGATGCAGATCCTGACACCCAGAACCTGAGGGAAGAGAAACAAGGAAGCATTAACTCTGATCTGTAAGGGGAAGACAGCCCTCAGGAGTGAGCAGGGTTATTCTTTCTACTGCGATCTGACAGTTCACTGCAGGACGGGAGGGAAGACCAGCGTGAACAATCACGTTCCTGCTAGAAAAGGAGGGAAGAGACTCCCACTGATGGACCTTACACCATGGCAGCGGAGCCCTGCCTCTGAGAGGGCAGCCTAGGAGTGGGATTCCTATGTGCCTTCCAGTTTGCTGAACTGCTGCTTTACTCCCGAAAGAAAGAAAGAATGTGGCAGCTTGTTTTCTTTACTTTGAGCTGTGATCTTGTCCTAGCCGCAGCCTATAACAACTTTCGGAGAGGCATGGACAGCATGGGGAAAAGGCAGTATCAGGTTCAGCAGGGGTCCTGCAGCTACACTTTCCTCCTGCCGGAGACAGACAACTGTCGCTCGACTAGCTCCTACGCGTCCAGCGCTGTACAGAGGGACTCACCACTAGATTATGACGACTCCGTGCAGAGGCTACAAGTGCTGGAGAACATCATGGAAAACAACACTCAGTGGCTAATGAAGGTAGGAAAAAAAAATCATTTTTATTTGGTGAATGGTGGAAGCTAATTAAGATCAGCTCAGTTTTCACGGCCAAAAAAAAAAAAAAAAGAAAAAAAAATCATAAAACCGAAAAAGAGACAAACAACAAACCCCAGGCAACTGATTAGCGCAGGGGGGAGATGGTGACTCCTACCTTTGAATGAATTATCATTTCTTTTATTCTGTCCCAGGGTGTAAAGTAGTCGTGGGTGACAAGCGAAAAGGATTATCTGAGAAGAATGCCAGAATCAACAGAGAACAATCTCTGAGTTAGGAATCTTTATTTAATAAAGGAGAGGAAGTGTACTTCTCTGCAAAACGTGTAGGCTGTGTTGTTTGTGTAAGTGGTTTAAACTCAGTAACACCCATTGCCAGGGATGTTATAAACTGGTTGCAGGCATGAGAGGGAAGCCTTAAGCGACGGCAGCCCGGGAGCCAGGAAAAACGTGACAATCATGTTAATTACTGATACATAACGGATGGAGTAAAGTGCTTTACCAATTTCCTGAATTTATTTACTAAAATAGATTGTTACTCTTGGTAAATGAGAGGAAATTAAATAAAGCAGACTTCAATGTTTCTCAGAATCTGAGGGCTTGACTCTGAAGGGTTTGCCATTAGGTGAATGGGGTAGGCATAACCTCAGGCGTCTGGGGTTCTTCAGCACCCAACCCCTTAGCTCCAGCAGCAGGCTGTGAAGTTCCACCCCACGTGGGACGGGCGTGCAGGGCATTTTGCTGCAGCAAATGCCATGACGAGATGGTCATGTTCTCAGGGCTATGATGCTATATAGTTTCACAGACTTTTCATAGAGGGTTGAACCAAAACAGGATATTGCAAACTCACTTTTTCTTTCCCAAGTGATCATTTTCCCATGTAAATGTGGGCACCATTTATACAAAACCCAAAGTCACCCTGAGATTTTTCTTGATATGGACCATACATATATAGTCTAAAGGAGGCTTAAACAAGTTGTATAAATAGGTTACTCGTTACGTATTACAATGACATTACGTCACAACGCTTACACGGCAGAGAAGGTACTATTTAATGAGCTGATTTCACCTGGTTCGAGACCTTGCCCCAGAAAGAATTCTCAATCTTTCATTTCACCATCAGCTTTCTGTTAGGATACTTTATCTTAATGTTAGAATAGATCTTGGCTCCAGATCTGTGTTTCTCATTAGCTGTCCTACCTTCAGAGAGGAAACGACCAAGTTATTACTTGAGTCTAGGCTGGAATGAATGAGTGCTCTCAGCTCTGAGTTCACTGCAACCAGAGAGTCGCTTGAATCCAGAAACAGAGAACAACAAACACTCATCAGAAAGGCCTGCTGTATAATACACAACTCACAACTAACTGTCTTTGAAGGCACTGGCCCTTCTGGGCTAATTCTCCCATAGGTTTCCCTCTTTTCCTAACTAGGTTCCTGTGGTATGCTCTTTTAAAATGCTCAGTAATTCATAGGTGTGCATAAAATAAGCTGTTCATTCACTGATGCACTTTAAAAAAAAAGTACACGGCAGCACAGGTTCAAATGCTTGGAAGACAGACTATATCCCAAGTATCTTCTCACTCTGACTTCCCATTTCTTCTCAAACTGTCATGTCCATGCTGAACATCCACAACATCCGCCGCGGTTACGCCAGGGCGAAGAGCCACGGTGAGGGATGAAACATACATCATACACAGTAAACATTCTAATCTGCCCGGCTGGTAAATCATCTCTTAAAATAAACAGTCAAGAAACATAAAAGAATGTTTTGCCAAATGCAAGAATGCTAAATTGCATTTGCTTAATGAAGCCCACAGTAAGTATACCTGGAAAACTCCATAGTCAAAGCTCATATTTCTTTCTAAGATAAACAACTGCCTTCTTAGACCTTTGAAACACTGTTTAAAGAAAGAAAGGGACAAGAAATTCTACATGAAGACAGCAACATTTTTTTCCTTTCCAGGTTCAAGTAGTAAATATTTGAACAGAAGCACAATGGCATTGCTGAATTCTTTCCCTAGCTAGCTAGCTAAATATCACCGAGGATGACTTAATGTTTATCTTTTCATCAGCTCGGCACCTGCTCACCTGTCCTATCTTGGGGATGTGCACCTGAGAAAGACAGCTTGTGCCCACCCACTCTGTTCACAGGATTCTGGTGTGGGAATGAAAGCAAAGAAAGCAAATATGAAACCTGTTTAGAGTGGTTGAATGTAACCTCTCTGCTTGTTTTTTATTTCTGTGTTTTGTCACCTGTGATAATAATCACTGCTTTTCTCATAAGGGAGAAAATAATATATAATGGGAAGATAGATAAAGCCACAGGATTAAAGGTTTAACATCACAGTCTATAACATGTATTCCTAGATTATCCTGGAGAGAAAAAGCACATTCCTCTGTTTTTCATTGTTTTGCATGTTTCCTTTCCTTTAGGGCTGTTTGTGTGTGTGTGTGTTTTTAATGTTTTCATATTTCCTTTTTCTCCCTGATCAACACTATAAAGTAGAGGGTATGTGGCGGTGGCGGGGGGGGGGGGGGATGGGGAAACTTTAAGATTTTAAGACAAGTTGTTAAGAATGAAAATGATACCAAGTTTCTGGTTAATTCCGGGACAGATGACTAGCAGTTCATCTCCTCAGTGGTTAGCTTTGCCTCAGGAGCGTGGACTAGGAAAGCTGTTTTGCACATTATCAAAAGATGCCACACTGCCCCTTTAATGTGCCAGGCAAAGGAAGTGTGAGACTTCTGAATGAGTGCGGAGTAATATGAATGGAACAATACAGGGAGGGCTCACTTTCTGCTCAGTGGTTAAACAAGCATAAGATAGTTTACCAAATACAACCCAATGACCTAAAAAAACATTATATGTCATATTCCCTTGCTAATCCTGCGACTATCCTAAACCTCTGCCCCAGTGATATTAAACTCACTTTATAAAAACTGACAAATAACTTAGCAAAGTGGATTTTATCTTGCCTGGAGACCGAATGTATTTTTTTTTCCGATAAGAGGAAATAGGGAAAGGAAATAAACAATTATTTCACACTGATGAATACTTCAAATTTATAAACAACTGCAAAGTCTATTGTGCTTTAAAACACAATGTTTTGAAAAATAAAGCTAATGCCTATTAAATCGATGTAAACATTTCCTCTGTCATTTTTTTTTCTTTTTTTAAGGAGAGAAGCACAGGCCGAGCACTGTACATGTGAACTGAGGGCCTTTTCTTTCTCTAAAGCCAATAGCGATAGATCCTTTCAATAAGGAATGAGAATCGTTGCGCCTCAGGGGCTGCATAGGAAACGATGCACTTTAGCTCCTAAAACACAAAGTTGCGGTCCCTGGGAAGAGCTGTTGGTGACCAGCCTGTCCTCATCCCTGAGGGGGAGAGGGTGTGTGTGTGTGTGTGTGTGTGTGTGTGTGTGTGTGTGTGTGTGTGTTTTATCACGTGTGGTTGCTAAACACTCCTTAGCTGTGTATTCAAACAAACAGACAAACAAACAAACCAGAGCTTGATTCACCAAAGAAAAAAAACAATCCTACCATACCCATAGCCAGCAGTGTCCTGCCCTACCAGAGCAGGACCACCATTCCTGGGCTGTTATCTGCTGTATTTCCAATCATGAAACAGGACTGTGTTCAGTAGGAGAGAGAAATTTTGTGCATGCAGGTAACCTGAAGGAAGCCTCTATTTAAGAAGGCAGGGAAATGATTACTGTTATTTAATTATATATTAACATCATTATAGTAAGGGAGGAAGAGATGATTAAAGTTTCACTCTGGTAGGAGAAATACAACATATTTAACTTTGGGAAATGCAGGCATAATATAATGTTTACTATGTATTATGTAAGATATACAGTACGATACGCGGTCACTTTGTATAATATATAAATATACTAAATTTTTACTATATATATGTTATATATATATAGCATTTGCTTTCCATGGTCAAGTTGTCTCTGCTTGTATTTTTAAAAATATTTTTTAATGTTTATTTATTTTGGGGGGAGAGAGAGAGAGAGAGAGCGAGCGAGCGAGCGAGCATGAGTAGGGGAGGGGCAGAGAGAGTGGGAGACACAGAATCCTTACCAGGCTCCAGGCTTCGAGCTGTCAGTACAGAGCCTGATGCAGGACTTGAGCTCACCAACTGTGAGATCATGACCTGAGCCAAAGTCGGACACTCAACAGACTTGAGCCACCCAGGCATCCCAAGTAGTCTCTGCTTATTAAACGAGGCTTCTGACATGCTGCATGAACTATGTAGGTACCACTCTATGGGCAGAAGATTATTTGCCTATAGAGTCTAGAAGTGGGAAATGGACTTGTGTACACAACTACCATAATATCCTACTTCCTGTTCAGACACTAGATAATCCAGAAGGTCTCCATGTTAAAATTTGAAAACTGGTTTATTTTAACAGCATAGTTCTTTACAGTTTATAAACAGATTGTGATCCAACAGTTTATCTATAAGTCAGTTACTGTATAGGAACCTGAAAAAAAATAATGACCTTATCAATGGTGCTCATATGCTCAGGCTGGCCTAGAGTGCCGATTTTAATCTATAACTGAACTTTTATATATTTATAATTGAAAAAAAAAAACAGTTTCAATCAACCCTACCACCATATGGATAACTTAAGAAAATATGAAAGTACTATATGGGCAATGTAAAATAAACAAGTCAAACCATTAAAACAGTAGAAAATAGGAAGTAAATTCTCCTTTTCCCTGAGCTTCAGCCCTTTCTCCAGATGAGCACTTAGAGATTTACACCAGCCCTTTATTGTAACAAATTTAATATGAAAAGGCAGGAATTTCCTTCTTCTTAAAATATGCACAATGGCATACCACTGTGGCATGATCCAAAACCCTTTTTTGGCTCACAAATGACGTGATAAGAGGTTAAAAGAAAGAGATTTTATTTAGGAAAAAAGAGCAAAATTTGGAAGACCGAGGTAAAGGAGAAAAGGAGAGTATGAAGTAAAGGTGTGTGCGTGTGTGAGAGAAAGAGAGAGAGAGAGACAGAGAGAGAGAGACAGAGAGAGAGGGAGGGAGGGAGGGAGGGAGGTGGGAGCAGACAGAGGCCAGGGGGAGAGACTACCCTTGAGGGCTCAATCAAGATAAGGAAAAGGGCATTATTATTGTATGACCATTTTGAAAGAAAGAAGATAGTTAATACTGCTCCATATTCTGGCCTCCAAGTGACACCAGGGCCGGCAAAGCTTTGTGGATTTCCTGAACTGAGATCAAGAGGGTATATGCAATGTATCATGGACATCATTTTTCAAATCAGGTGCTCAGAACTTGCAGAATATCTGTATTACTTAATGACAGTAACAACTCTGCTAACCATTGTCTCTCTTATCATAAATATATACATATGTAGGCTTATTATATACATCTCTTCCTATAAAATATAATTTATTTTTTATTAAACATAAAATAAGAAGTTATATATGTACTCTCTTTCCACTACATCTTCTGTGACTTGAATGAACTCGACAATAAGATTTTTCTCCTAAATTATTCTAGAATTCTTCTGATACAAAGAGAGCCACTCAACTTTCCAGTCACACTTTCATCACTAAAGCAGCAGTAGTAATATTAACAGGGGACTGCTACCAGGGAGCACCGAGTCACTTTAAGGCACTTTCTGCACCTTACCCCATTTTGTCCCAAGACTATCTCTAGAACACAGGCATGGTAGATAGAATCCTATTTTTTTAATCACTTATAAACATGGGTTAAGATAATATCAATGTGCTCTGCAGTTTGGAAGTCTCGTGCAGATTACCTAGAGAGGAAAACAAACATGGAAAAGCACGCACATCCCCTCCTTGGACAAAACCCAGTATTTTCCATGGGGCTGGAAACTGTTGAGAGAGGTGAGAATGAATATGAATATAGTTCACTTCTTCGTTCACTAACGTAACTGAGTGAATGCCACTCTGCCCCCCACCACCCCTGCTGGGCAGGAGTCATTAACGGGCATTTGTTTGCTCCGCAAATATTTACTGGAAGCCTACGTGTGTCCAGGCAGCATTCTGGGTGCTCGGAGTAAATCAGTGAAGCGAAGTCCGTGACTAAGGGTCTCGCCCTGGTGGGGATGGGCTACGTTAGCCAGCGGCGTTCCTGGCAGAATGTGTGCCAGAAGGTGGTGAAGCGCGCACACGCAACCAGGGAGCGGGAAGAGAAGGAACCCGTGGAGGAGAGGAGGAGTGCCTGAGCGCAGAGGCACCGAGTTCACAGTTCGGTCATTCCACTGAAACCTGTTTCATAGGAGGAAAATCAATTCAAACTACTTCTAGTTGGTCCTTTTCCTTGTCACCAAGGTGATACATGGTTATTACAGAAAACAGAGTGCGCCAAGAGTTTCCATCATTCTGAAATGACCATCCTTAATATTTAGCTAAGCATACAGATGCTTAGATATGTATGATTATTTTTAAAAGTGCTGTATATATTGTAGTATTATATAAACTTATACCTACTTGATAATTTGTGGGGTTTTTTTAATGACAAATAAAAAAGAAAGTAGGTCTGAGAGGTTAAATAACTTGGTTGATACCCTAAGTCGGCAATGCAATCGGTTCCCTCCACCTAGAAGTCCCGTCTCAGGCAGGCACAGAGCATGCTTTAGCCCTGTAACACCAGGGCACTTCAGCAGGCTTGGCACATGATGGCTACTGAGCGGACAGCCTCACTCTCAAATGTTTACAGGTAAGAGATGTAACTGTTTCTATATAAGAATACTGTCAAAGCTAGTAAGGGGGGAAAGAAAAAGCAATCGGGAATATCTTGTGTGTAAAGTAATTTCCCCAAATTCCACTTCGTAGATAAGAAACGTAAACACAAATTATATGATAACCAAAAGAAAGTATCATGTGGAATCTGACATACTGTACATAAGGTAACAACCCTTTTCTAGAAGTTGCCTGAAGGCGACTTCCTGAATTTCACAGTACCACTTGGAAGTTCAGACAAATATAAAATTCAGTCTCAGGAAAGTAATGTGTGAGCTTCTCTGTCCTCTGTTTGATTTTAAAATCACCTGGCATTCTACAGATAGGTGTAACCAAAAATACTTTGATGTTGGCATGGTATTGATGTTTAAAATGAGAAAATAATATAAAGCTCAATGATTTGATGTAATCAAAACACTAAAAAATCATTTTCACAGGTAGTGTTCTAGAGTAAAAGTTTCAACATTTACTGGAATTAAAATGACTGTTTTAATGTACGGTTGAAAAAAAAAAAAAAAAGGGACAAACTCTTCTCCACCACCTGAACTCTGAGGCAGGTATACCAGCTGTCTTCAAATTAATATTTTAATTAGATATTTCCCCATGAAACCACCTTTCTTTCTTATCCTAATCTTGGCACGCACCAGTTGATGGAAGATGTGAAACCCTATTAAAATCCCCTGAGGAGTGGGTCTAATCCTTTTACCATCCTGCCTCCTTCAATGAGCCACAACCATTATCTTCGTTATTGAACTAGAACCCAATTAAAACCTCTGTGGGACCAGCCCTGGGGGGAGCATGGGCCGGTAATTACTTTTGCTCCAAAATCAGATTCAATCCTCCCTTTGAGGAACTTTTCCCAGTCTGTGAATTGCTTGGGGAATCTTCACATTAACCTGGCAACTTAACACCACAAAGTATTCACATTCAATATTTAATCTTTAAAAAACCATCAATCAAGAAAACTAAGTATATATGTTAAGAATATAACCTGATATTTATTAACACATAATGTTACATTTTTTTCGCGGACAATGGTGATTTTTAACGGAAAAGATATCAAGATACCTAAATCTTAGACAATATTTCATCATGTTTAGCCAGTTTCTTTGAGAATGCATCATTTTATAACTGAATATTCATAATAGTTATTTATTATAGGTAGAGAATATTAATAAAGTCTTAAAAGGAGGCAAGCATTCAACCTCTCCATTTCTTAATTTTGTCACATTCTGTCTAGAACATATTATCACTTGTTCACATACTAATAGTCTTCATGTAAGGGGGGCTATTCCAGCAGGGTGACTTAATCTGGTGATTAGCCTGGTGACATCCACAGCTCCCTGTCTTAAGTACGCCGTACTCCAGGATGTGCATTAGTACCTTCATTATGATCATTCCTGCAAATTCCAGGAATGAAGGGTACATCTGAATTGTGGATTAGCCTCTGGATGTTACTAACTAATACTAAGCACTGGGCTCAAGACACTCCACTCTAGAGATTTCTGCTGTGGCAGCCAAAAGCACATCTGGGTAGTTAGGTTCAAAGCAAAGAGGAAAAAAAAAATGTCTGGTGAAATGGTCTAAATTCATGAATCCACATCAAGGAGGCCATACTCTTCGGTATAACCTACTGAATTGTGTAGGACTCTGTAAAGGACGGTTAATCTGACGGTCTTTCTGTTCCAAGACCTGGTAGAGGGCTATGGAGGCCGCCATCTCCTCTTGCCCTGAGGAGCCTCTGAGGCCCTCAAGACCCACTATCCTGAAGCAACAAGGAAGAGATGGAAAGAAAAAAAAAGAAATGAGACAATTTCAGGGGTTTCATTTCTGGCCCAAGCCAGCCCCAGAAATTTAGCCAAGCTACAGCAAAGGGAATGTCACGTTCAAGTTCTCCTGATTTTGGAATAAAGGCATTTTTTTTTAATTTTTATTTTTTTTAACGTTTATTTATTTTTGAGACAGAGAGAGACAGAGCATGAACGGGGGAGGGTCAGAGAGAGGGAGACACAGAATCTGAAACAGGCTCCAGGCTCTGAGCTGTCAGCACAGAACCCAACGCAGGGCTCAAAGTCATGGACCGCGAGATCATGACCTGAGCTGAAGTCGGCCGCTTAACCGACGGAGCCACCTAGGCGCCCCGGAATAAAGGCATTTTATACCAAAAGAAGAGGCATAGTGGATGCAACTATTTAGATGCAAAGAAATCTAAATATAAAATAAATCATGTTTACACATGAAGTCAATGCTATTATCATTAGACAAGCATGCCTTATTTATTTTAAATGTTTATTTTTGAGAGAGAAAGAGAGAGAGAGCAGGTGAGGGGCAGAGAGAGAGAGAGAGAGAGAGAGAGAGAGAGAGAGACAGAGAATCCGAAGTGGACTCTGTACTGTCAGCACAGAGCCTCACGCGGGGTTCAAACTCACGAACCGTGAGATCATGACCTGAGCCCAAGTGTGACACTTAACTGACTGAGCCACACAGGTGCCCCTAGACAAGCATGCCTTTGAAGTCACTTCCCTGCATGTTTAATTAACTATATAACGAGTTCAATCTGAAGCTACAAAATGCCAGTTTTTTATTATTTGTTCCTCTTTGTATGTAGTAAATGACTTTAAAAGACTTATTTTTTTAGAGCAGTTTTAAGTTCACAGCAAAACTGAGAGGAAGGTACAGAGATTCCCCAAATATCCCCTGCCCCACATACATTCAAAGCTTCCCCCATTGTCAGTGACCCCCACCAAATAGTACCTTTGTTACAACTGATGAACTTGCATTAACACACCATTATCACCCAGAGTCCACAGTTTACATCTGGGTTCATTCTTGGTGTTGTACATTCATAGGTTTGGACAGATGGATCCACCACTACAGTCTCACTGCCCTAAAACCCTCCGTGCTCTACCTGTTCATCCCTCCCTCCCTTCAAATCTCTGGCAAACACTGATCTTTTTACTGTGCCTACAGTTTTGTCTTTTCCAGAATGTCGTACAGTTGGAATCATGCAGTGTGTAGCCCTTTCACACTACCTTCTTTCACTTAGTAAATGACTTTTCCTTCTTCTTCTTCTTCTTTTTTTTTTTTGGCATGATTAATGATGCATTTGTTTCGTGATCACTTGCCTTATGCAACTAAGTTAACTGGCCAAAACCTCCACTGTGCAGCTTCAGAAACATAAGGTTTTCTTACCTGCAGCAGGGACTTTAGGGATTATGTGTTTCAAATAAAATGATGTTACACTATTGCAGGGATTATAATTAATTTTAATAACAATACCAGAAACACCGTTAACAAGATCTGTACTACATCTCATACTAAAGATTATAATTCCACTCATTCTTATCAGATTAAATGGTCTGACTTTATACCCTTGAGTTGTATACCTCGACGTGCATCTTCACTTTGCAAGATAACGAACATCCTTTCAACATGGGCAGCACTGCAAGTGCGTATGTAAAGAGTCTTTAGGTCACACGGCTGAGTGCCTCTCTAGAAACACCCTGCTCTGAAATTGTCCACGCTATCTTTTCCTCAACCACCCTACCTAACTGCTCCATCATGCTCCCAGATAAAGCTATGGGCCCATTGAAACCGTCAAACTTTATTATTAAATATATTTTTTATCACTCCAGCTTCCAATACATTATAAGCAATGCTGCCCTTCTGTATGTTCTGTTTTTGGAGAAGACAGGAACTTAAAGAACATGAAAGGGCAGTCACAAACTGCCTTCTGAGCGGGTGTTCTGGAGTTAACTAGTCAACCCATGTGTCTGGGTAAAAAAGATTCAAAATTCCTAAGAGGTATCATTTCCTCTGGGCTCCTGTAAGCATTTTCTCTGCCATTAGATTTGTGGAATTAACAGATACTATCAATTCTTGGTTATGTGCTGAATAATTATAAACATTAGTCTGAAGATAACTGGAATATTCCTTTGAGTTTTGTTAACTATTCTCTAGTCTTTGGAATCTTAGAAAATTATTACATACAGATGTTGCTTAAAACTTCCCTAAGCAAACTGGTCTTCTGGATGAGAAATTCTGGTGCAAAAATGCTGCTAGAGAGAAGATATTTTGCTAAATAACATCAAATAATCACATTCTGACCACAAGCTAATTATCTATGCTTAACCTTTGGTGCATGTGTATAAAATTCCTTATTATTTTATTTTTTTAAGTTTATTTATTTTGAGAAAGAGAGAGAAAGAGAGAGAGATGGGGGTGGGGGGCAAGTGAGGGAGGGAGGGAGGGGGAGGGAGGGAGGCAGGGAGAGAGAGGGAGGGAGGGGGAGGGGGAGGGAGAGGGAGGGAGAGGGAGAGGGAGAGGGAGAGGGAGAGGGAGAGGGAGAGGGAGAGAGAACCCCAAGCAGGCTCCATGTTGTCAGCTCAGAGCCGCTCGGGGCTCTAACTCACGAACTGTGAGATCATGACCTGAGCCAAACTAAGAGTTGGACTGAGCCACTCAGGCACCCTTGAAATTCTTTATTATTTTTAGTTACTAAGAAACAGATGGTTAAATTCACTAAAATTTTTTTTAAACTTACCCAGTTTTAACTTACTAAAGTGTTACTAACAGGAATTTCTAAACAGAATTGATTTAACCTAACTATAACTGTAAAATGCTCTTAAAAGCAGTGATGGCTGGGCTAATTAGGTTACAAGTTAAAGGATCGCGATGAATCAGAATACCATTCCTTCGAATAACCATTAGTGAGTTTGTAACGTGTAATTAATTGTCCATATTTTCAAATATGGTCCCCTTCTGGGTTATCACACAATAAATCCATATGTGCTTTTTCCTCTAATTGGACAATGTTTAATACATATAACTTATTTATTACTACATGACGAGCCTGCCCCAAGCCATGCCGGTTTTACAGCTGCAACACACAGAATTCTACTTTTTAGGTATAGAATGCTACTTTCTTTTACGCTTCTTCACCCCAAAATGCCATTACCATTCAAGCAAGTGGTCTCTGAATGAGAAAGAAAAAACAGTGAAAATATTTGTTGAATAAACAACTTTCTCTTAGAGAGAGCCAGAATCCTTTCTCGATCCATTTCAGTTTTAAGTGATTCAAAATCCCAAATTAGCAACACAAGTCAGCTACAGCAGCCATGGAGATAACCTAGCACCACTCACTCAGCTCTTCAAAAACAAGGGGGCTTTGGGCTCATTACTGTGATGCCAACAACTTTCACTTGCTTAACGTCTACAGAGTTCTTGCACAAAAAAAAAAAAAAAAAAAAAAAAAAAGAGAGAAAAGAATACTGTTCATGTGACAGCAGTCAGTAGAGGTCACTACAAAGAAAGGTCCTTTTTCCCTTTGGAGGTGCTATGTAGTTGTTGCTGGAAAATGAGAGAGGAGGCAGTCTGCCGATCGTCAGGATCACAGCAGTGGGCACGCGTCGCACTTACGATGTGGTGACAGCCCATTTAAGGGAGATACTCTCTTCCTCCTTGACAGAAGAAACTCAGGCTCACCGTGGTATCAGACGGTACATAGCTGGCAAAACCACAACCAAGTTACTTTAGAGCTTCTCACAATAACACACATTTTCAAAAGATTTAAATAAAAATCGACACATCTTTGTGTGTGGATCAGGAGAGCTGCCAGGCTCCCCAGGGTTCCCCCAACACCTGCCATTCTGACACCACACCCGACTGAAGACAAAGGTCATGCCCCAAGCAACCCAATACAAGTGAAAACAAACATGAGGAGCAGGAGCGATGGGGAGGAGACTGCTTTGGGAAGATATTCTTGCTCCCGTCTTACCCCTGGGGGAGCGCTGAGATGTGAAGCGACCTGCTAGGCTCCAGCCATGCCAGGCTGCAGACCTAGTGTGTCTTCTTCCAGAGCCTGTGATTAACGGCAGTGTTCCAGTTCCTCCGGAACTTTGCTTTTTCAGCCCCAGGACTGGAACCCACACTGATACGAACGGTAAAACCCAGATGATTTAAACCTCCATATGATGTTGGGTAAGCACACACGGGAGCTGCCATCCTTTGGCATCACAAGACACACACACATGGTCACAGCAAGATGGCAGCCAGTGAAATTTGGAGACAACGGCACACACTTGGCTGTGTTTTCAGACACAGGAAGGGATTTGTGAATAAGCGAGCGGAGGCAGTAGTAAAATCGAAATGTAAGTCTTAGGAAGGGGCAAGATGAGCCCTTAAAGAGCAGGAACTTACTCTAGTCACACATACACACTCCTCCCCAATACGCAGCTAGATGAGGGCAGCCCTGGTCTTCGCGTTTATTCGGACTGTCGCCTTAGACACGCCCCAGGCCGTGCCGTGCCGCATCACAGCCTGGAAGCAGATGATCCTCCTCTTGACCCGTCGTCAGGTCAGGGTTAGCCTAACACTCAGTCAAGATCCTGTGCTCTCCCTCCTCTCTCCATCTCATCACACGGGCATTTTGCCATCTCACATCAGCACAGGGAGGGGGGCTCCAGACAGTAAGATATTTTGAAGGAAAGAGTAGGAGAGACCACACTCAACATAACTTTCAGAACAGCGTATGGTTACAATTATTCTATTTTAGCATCAGTTGTTGGTAATATCTTACTGTGCCTAATTTATAAGTTAAGCTTTCTCAGAAGTACGTATGTATAGGACAAAACACAGAATATATAGGGTTTGGTACTCTCTGTGGTTTCGGGCTCCCACTGAGGGTGCTGTGGGTAAGGGGTACTACTGTATCTCTTCCTCTCAAGGCTAGCTACTATTCTGCTCTCGGTCGCTATAGTTTAATTTTGCTATAATTGGGACAATACAATACGTATTCTTTTTTGGTCTGTTTTATTATTTCTCTGATTCATCCATGTTGTTGTATTAATACGTGCCCTTTTCCATGACTGTGTAGAGTTTCAGTGTATGAGTATGACACAATTTATGTACCCAGAGATGGGTAATTGTGTTCTTCTATGAAAGTCAACACTTCTTAATTGGACACACCCATGTATTATTTTTCTTGTGCTGTTATATTTGGAATCCATACAGTTGGATTGACTTATACCTGCCATGAATGATTTCCAAGACTAATCTGCCTTCTGATGAAATCTACTCTTCAGAAAATACGTTGACAAGTGTCTTTTTCTCAACATAAAATTCCATAAAGTTATTCGGAGGTTAACAATAAGACAGGGTGGGGATGAAACAAAGGGCCCGTCAAGGACCCATCCACCACTTTCTCTGACCTTTCCAACCTTCACCTCCTCCCTGTCAACACCTTAATTTTCCAGGCTCATCAGGGAGAAATGGTTCTACACACAACAGTTTTCCCGATTAGAGCTTGCTTCTGGGAGCACTAGGATTCTTCCTTCTTTTATTCAGACCTTTGTAGAATAGTATTATGCTTCAATTTGCAGGATTTATGGTCACCCTTATGAAAGTGTGTAAGGTGCACTTTCTGTGCCACAGCTCAGCTCCCCCATCGGTGGGGCCTGGCCTGATGTTGCCTCCCGAGCCATTGTGGGACCACTGAGATGTACAGCAAAGGGGTTGTGAAATACCAACAGGTGCTTTTGTGAGGTGGGCTGGAGTAAGGCTGGTGGCCACTGGGGTCAGGATTAGGACGAGGATTCACATCCCGGTTTTGAGTTCATCACTGTGACGTCCACGAAATTTCCTAGGCTGGCATCGACTTCTTCCCCAAAGGCATCCATGCTCCAGGAGACTAACGGTTTGAGGGTTGAGGAACAATTAAAAGAGGTCCACCCATCCCTAAAAAATGCCAGGATGTAGGACGGGCACTTCGGACAAAACCTTTCCTTATGTTCTAACTTTGACCTCCTTCGGCCAGAGAACTCCTAAAGTCACTCCAAAGAGGGCCAAGATTCCACTGGAACCAACCACTCATAATTTGAATCCCACAGAGCAGCCAAAACTCCAATGTAGGTCCTTCTGCTGAGGGGATTCAACAAAGATGCTAAGCCACAAAGTTTAAGCTGGCATTTGACCACTTTAACTTGAAACCAGATTTCTACAGCTGAGGGAAGCTTTCAAGAATTCACTACCACTGATAAAATTACACTGGCTTGTAGGAGTCAAGACCAAATCATAGCAGCAACCACAGTGATTTTTGGTTAAAAAATGAGGGTAAGATGACTCACACTTTGATTGAAACAAACAAACCCTAACAACAGGAAAACCTCTGCTACTGCTCCTTTTGTCCGGTGTGCACCCTCACCCCTCATTCCTACTTCCTCTGCCCCCTCAACCCTTACTTCCTGTGCCCACTCACTCATCAGTCCCACTTCTTATGCCCCCTCATCCCTCATTCCCACTTCCCCAGTGCTCCTCACTCAATCCCACTTCCTTTGTGCCCTTACCCCTCACTCCCATTTCCCCATGTCCCCCCTCACCCCTCATTCCCACTTCCTGTGCTCCCTCACTCCACTTCCTGTGTGCCCCTCAGCCCTCAGTCCCACTTCCTGTGTCCCCTCAGCCCTCATTCCCACTTCCTGTGCTCCCTCACTCCACTTCCTGTGTGCCCCTCAGCCCTCAGTCCCACTTCCTGTGTCCCCTCAGCCCTCATTTCTACTTTCTGTGCTCCCTCACTCCACTTCCTGTGTGCCCCCTCAGCTCTCAGTCCCACTTCCTGTGCCCCCTCACTCCTCATTCCCACTTCCTTTGTGCCCTTACCCCTCACTCCCATTTCCCCGTGTCCCCCCTCACCCCTCATTCCCACTTCCTGTGCTCCCTCACTCCACTTCCTGTGTGCCCCTCAGCCCTCAGTCCCACTTCCTGTGTCCCCTCAGCCCTCATTTCTACTTTCTGTGCTCCCTCACTCCACTTCCTGTGTGCCCCCTCAGCTCTCAGTCCCACTTCCTGTGCCCCCTCACTCCTCATTCCCACTTCCTGTGCTCCCTCATTCCACTTCCTGCTGCCCCCTCAGCCCTCAGTCCCACTTCCTGTGCCCCCTCACTCCTCATTCCCACTTCCTGTGCTCCCTCACTCCACTTCCTGTGTGCCCCCTCAGCCCTCAGTCCCACTTCCTGTGTCCCTTCAGCCCTCATTCCCACTTCCTGTGCTCCCTCACTCCACTTCCTGTGTGCCCTCTCACCCCTCAGTCCCACTTCCTGTGTCCCTTCAGCCTTCATTCCCACTTCCTGTGCTCCCTCACTCCACTTCCTGTGTGCCCCCTCAGCCCTCAGTCCCAGTTCGCCAGTGCTCCTCACTCCTCATTCCCACTTCCTTTGTGCCCTTACCCCTCACTCCCATTTCCCTGCGTGCCCCTCACCCCTCATTCCTACTTCCTGGGCCCTCTCACCCCTCATTCCCGCTTCCTGTGCCTTCTCAAATCTCAGTCCCACTTCCTGTGCCCTCTCAACCCTTAGTCCCATTTCCTGTGCCCCCTCACCCCTCATTCCTACTTCCCCTATGCCCACTCACCCCTCATTCCCACTTCCTGGTTCTCACTTGTTGTGAGCTTGTTTTTCCCACTGGAATAGTCAGTGAAGAAGTGCATTAGGTGACCTGTGTGAATGAGTGCCGCCATACATCTGAAAAGGAGGCCACGGTGTGCAATATCAGCATGTACTATCACTCAAAAAGCACTCCTTGATGTAGACAGTTGACCCCTAGAGATGAAGCAGAGTGAGTCAGCCATTCTGTGGTGGCTCAAAGTGACACTGGGCCCCTCACCCCAGTGAAAGAGAAATATCTCCTGAAGTGATTTTTTCCCCCTTTAAATTGTGAGCAAAAATTCAAGCATGCAGAAGAAAAAGTCAGTTCTGAATGACATGCTTTTTATAACTCGTGGCAATGGAGTGAAAGGGGACAGGAATTTTCCACTAGCTTCCATTGGAAGAGATGTGCATGCAAGGCAGTAGGGTTAGGGAGAAGGGGCAGACCTCCAGAACTGAAACTAATTATGGGAAAATGATTCAAGTCCCTTGTACTTTTACCACAAGCATTTGGAGAATCGCACTGAAAAGTTACTTCCCAAACTGCTTCGGTGCTCAAGTAAATTTGGCTTTTCTTCATGTTATAAAAGTAGTTCAACTTTCAACAAGTGAGGATGGCAGGCATGCAAACTATAAATTACATGCAGAAATGGACGGCTGTACTTTTGTAAAAGTGGCACCATTCTGTCCTTCCGCTACACGAGCAAAATCGCATCAGCCTGAGGCCACCGTGCTATCCCACCCAACACATTCACGCTGCTCTGAGAACGTTCCTCTGCAGCACACCACGCTTGGCAGAGTTACGAAGGAGACACTGTGCCCGACAACCGGCTAGCAAAAAACAGGGTTGCTTTTATTAATGGTTTCAGAAGTTAGGAATATTCAAGTATTGGTTTTATCAATTTACTGATTACGCAATAAACATAGGAAATCCTAGAGACTGCAACGAAAGACAATATGTGGATTGCGGGAAGGGAGGGAGAGAGGTCAGATTGAGTGTGTACCCGACTGTGTGCGAGATGCTATAAAGACGTTCTAAAACGTAAGTAACCCCAATTGTTTACAATTGGAGTGCATTTGCCAGTTAAGCACCGCTCAGCTGGACACTGCCTGCCTCATTTCAAATTCCATGCTGACTTTCACGCCGTACGCGGCTTTTACAGCAGCAACCACCAAAAACTCAGCCTCGCACAGTGGCATAATCCGATAGCACTGAAACCGTGCGCTATTTTGAGATACTAATTCTTCTGGTGGCTGACAGATGTTAAGAACTGTTGGGTTCCCCTTGAACATTAAACTATCTCCCACTGCCCCTAGGAAGTTTGCGGCAGGGTCCCAGGGTGCCTGGCAGAGAGTTTGGGAACTGTGCTAATTTCTTCCGTTCAGTTTTCATGCCAACACAGCTCGAGAGGGAATTTACATACCTGATTTACCGATGAGAAATGTGAGGTTAAAAAAAAGTTGACCTGGTAGCTAGTAGCTGAGCTGGGATTCACACCCTGGGGTGTGCGAGTCTCAAAATCTGTGCTAGCATGGCAACTCCATGACTGCTTTCAAAAATCACAACATCTTCCCCACCTTAATCCAACACAAACAAAGCTACTTTACTCAGGTCTCTATCAGGTTGCTCAAGCAGCAATGACTTGAACTAGAATAACTCAAAATGTGATTAAATTCAATGGACTAATTCATGGATTTCACTTTTGTCAGAGTAATTTTGTCTTCATTCCAATGGGCGATGGGTGGCTCAGCTACTCAGAGAATAAATCATTTTCTTCCTACACTTGAAGCCACTGAACTTCAACAAAATACAACCCATGACTCAGACATTTATTTATTTATTATTTATTTTTAGACTAATGGGAACTGCATGAATTCTTTCTTGGTCTTCCAAGAGCAAATGCCTTTTATGCTTGATCCGGAAAGAATTGAGTTTCGGAATGTTAAATTACTAATTTACCTAACTGAATACTTTTAACCCTCTTTGGGCAGCTGGAACAGTTTAATCTATAGCTCTGTGCAGTCGCTGTGAAATTGCTTTTTCAAAGTTCACTTTTTTAGGCAGTAAATAGGAACAACCAGATGAAAGCTGCAGACAGAGGTAAATAAAATCACTCACAACAACTAAGGGTCAGGGTGTCATAGCAAAATTTGTCAAACATTTCATTTTTAATATCCTTTCCTTAAAAAAAATCTCTTTATTGAGGTCAAAGGTCAGGAAGTGTATAAAGTGTGCTAATCTTAAATCGACAGCTTTGTGAACTTCTAAAATATGAATTTACTCATGTAACTAGCTCCGAGGTCAAGATATCAAACATTTCCAGCACCCCAGAAGTTTCCCTCCTGCTCCTTCCCAGTTAATAACCTCTCTTGCACCCCTCTGCTCCCCCACAACAGCTTCCATCCAGAAATCATTATTCTGGGTTTGGTCACCATCAGTAGGTTTGGTCTATTCTTGAACATGATATAAACAGGATCACGTAGTAAGTATTTTTTTGTGTGGCTTCTTTTGCTCATTGATGCTTGCAATAGCATGCCATTTTACCGGCAATCTATTATGTTATTTTTAAAACCTGAATTGCGGTACATTAACGCATCAAATCAGACCCAAGGCGCAACACTGATAAATGAAAATTATCATTCTATTGTGAGAAAGGAACTACTGGAAAGTGCTCATCAAGGAATGTCATTTACCAGTTTCAACGTGGAATCATAACTGGCTGTAAAACACACCTCAAGTCCTCTTGATTTGGACATATCAACAGATTTTACATATAGCAAGTTAGTAGGTAAGAAAGGTTATTTTACTGCAAAGTATCTAACTCTACATGCCATATTGGTGTCTTTATTTAAATGGATTCCTTCTTAGACTGAAACTCTATGGAAAAATTACTTTAGGATAAGTAAACAGTCCTGTAGAAATAGAATAATGTGCACTTAAATGCCATATGAAGCAGTGACACCTACATTTTATGGCAAAATTTTGCTTATCTATTCTTCCTCAACAATTGTAGAGAAAGGGACTCCCCCAATATATGAATGGTATGCCCCTGAAACAAAAGATTGAAATAAACCCCCTCTAAAAATGAATCAGAAACATCATCCCTAGAACTGGTATTTTGTAAAAGAGAAGTTTGATACAACATATATTTTGTAGCAAGATACTCTCTTATTTCAGGTCACCAGGCCTTGGAAGACATAATTAGAAGCCCACTGATTTGTCCAAAGTCATAATCACTATTTGCAGTTCCCAGCTGAGGCTCCGTTCTCGTGGAGTCAGACTGCAGCCATGCCCAGAGCACTGTGTGTGTGGCTTCTGGAACAGTTTCCCTGGACGGAGAGCCACAGACAGAAGTGGAATGTGCTTAAAGCTCTTGTCTGGCCTTTCAAAGCGAACAGCAGTCCCACTTGGCTGTCAACATTTCGGAGGTGGACAGAAAATACTTTGAAATATACTTAATACACTTCTTATCAAATTTCAGATCAAGAAATGAAGAGGAGTTGAAATTAGTTAAAAATAAAAAAGCCACACTCCTCTGTCTTGCCACATAATTTGGGCACTGAATATTGTTTTGCCTTTGCTGTACTGTGGCTGATAAGAAAAAAAAAATGTACTGTTGCTCAGGTTTAAAATAAGTTGCTAACATGCTTAAAAATGCATTACTGCTGGGGCACCTGGGTGGCTCAGTCGGTTCAGCGTCCCACTCTTGGTTTCCGCTCAGGACATGATCTCATGGTTGGTGAGACAGAGCCCCACCACCGGCTCTGTGCGGACAGCATGGAGCCTGCCTGGGATTCTCTCTCTCCTTCTCTCTGCCTCTCTTTCCTCCCCCCTTCGCCCACCTCACGCACACTCTCTCTCTCAAAGTAAATAATGCATTTTAAAAAGGCATTACTGCCTTAAAAACTAATGTTCAGCTTTAAAAATGAACACAGTCCGATTAAACAAATAATTTATATTTTCTAATGTGAGTTAAAGAAAAATGGTTGATCACTTTGCTCCTGCAAAGCCCAGGTAAGTGTGCAGTTTCTTAAAAGTATGTGCACACGGCCCTCTAACATAGGTCAATAGATATGAAATATTTGTAGCTTTAAACACTTGTGAGAATGAAGACTGAACGAGAGGTCAAATGAGATTAGACTTTAGAAGAAGTACACTTTCCCTCCTAAACGGTTCAGAAAAATGTGAGCTTGAGCTGTTATTAAATCATAAAATTAAAAAAAGTTGCAGCTACAGCCTTTATGAAAATGAAAATCAAAATGAAAAGAACACACTTGCCTAAATATTTCCCAGGATTATTCCCGCAGCAACTGTCGTGTGTGGTTCAGCGGCCTTGTTCAGCTTTAGCGTAAGGTGATGAAGGAAGCTGGCCCAGCCCTCCCCCGCGGTACACACAAGGCACCATCACACTTAGTGCACAGAGAAGTCAGATCGGTGCGGAGAGTATACAAATATATACTGTTTCCGTTTATGCTAATCCACAGGAGACACAATGACGTGAAATATGAACAGTTCAGAAGACAGCTATCAGCCAGACAGAAAATGCCGTAAAAATACATCCTGCTGACGGTGGGTCGGTGGTACAATCATATAGAAAAGGTGAAATATTTTACTGCTGACTTCTCATGCAAACCGATCCAGTGTCCCTTGAGAGGCTCCCAGTGTTATATCCCCCCAATTCTCCCCACCTTCGGGCTTGCTAGCAGAGCGCGAGGCTGACGGTCGCCCTCAGTGCCAGCACTGAGCAGGGCGCTCGAGGCCCAGTCCTGAGACTCCCTGAGCACGGCCATCTGTGTGCCCCAATCCCCCTCCCCCACCTTTCTGTGAAAGAGACTTCTTGTAAAGAACTAGTTTGCCTTGGAAGTATCTGCAAGACGAAAGTCATTTAAATTCCTTCAGCCCTGGGGCGCCTGGGTGGCTCAGTCAGTTAAGCGGCCGACTTCGGCTCAGGTCATGATCTCGCGGTCCGCGAGTTCGAGCCCCGCATCGGGCTCTGTGCTGACAGCTCAGAGCCTGGAGCCTGTTTCCGATTCTGTGTCTCCCTCTCTCTGCCCCTCCCCTGTTCATGCTCTGTCTCTCTCTGTCTCAAAAATAAATAAACGTTAAAAAAAAAATTAAAAAAAAATAAATTCCTTCAGCCCTTTCCCTTCCTTCTTAGCCATCTAGCATAGCAATTGTGCCACTGCACATTTATTTCATGTTAAAAAGATTAAAAAAAAAAAAAAAAAAAAGCCGACTCCAAAGATGCCCACTCTGTCTCGTCCCTGGAAATCTCTGCAGGATTTCGGCAGAGCCACATGAACACGGAAACAGCAGAAATAGGGCAGAAAGACGATGTAGACAAGCTGTGGGATCTGAATCCATCGCAGAAGTGACCAAGTACCACTAAACATCCGGGGGCACGGATACAGCAGTGCAGTGGTGAGAGTGTGGGACGTGGCCGTGGGCAACTGGGGTTTTGCTGTCATTCCGCTAAGAGCTAGCACTGGCGATCCAGGCCCTGGTACCCCCTGCCCCCACCCCACCCCCCGCCGCTCACAGAGTGAGAGATTTCAACAATATTGCAGATTTCTAAAGCCTCTTCCCCCTCAGCTTCTGACAGCCTCTCATGCCAGAGAGGAGTGAAAATGGATGGACACATCTGCATCTATTTCCATCTCCACACATGAGGACATACGCGTGTTTACAAATATGCATGTCTGTGAATACAGACGTTTCAAAGGTAGTTTGAAAGGCAGAGAGCTGCCAAAGAAAGACAATGAAATATGTGCTTACTTTGTCTTTTCTCTCAGTGCACCTTAGTTTTGAGAGAGGCAAGAACACGTTGGTTTCCTTCACAAAGAAACCTCCGGTATAGGGTAGCAAAAAATGCATCCATCTTGTGACCAGAACGGAATTTCAACAGCTACCATTTGTAATCACTGATAATTCCACTCATTTCATAAAGAAGCCTCTCAAGAATAGTTTTATACTCCCTCTCTGCCTCTCGGAAGTGTCCCTAGCCCCTCCTGAGCTGAGAACAAAATATGCCAAGAACTAAACCAGGGCACAAGTCTGCCGAATGTCTAATGTGTGGACAGCGTTTGCTGACGTGGAAAGTGAAGTTCTCAGTTGCTTTAGCTGCTGCAACCCTGTCAGGCTTGTGCCTCCTGTGGATGGTGCTCCCTGTTTCTGGCCTCCAGCCACACCCTTCGTCCAATGTCACGCACACGGTCATTCCCAGGAGGGCTGCTCCCAAGGCAGCTCTCGTCCGCAGCAGGACGTGTGCAGGTTCAAGGTTCCCACCACAGAAAAGTGGTGATGCTTGGGCTTCACCCCATGATCCCACGTGCCGTGGAACAGGTGCCACGCTGTCTTAGCCGTACCCTCCGTCACGCCAGGCTCTGGTCTGTGGCACTGTGGGTCGCAGACACACGAGTGGTCTGACTCAGTTTTCTCATCTGGAAGTCGGACCGGGAGCACCGCCCTGCTGTCTGGGGAACACCTCTTCTCGCCATACCCAGGCCTCTAGGGGGCCAGCAGAGGACCCCTGCTCCCTGCCCTGCCCCGAGCCAGCTGGGGGTGCCAGAGCGGCCTCTCCAGGCCCCTGCAAGCAGCCCTCGAGGCTACCCTTGCCCGGAGGGATGGAAGGTGTCCCATCTCACCACAGGTGGAGGGTTTGGTTCTGAAACACATTTCCTACAGCTCCGCAGAAGGTTATTGTGGGATATGTCACAGTGGTGGCCAGCCAAGTCCACGTTTGCACCAGCCTCGGCCTCCCTGCTGCCTCCGCCTGTCTTCCGTGGTCATTCCCCGTGACCACTTCCTAAATAAACTTCCTGCACACATGCCTTTGTCCCCAGCTCTGGTTTGGGGAAAACCCAAGTGAAGGAAGTAAGTCAAGTGAAATATATTAATATACAAAGAAATATATATTTAGTACATAAATAACTATATTTATATATTCATAAAGAAGTGAACATCTAAAAAATCACTCTGCAATTGTAAATTGCTATTGCCATTCTTGCTTTATATAACCACATCCATCACCTGAGGGTATCTGCAGCATTTATTTGCTCCTTGACTTATGAGTCTCTATAAGATGTGAGCCAGAGGGGCGCCTGGGTGACTCAGCTGGCTGAGTGACCGACTTCGGCTCAGGTCATGGTCTCATGGTTCATGCGTTCGAGCCCCGCGTGGGGCTCTGTGCTGACAGCTCAGAGCCTTGAGCCTGTTTCAGAGTCTGTGTCTCCCTCTCTCTCTGCCCCTCCCCTGCTCACGTTCTGTCTTTATCAAAAATAAGTAAACATTAAAAAAAAAAAAAAGATGCTGTGAGCCAGAGCTCTAGTATATATTCGGGTAAGTATATATGTACCTTAAGAACCCTTTAAAAAGCCATACATAGGTAAAACATGACACCTTTCCCCATATGAAATGCTTAAACAAATTCATGTTACTATACCAGCCTCTTTATATTTAAGCTTGAGTATATTTAAAATGCCTGCTCTTGAGGAAGAAAATAGCCATTTTATCAGTAGGCAATGACTAGAACGCCTTAAGGGGAAAAATACACTTTCTCCTTAGATTCTGGGGTGATGGTAAGGGAGACATACAAAAAAGCAAAGAGATGTGAGCTTATGTGATTAAAAGCCCCCATTAAATAACAAAAAGAGATACGTTGTCACACTCACAAATAAAACCAAAAGAAATACAGCTTGAGGGAGCACAGATATAGTGGTATTCAAATTATCTGAAATTTTCTCAGTCACAGGAGGTGGGGGACAAGCTATGAATGTCAGCATGGCACCAGCTCGTGCCTGAAGCTCTATTCCGTATTATGTCTTTAAGTTTATAGCTCTCAACAAGCACACTTTTAGTCTCTTTACGACCAGTGAAAAATAGGAAAGGGGTTATCTAGATACAATATCACACAACAAAAAGTGACTCACAAATTATTAACAGGAAAAAAATCCCTGAAAAAATAGGTCAGAACAAATTAGTTATAGGAAGTGCCTGAAAGATCGTCTGTGGGGTGGGGTCCACGGAGTGATGGTGGATGGAGACAAGTTTGCTTATTAACAACCTAGAAAACCTATCCCAGCAGGGCCACGCTTCCCCCGTTTCCTGAAGCACCTTACACTGGCTGTGGAGAGAAAGGGCCCAAATTATTGACAGTCCATGGAAGGCATTTGGCTTCAATGTCAACTTCTCTCGGCTAGATAAAGTCAAGTATGGCATCCATACAAAGAGGAAAGAGAGAACTTTCCAGCTCACAGGGCATCTGAACATCATTCCCAATGTACAGGCAAATGTATTTGCCCCTCAAGTCCTACAAGCGTGGCTGAGGACAGACATCTCTCGGCCTTCGCCTTTTTCATGTCTGTATCTCTCCTTCAACACTGCAGAGTACGTAACTGCTTAGGAAGTGAGAGCTCTAGAGTAAAGACAGAACAAAACAAACAAAAAAAAAACAACCCCCACACACTTTATAAGGAGTGGGAGGAAAGCCCATTTTGCCACTTTTCTGTCTGAAAACCTCAAAAGATGTTTCAGTTTCTTCATGCCAGGGAACCAAGAACATTAGGTCAGAAGCCTTCTAAACAGAAAATCCCTGGGTTTAATAATCTTGTATCCAAGTTTTCAAGCTAATTGTAAGAGCAAAGGCTGTGCTTGGTCGTTACTAGGGTGTATGGCTGAAGGATGGCTCCCGAATTTCCACACCCCAAGCAAACGAGAACATAAATCGATAGTAGTAGGAGGTTTAAAAATCAATGAAAAACAAGTACGAGACGTTCTTTCTGGTACCTAAACACAACGCACAGTGCAGTGGAGACCTTTGAGAAGGGCATGCGATGGGGTAGGGCATAAACGCAGAGGGCGCCAAGGGCCCCGGGCCAAGAGAGACGCAGACAAAGGCTGGAGGGAGGAAGCAGCCTAAGGGTTCTCGCGCAGCCCGACGCAAGGTGTGCACAGAGGGAATCAGGCTGCGAGATCAGAGTACAGATCAGAAGGAGCGTGTGCCACCAGTCGGGGGAATCTTCACAGGCACAGCCACGAGGGAGTGACCTGAGCTGAAGAGCGACCACAACACTCAGGGTGGGGTTGCCAGAAGCCAGTCAGGGGCTGTGTGACAATCCAGAAGATCCAGACACTGGGTTGGGGGTGGGGTGGGGGGGCAGGAAAGAAGGGATCAAGTCAGGAAGGATTACTGAGGTAGGAAAAAAACCAAATCCTTTTTGGGGATGTGTGTGTGCAAGAGAGAACAATTACAGTAACTTGTTTCTACATGGAAATGGTAGAGAATATAACGTTCCCAGTGAAAACTTTCCTAGGGAGGTTAGATCATTCAGATGGACAAAAACCACTTAATTAAAAGGTATCAGGACACGGAGCTGTATTTCAATAGCAAAGACCTCTCAACCAGGACTATATAGTTGGTACGGGACCAAGATCGAAATCTCCAAGTTGGCGATAGTTTTCATACACTATCTATGTTTTCCTTTCCCCAGCCAATTTCAAGATTACTTTCCTTTTGGTCGAAAAAATAATGATGATAATCTTGGTGAGATCAAAGATAGCGAGGGAACCATTTTAATGCGTAATCAATCTGCCACAGTTACCTTGCAAACAGACTTCTTTTTCCTGTCAAATATAATTGTTCCAAATGTTGAAAGAGTAATCAAAAACTTCAGGACACATTTTACATTAAAAAACATATATATATCTATGTATGTTAAAAGAGTTTACTCTGGTTGCCTGAACTTCAATGTGTTGCCAATTTTTAAAGGTTGTGTTTTGAGTGCAATCTCTTTTAGCAAATCAAACCAATACTAAGCAACAATCTATGCAACTATCATGACGGTGACAGCCTTGAAATGTTAATTGAATTTGGATAATTCATTTGAATTCCGAGGGAAGAGAAACCGCTCAAAGACCTGCACTTTGAGTGCTTAGACCAACAACCCAAGAAGGGGGCAAAAATGAATGTCCATACCTCCTTCCAAACTGTAACGGGGACTTTTGGGGGGTGGGCGCCTGGACCCACAAGTCAGAAGCGCTGCATAATCATCTTCTGACATGAAAGCAATGTCAAACATTCCTGCAAAACATGAGTGTGTGAAGCCACCCGTGTGAAATGAGGAAGAACCATGTCCCCTGGGAGGTTCGAGTATCTCGGAACTGTTTTGATAGGAATGGCTAAGTGCCGATGACAGAGACGGAAACAGTTGCCCGAGAAGCGGAGAGGGACACTGCCGACGGGAGCAGAGATCTCATTCGTCCCATGTTTTTCCTCGAACTGAGGCTTCCTTCTATCAGAATGGAAGTGCACTGGGCAGGCAATAAAAATAAGCGATACTAAACAGAAAGAAAGACGTTCCAGGGCAATAAGCTAGAAAAGAAGCAGAAGGCAGGGCAAGTGAGGCGTGGCCTCCGGACGGCCAGTTCTGGCCCGCGTGTGGGGTGCTTGGGGCCCATGGGAAGAGTGGACGCAGGAGCAGGGACGGCGGCAGTGAGCAGCAGACCTTAGCTACAGTGGTTGTGGTTTTCCTATTGCTCCTGGGACTAAACACATTCTTCGTAGTTAAAGAGGACTCAGCTGCCATGGCACCCGTTTCTCTAAAAATCTTAATTTATCTTCACTGCTTCAAGTGTGAGAGCACAAACCTCTTCACGAATCAACACAAAAATATCTACTCCTCGGTATTTCTGTTTCTGTTCCACTGTCTTCCCACTGACTTCAATTAGATACTGGGTCCGTAGCATGTAGGCTTTTACTTTATTTAGCTGTAGGTACTGTATATAGACACTATACACATATAGACAATATAAATAAGATCTATACACACCCACACAGCTCATGCATAAGTGAATCTGTAATTTGCTTCAATGGAAGATTAATCACACCCACACACCCACCATACCCAGATACTTTGTAGTCCGGAAAAGCTGAAAAATAGTGACTTAAAAAGACATCTTGTATTCTATTGTTTTCAACCTTAGAAAAAAGTTATGGCAATAAAGTTATTTATTTTTTTTTTTTACTTTTAAAAATTGGGATCTTTTATTTTCGTTCCTGAGTCTAATTTTAAATGGGAACTAGACTCTAAAATGTCAAATTATAAACAAGCTTCTCATGTCTCTTGATGGCTGTAACCACAGGTGACTCAGTAGTTCTAACATGGAGTGGGGGACACTCAAGGACCTATTCTTCTCCCCTAGTTGTATGATTTAGAGCGACAAGGGGCAGAATCATTTTTATTTAAGTTCTTAAGTACTCAAATCAATAAGAAGATTAAGACCTTTATTTATACTAGTTTATAAATTATGAGTTTGCAGTATGGACTTCAACCAAACTCCAGCTTGAATCTATCTTTAATAAGCCCAAACTTCCCGGAATAAGTCTCTCTAAATATTATCTTTGCTGGGTGTTAAGAGTAACTAAGACAACTCCTCTCGATGACTTATATGGCTTTAACTTTAACCTCAAAAATTCCAAAACTCCCATGGTGATGAGAGAGAGAGAAAGAGTGTCTCTGTGTGAGAGAGTGTGTGTGAACAAGAGAGAGAGAGAGAAGGGGGGGAAGGAAAGGAGAAATAACAAACTTCTACGAGTCCTCATAAATTATCTATTTAAATCATAAAAGTTACAATTTTAAAAAGGCGAGGGAAGGGAAGAAGAATAATTTAAGAAAGGACATGGTCACTAAAAAGCCTGAGCCAGTTATCATTCGCTAGTTAAGGAAGGGTTGACAAGGGTTTCGCTCTTCAGATTTTCTTAAGTCTACACTAGAGAGATTTCTTGGGCCGCCAAGCAATAGCACATGATTCCATTTTTTATGGCGCTCTCATCTATTGTGATTCATGTGGAGAAGCAAAGGCTTCAATGACAAGATTTTACAGATGGTCAGAGCTGTGTAGTCATTGTCAGCTTTCAGGCTATTCCATCTGCTAGGGACCAGGGGAGAACCAGGGAGCAACCAGTGACCCTCAAGATAATCAGCATGGAGGGAGGTGGGAAGGGCACAGGAGTAGGGACAGAGTCAACGGCAAGCAAGCAACAGAGGCAGAAAATATAAAATTCTAACACTAATCCTAGAACTCATAATACCGGTTAAGACAGAACAGGACCACCTGGGTGGTTGAGTCGGTTAAACATCAGACTCTCGATTTTGGCTCAGGTCGTGACCTCACAGTTATGAGGTCGAGCCCCACATTGGGCTCTGTGCAGGGTGTGGAGTCTTGCTGGGACTCTCGCTCTCCCCTTCTCTCTGCCTCACCCCCACTCTCTCTCAAAAAAAAGTTTAATAAGTTAAAACAAAAAAAAAAATAAGTTGTACCAACAAAGAAGCCCTTGAACTCTAAGGGAAAAGCTCCACCCCTCCCATTCTGCTTTCTCACTCTTACAGGCAGAAGCAGAGAATTGCTTTGTGGTTAACATTTTACGAGAAAGGCTGTTTGATGACAGACTTTATGAATGGTTTCTGCTCAGAGAATTACGAGTTTTAAAGAAAGGTGTTTATGAGCATTTTTATCCTCATCTTTCCATTTAATTAAAAACATTCTGAGTTATAACTAGGAGAAAAAGAAATAAAAATAGAGGTTTCTGCTATCATGAATTTGTAGTTTGGGTCAATGAATACACCTGTAGCTCTGTCGTTGGCTCACCATGAAACACAAAAAGGAAAGAAAATTACATTTTAAGCACCTGAAGTTATGCGTGCACACAAGGAGTGTAAAAGCACAGCTTCGTTAATCCCTCAAACCCTCCTGTGACCAATCAGAAATCCTATCTTATATCGGAGTTCACCGGGTGCCCCCAAAGCTAAGCAACATCCCCAGAGTCCAGGGAAAATCGGAGAGCAGGTGTCCACGTGCTTTTTCCAATATGCCTGGGTGTCCTGCGTTTATATTTCATTATATAATTTTACTGCCGAAGACACAGGTATCTGTGCCTAGGCAGTGAAATCAGCTTCTTCACCCTTTTGTGCTGAAGCTAGTATTATACTGAGCTGGCGTGCCCCCACGCCGGGCCGTGTGAGTAGATAAAGGAAGTAGTTGTAGGATTGCGAGTTTGCCTGGTATACGAAATGATGAACTTGGGAAGACTGCACGCACGTTGGGAGAAGCGTAATAGGTCTAATGGGAGAAGAACAAGGTTAAGAGGGAAGTGTGGGGGGGGGGTAGGGCGGCAGAATGTGGAGGTGAGGGGTGATTCTGTTACGGTGGGGGGGAATCCAAAGGAGAGCCTTTCCTCATACTCTGTGTAAGACTGACTTCTAAAGTCTCTTTTTCAAGAAACCACATGTCTAGAATGGGGGAGAAACAGTGATGCTTCTTACCAAACTTTCATTTCCTGCCTAACACGGATAGAGCTGCAGCCTGACGAGACCCTGCTGGACAGCACCGCTGTCTGCCCACCTCTGAGCTGGGGCCACACTGCCTCCCTTGCCGGCCACAGTGTAGACTTCTGCAGGTAACCAAAAACGACGAGCGGCCTGTCTCCCACACATGATGTCACTAAACTGCCAGATTTTAAGCCAACACACTACCACACTATGTTGTTCCGCTAGTGATAAAAAACGAACAAACAAAAAACAGCAAGATCAGAGCAAGGCACAGGTCTTCCAACAGATTTTTTAAAAGAAAGGGAAAATACTTAGGAATAAGATTTCTGATGATTTGGCTGATGACTGTCTTTGTCACCCATGTGCTTTTCTAGCTTGAGAATTATATCCAGGACAACATGAAGAAAGAAATGGTAGAGATACAACAGAACGCAGTACAGAACCAGACGGCCGTGATGATAGAAATAGGCACAAACTTACTGAATCAAACGGCAGAGCAAACACGGAAGTTAACGGATGTTGAAGCACAAGTAAGTGATGAAACAGAAAACCCGTAACGGTCGGGGCTAGTAACTGCTAGCGAGAAATTGCCCTGTGTGGCTACTTAGTTGGATGCTGGGCGAGGGAAGAAAGCTCGAGTGCAGCAGGAAAAAAGAGGAGTTGATAAGAAATTAACAATTTGTGGCTGGACAAGAATTTAAAATATGTTTTCATTTTTAATACTGAGGTTAAATTACATTTTTTTTTCTACGAAGGGCATTCAAATCTTTCATATGATGCACACTTGACACTCTATGAGAAATGCTCCTCTGCCTTGCTGGCATCCTCTGGACTCTAGATAAGTCCTCAGATTTTCGTTTAAGAAATGAAAAGCACTGGGGCACCTGGGTGGCTCAGTCAGTTGAGCATCCGACTCCTGACTTTGGTTTGGGTCATGATCTCATGGTTGAGGGATGGAACCCCACGCTGGGCTCTGTGCTGACAGTGTGGAGCCTGCTTGGGATTCTCTCTCTCCCTCTCCCTCTCCGTCCTGTCCCCTCCCCCTCAACACACGAACTCTCAATCTCTCTCTCAAAATAAAATAAACCTAAAAAAATGAGTACAAGAAACTTTGTTCTTTTATTTTTTAACATTTATTTACCTTGAGAGAGAGAGAGAGAGAGAGAGGCAGGCAGAGAGAGAGGGAGAGAGAAAACCTCAAGCAGGCTCCACACTATCAAAGCAGAGCCAGACATGGGGCTCAAACTCACGCACCCAACCGTGAGATCATGACCTGAACCGAAATCAAGAGTGGGACACTTAACTGACTGAGCCACCCAGGTGTCCCAAGTGACTTTGTTCTTAAATATAACTTTCAAGATAAAATCAAATCTCAAAGAACTATGGAAGCAGTTTGTGGTATGAGTTTCTAAAATCTGTGGTATGAGGTTATAGACAGAAGCAAGCAGCAGTTCTGGCACAGGGGGCTCGGCCATCGGCAGGAAGTCTTGAGTTCTCTAATGGGTCTGGTTTCACCATCACCTGGGGAGTGAAGCTGCATACGGGACTCGGCTCTTGCGGGCCTTGGCAGTTCGCACTATCAAGTGAGGGCTGGGTCCAATGACTGGCTTCTAAGTTCCCTTTTAGCTTTCAGGTTTTATGAGCTGCTGATTAATCGCAGCAGGAGAGAAAAACATGAACATAAGAAAAGAACAAGAGCAAAACAGTGAACATGAGAACATTAAAACACAATTCATCCAGAGTCCGGCCAAATGACATACAACCTGTGACTGAGTAAGAATAGTCCAGGTGGGAGGAGCACCTGGGGGGCTCCGTCTGTTGAGCATCCGACTTCAGCTCAGGTCATGAATTCGCAGTTCGTGGGTTCGAGCCCCAGGTCAGGCTCTGTGCTGACAGCTCAGAGCCTGGAGCCTGTGTCAGATTCTGTGTCTCCCTCTCTTTCCGCTCCTCCCCCGCTTGCGCTCTGTCTCTGTCTCTCAAAAATGAATAAATTAAAAAACAAAAATTAAAAAACAAAAAAAGAATAGTCCAGGTGGGAAAAAAGTGCTGTTGGCAGAATTTGCTGAGATGCTCCTAGTTCAAGTCTCAACATTGGTACATCTGCTTTCTGGTCTCTTTATAAGCTTAAGAAGTTAGTACCTTCCTACTCTCAGTTTTAAGTAATGCTCAAAAAAAAAAAAAGTAGATTTAATAGCAAATACTTTCTATGATGTATTATTATTTCCATATGCTACTTCAGCTGAAAGAAATGCCAGACATGAGCCAGAAGGGGACACGAGGTAAGAGAAACTACAAGCCTCCCAACTGTAATAAGATCACATCTAGAAGAGTACAGGTATTCTTTCCTTGTCTCCATAAGAAGTGTTGGATAAAGCAGGGTAAACAGTAGGAAGCAGTAGGAGAATAAAACACTTTTATCTGAGGCTGGACTAAGAAGTTACTTCTTTACCAAGTCTTTCCACAATGTTACAACAGTGTAGAAAAAATAGAACTGTATCACATGATGAATTCACAAGGTATGAAAATTGTAACCCCAAGAGGTGATACAAGGGAAAAATGAAAAGATAAAAATTTTAATGTAAGTATATCAACATATCTGTAGTTAATTATTAAAATAAATTAGTAATGCCTAAGTCACACCGCTCACCGTTTGATAGCAAAGCTAGCGGGAAATCAAGCTCATTCAAAAAATGTCTGTTGAGTAAACATTTCTCATATTTTCTGATAATGGTAATAAAGTGTAAAACATAGAGCAACGATTTATTTATTTCTTTTTCTTTTTTTTTTAAACGTTTTTATTTATTTTTGACAGAGAAAGACAGAGCATGAGTGGGGGAGGGGCAGAGAGAGAGGGAGACACAGAATCCGAAGCAGGCTCCAGGTTCTGAGCTGTCGGCACAGAGTCCAACATGGGGCTCAAACTCATGAACCGTGAGATCATGACCTGAGCCGAAGTCGGATGCTTAAATGACTGAGCCACCCAGGTGCCTCAAAAAAGCAATGATTTAAACCTTTGCTACATCCTGTGTAAGTCAGTTTTTCTAGCTTTTATTAAGCTTTGGTTGGATCACATGATTTTTAAAACATCAGTTGTGAAACTAGGTATCACATGATCTATGGTAATGGGAAAATCAGAAGATGACTATAAAGAAATCAGCCTATAATGTCCAACTAAACACATTAAAATGTCTGAACCTAGAAAAGGGACAAAATTATGCACCAAATCTATTTAAGGCATTTGTTGAGCAATTACTGTGTGAAACGGGTTTAAATCCAAACCTAAAATTTTCTGACTAGAAGATTCTTCTAGCCTGTCAGACTCAGAGGCTATTGAACTGGACAATGAGGGACAGGTAGAGATCGGAGGTCTTACAGACCAGAGACAACCACCTGACCTGGATAGACAGTAACCTGCTCTGGAGGCCTTTGGAAAAGTGATGGAAAAACATCGCAGTTGATCCTTGGTCGGTCAGGACCTATATGCCCTCCTCCCTATCTCTGGCCCATTGTGCTCATTTCCTAGCCCTTAGTAATTAAATAAAAGACCCAAGTTTCCAGTTCCTTTTAGAAATAACTGACAAAGAATATTTGGGCCCAAAGAAGATGTAGGCCAAATCTATATTCCAGGTGTTAATATTAAAACCCAACCTTTCTGCTAGCTAATGCCGTCATTCATTCAACAAGAATGAGCTCATGGTATGAACTCATCCAGCTTTGACCAAGGACAGGACTGTCCCTAAAGCTGCTCAGTGGGGCCAGACCAGGCCTTTTATGAATGACACAGACCCTGAACAAACAATGGTTCTCTCAAGGACCCTTATTCCTGGGCAACAATTCTGCCTTACACTTACACGTGATGTCACATCCTGAATAACCACAACCCAGAGGATGTGAGTAACAGACTCTTCCTGCTAGAAGGTAGCCGAACGCCAAAGAAGTCATCCTTAAAGTTGCTGGAACACGACAGGAACAGTGACAGTGCATATGACAGGGCCCAGAGAGCAAAACTGAACTTCATAGTGATGCATTACTGTTTCCCAACTGGCTGACATGACTTAAAATTAAAAAAAGAGAGCAGAGAAGTGGAAAAGAAAAAAAATGAAAGGCTAACCAAGTGAATACAAAGTAGGAAATGCTGGGCTAAAAATGAGCTATATTTGGTGCGCCTGGGTGGCTCTGTCGGTTGAGCATCCGACTTTGGCTCAGGTCACGATCTTGCGGTTCATGGGTTCGAGCCCCGTGTCGGGCTCTGTGCTGACAGCTCAGAGCCTGGAGCCTGCTTTGGATTCTGTGTCTCCCCCTCTCTCTGCCCCTCCCCTGCTAACACTCTGTCTCTCTCAGAAATAAACAAACATTAAAAATTTTAAAAATATTAAAAAAAGCAAAGAAAATAAAAATAAAAATGAGCTACATTTTTATAGAATGGAAGCATGTGACTTCTAACCATGTCGTCTACTGACAAGTAAGAGAACCGCATTTCGTTTTGAGCAGAGGCAAAACCTTTTTCATTTATCAACAACTTCTGATGTACTAAATATGACCATTGTATACTCCTACTTGGCTCACTGTGTGAAAAGAAATGCTAAAACATGACAACAGGAGCAGCATTATATTATTTGACACAAATACTACTGTCCAGAACTATTAAACACTTTCTAAAAAAAGACATGGTTGAAAAAAAAAAAAAAAACCCAGAAAAAAGAAAAACAACCACAGTCTGAGGCAATCCAGGACTTCAAGGTTTTTCTGAACATGAAGAATATGCCAAAATAAGATACTTGGGTAAATAAAAAACGCTTTAGTTATGTTTTCCTATAATTTAGCTGACTTAATTAAAAGGAAGTTATATGTAACTTTAAAAATGACAAATAGGAATTTTATTTTGTTACATTTAGGTATTAAATCAGACAACAAGACTTGAACTTCAGCTTCTGGAACATTCCCTTTCCACCAGCAAATTGGAAAAACAGATTTTGGACCAGACCAGTGAAATAAACAAATTGCAAGATAAGAACAGGTAATAAAAACACACAAAAAAATTTATAAGCCAGAACTGCGTACCTTGTAGATCTGAAAGCCTATTTCACGTGACTATCATTTCTAAGAATGGCTTCCAAAATGCCAGATTTCTTAATGCATAGGGTCAGGACTGGACACCTCGTGAGGGAAAGGCAGGGAGAGGGTTTGGGAAAAAGTGGAAGTGTGCCTTCTAATCCAGTCTTCAATGTTTTTCATTCTCTGGCCCCTTAAAGATTCTCCTCCAGTGATTCTCCAAGCTCTGCCTCAATACCGCCCAAGTTAATCTGTGACAAAATGCTGCCAGTGTCTTGGAATAAAAGGAACACTGGCCCGGGCTTTTTACCTTTGCCTCTGGGAACGTCATCACTTCCAATGCAAAATGACCCACAGGTGGAAAACTACACTTACACTGTAAACAAGGCACATTTCATGGTGCAAAAGTTACTCTTAAAACATATGATAAAGTAAAAATGGAAGTCATTAATAAATATTATGTTAATATTTAAATAAGATCTAGAAAAATCTCAAGAAAGCCAATACAAAAACAAACTTTGGGTGATCAGTGGGGATTGTTTTCAAAGGCTTATTGCAGACGGGAGTACACGAAGATAATTTTGTCTACCAACTTGTTTCTAACCAAGATGTGCATATGACATGGAGAATGGTCAGATAACAATATACTGTATTTCAGAACTAAGTAATTTCAAGTAAATAATTTTTTCTTACCCAAAAATGACGATAAACTTATTGTCTTATGATCATTCTTTCCTGTTAATCAAGACCTCAGCTGAAATAATTCTTTCTCTTCTTTGGGTAACAAGTTTAGCCCACTATTGATTAAGAATTTTCAAAAGCAAATAGATTTATTTTTTTATTCTTTTGCAAATATAGTTTTTTAATTCAAATATTTTTCTTTAGTGTTTCAATGTTTTTTCTTCTGCAAAGTAAAAAAATAAAAGTTTGAGACCAATCGTTGAGATACAACAATCTCTTAAAATGGTCTTATTTAATAATGTTCTCTTTTATTTAATGAAGTTGCAGTGACAGGAAGATACAGGAGCTGAGTGATTACTTTTGTTGCTTGCCAAAACAATATGGGCTGGGAGATACCTAGGTTTTGATTAGTTTGTTGAATGTACCCTGGTATTGCACACCATCCCCTCCTTATGTTTCTAATTTAGTATGCTAAAACACGAAAATTATCAGTTAAGCATGTCAGTTATGTTTCCCGAGTATCATCTTTATAAATATTTGCCAAATCGTACTGCCTTTTGCCTTGAGGAGTATAAATCTTCTTCCTGAGTTCAGACACACTGCTTCATGTTTTCACTTACTACAAGTAAACTTCGTTACGCACAGTCAGCTGGAATTGCTTTGAAATACAATCAACAACTTTCCCTACATCCTTTGCTCATCACGATTTGGGGAAATGTCTCTGTATGTCAAAGCTTCACAACATATAAAATAGTGATCCCAACCATCCTGAGGCTCGCTGTACCTTCTGATTATTCTTGCCTATGTGATCCTCCAACTTTTTTATTTTTTTACTTAAATCTTTCACGTTGTCCTCCAGTTGAATCTACATGGACCAGCAGTACACTTTTCCAATACTCGGGAGTTTAGTTTTATATGACATTAAGTTTAAACATCACATTTCCTCCGTAAAACCGCCGTGTCAAACATACCCGACACGCTAAGACTGTGTATCACTTACAAGAGCAGTGCACCACAGCCTGGGCTGCAAATCTCTCACTCACGCGGGAGTTGTACACAGATTGTTTCCGAATGGCCTCTCAGAGTATAGATCGTGAAAGGGATAGCTTTTTATCAGCAGACTTGTCATAAACACCACACGTAACAACTCTATACCTGCAGGAAGAATAATCTTTGCAGGGGCTGCAGAAATCACAGCCTCTTTTGACACAAATATGAAATGACGATAACAAGGCTTCTGTTGATGATGGTAAATAAATAAAAATAAGGAAACTGTGCAGATGATTTTTCATCTTTCGGTGAGTTTGGCATGCTGTGTTTTCTGGTGCCTTACGTTTTGACTAGCCTAGGATTTCGCTCGCAAGAACATCGTTACAAATATATGTGAATGTTTTGCACATGTGCCAAACCATTTCTTTAAATTACTTTCAATGTGTCTCCAAAAGTGCAACTGTTTTCTTCATGGAATAGTTTCAGATGAAGTCAGAGTGCTGATCAGGGTCGATGATATTCTGAAAATTGCCACTATACCATTTTTAGGTTCACCAGCTGAAGGTGAAAATTACTATGTGTTTTTCACCTAATCATTCCTTTTTTTTTTTTTTCTTTTAAAAATAAAGGATTCATTTAGGCCCTAGTTGTACCAGCTCGATTAAATTGTGATTATTGTTACGGTAATTATTGTTATTGAAAAGTGCTGCCATGGATGCTGCCCCTTTCTAAAGAGAGCCAATAAAAACTCATAAAAGAAACAGGATTCAGCCTTGGTATTTCTGCCTACACACGGTATTTCCTCACACTCCTTACCTGCCTGTGAGTTATGTTAATAGGAAGATAAGCTGTACTTAAGTCCAATTTTTATGGTGATGATCACATTGATTTCCCTGTATCAGAAAACCAAACACCACGCTACAGAGTGTTACCCACCGTATGGATTCCCCATACCGCCCCATCTCCTTCCTTCCGCCACTTAGCACTCTGGGCCTCGGTATCTGTTGCAGCGTGGAGAGTTGTTGCTATGAACTTGCACTCGATTCTCATCTATTTTATCCTATGTAATTAATTCGCTCTCATTTAAAAAGTGCTGATTGTGACTCATTAAATGGATCTCACAGGCCAGTAACAGGTCCCAATCTGCATTTTGCAAAGTGTTGCTGGAGGATATGATCTGACACTCCTTATAGCTTTAAATGCCATGATCTGTGCTTCCGTGCCTACATGGTCCTGCTCTCAGAGCCAGTGTGGTCTGGGGTGACCTGCTAAACTCTTCAATACAGGCTAATTTTTAAAAAAATTAAAAAAAAATAATTTTTCAATACAGGCTAATTTAAAAAAAAAATATCCATCTAGGAGTGTTCACACTCTCATTCACACTCTGGAGCATAGGACTGTCCCATCTTTCTCTTATGCCTCGTCACAAAGTATTAAAGACAACAGAATACAGCTGGATAAGAAATTTCAAGCAATGTCATTTTGAAGGCAGTGTAGATTAGTAATTGAAAAATGCCTCACTTATTTTATGTTAATTGTCTAGGTCAAGCATCACAGGAGTGCTTTGAAAGCACACTGCCTATAATGATAGTACTAGAAATGATTTCAGGCAGAAAACAGAAAAGCTTTATGTATTTATTATTTTTTTATATTTATTTAATTTTAGAGACAGCACAAGTGGGGGAAGGGCAGAGCAAGAGAGAGAGAGAGGATCCCAAGCAGGCTCTGAGCTGTCAGCACAAAGCCTGACACGGGGCTCCATCCCACGAGCCATGAGATCATGACCTGAGCTGAAATCAAGGGTTAGATGCTTCACCGACTGAACCACCTGGGTACACCTTGTGCGTTTATTTTTAGGTTAACTTCTGCTTAGAGTAAGTCATCTTAGTTTTTAAATTAACAAAATGATACACAATTAAAAGAATAAGCTGATAGCAGGAAAAATAATGAGATGTAATAGTTCTAAAAGAGGAGAAAACTGATGAAATATAAATAAAGTGCAAATCAAGGTATTACAGTAGCTGCTTACTTTCTGACTTGGAATAGTGAACAACACTTACTGTCATATACCAATTTACAAGGATTTGGCTGGGATAAATTTAAGACTTACAACTGAATTTCTAATAATAATTATTTATACTGATTGTTACTGCTTATAGGTAAGACCTTTAGTGGGTAGTCAGTTTCTTGGCTGAGTAATGTTGGTCACAGAATTAAAGATTCAGAAAATGTTACTGCCCTCAAAAAGGCATCGTAGACTTACAGATTATTTGAACTAGGAAGGACCTCAGAGATCTTTATCTAATCTACTGCTTTCATTTTACATAGAAATTTATATCTACAGGTGGATGTTCATTTAGATAGACATTCACCTGAGATGCAGACAGGGAACAGCCTGACGCAGGTGACACAGGTGGTCACATGCAGAAGTGAGGTTCTCAGCCTGGGCTTTCCACTCGCCCCCATGTGCTCCCAACACCAAGGCCGCCTTCTCATTGTCCACAATTCCCTTCAGCAAAATCATGGTCTTCAAATGCACTCCACGTGATAACTTCTAATTACGGACCTTACATTTTGGTTAGGGTATTTTATCCTCATATCTATGTCCCATCTGCTTATCTACAGTTCTCGGCAAGTTTGAGAGCTTCTTCAGGGCTGCAGCAACTCCTTTAACATCTTAACAGAGGGCCTTGGAGAAGCAGGAATTCAATAAATATTAAAGATTGTTTAAGAATTACAAAACCGAGAGGCACCTCAGTTGTTCAGTCAGTTAAGCGTCCGACTTTGGCTTAGGTCATGATCTCATGGTTCGTGAGTTTGAGCCTCATGTTGGGCTCTGTGAGGACAGCCCAGAGCCTGGAGCCTGCTTCGGATTCTCTGTCTCCCTCTCTCTCTCTCTCTGCCCCTCCCTCACTTCCGCTGTTTCTGTCTCTTGAAAGTAAATAAGCATTACAAAAAAAAAAAAAAAAAAAAAGTACAAAACTGAGTTGATGTATATAAAGCAATCAGAAAACCCTTCACTAAACTAACAATTATTTCCCTCTACAAGTTTCCTGGAAAAGAAAGTACTAGACATGGAAGACAAGCATATTGTTCAACTACAGTCGATAAAAGAAGAGAAAGATCAGCTCCAAGTATTAGTATCCAAGCAAAATTCCATCATTGAAGAACTAGAAAAACAATTGGTGACCGCCACGGTGAATAGCTCAGTTCTCCAAAAGCAGCAACATGATCTGATGGAGACAGTTCATAATTTATTGACTATGATATCATCAAACTGTAAGTCAAATTTACCTATCATCTTTTCTTCTGTTTTAATTGCATTGGTTAAATGAAATTCAAAATCCTTAAAAATTCTCATCTGTCAGAAAAGGACTATTTCTCTTACATGTTTCCTATAAAAGCTTTACAGGGTCTTAATACAGAACCAATTAAAAAAGAAGGAGGAAGTAATTCCACTTCTGGGTATTTACCCAAAGAATATGAAACCACTAATCCGAAAAGATACATGCACCCCTCTGTTTATTCCAGCATTATCTACAATAGGCAAATTATGGGGAAAATATATGTATGTAATGGAATATTATTCAGCCATGAAAAAAGAATGAAATCTTGCCATTTGCAACAACATGGGTAGAACTAGAGGGCATTATGCTAAGGAAGTAAGTCAGTCAGAGAAAGACAAATACCATATGATGTCACTCATACATGGAATTTAAGAAACAAAACAAATGAACAAAGGAAAAGAAAAGAGAGAGAGAGAGACAGAACCAAAATACAGACTCTTAACTATGAGAATAAACTACTGTTACCAGAAGGGAGGTGAGTGAGGGGATGGTGGAAGCAGGCGATGGAAATCAAAGAACACGCTTATCATGATGAGCACGGAGTCAGGCCGTTCCCTGAATTGTGGAATCACTATGATGCACACCTGAAACTATTATAACACTGTATGTTAACTGTACTGGAATTAAAATTTTTAAAAATGCTGTTCAGGAAGGAAGAATAAAATAGAATAAAAATAAGGAAGAAGAGGAGAGAGGGAATACATATTTATACGAATTAATTATTATGAGGCAAAACACCCCAAACATGATTCCTGGGCTCAAAGAGCCTACTCTGAGTTATAGTTCCATCATTACCTGGTGCTATGAGGCTGGACAAGTTACTAATCCACAGTGGACTTTATTTATTATGTGGAAAAAGCGAATCTAAACCCAGAGGACTGTTGTGAAGATTGAGCTAATGCTTGCATTGACTGGCATAAAACTGGCACTCAAGATATGTCAGTTCCCTTCTCTCAGTCCATTCTTAGTTATGTTTTGCCTACTTTATTACTGTTTTAACCTTCCAATCTCCCTTGGATATTAGAGGAGAAAAGGGAGGCAGCTTCAGTCATTAATCCGAAATGTGATACATAATCTGTGCGGTATTTTCATTTTAAGTCTTTTTCGTAAACAAATCGGGTCTAGTTCTTACTGTGGCTTATTTATTTCCTAATGTCCTTTAAACTTGTGTTCTCTTGGCACGGATGCATTTTACATCCTGTGAAGATATTCTTCAGTTTCATAAGAAATGTGTTCTCTCATCATCCTCGAGCCATGCAGTTATCCCAATCTTAATAGAAACACTTAAACGAGGTTTCTACTTACACAAGGAAACAAACAGAAACAGCGCTATCTTGATGCTAAATGGCAGGATTGACACTGGAAGGCCAGTTCGCAGTAGGCGCCTTCCAGCTAGAGTTTCAGTCTGTTATAACTGGGAAAACTCAGAGTTTTAGCTTCATAGAAAAGGAAAAGACAATCATCTGATACCTGGTGGGAGCAAGATAACTTGAGGTGTTAGCTCTGAGGAGCCAAAGTAGAGAAAACCATGCAGCTCAAATCCTGGCAGAGATCAGGAGCACAGGAGAGACAGAGTAGCAGAAATGGCTTTCCTTTCCCCACGTGTCTCTAGCTGATGTGACGGCAGAGACTGTCTACCTGTAATGCCCACCCATACATCTAGTCCAGACACCTGTGCTTTGGTAGGTCTCTAGAATTACTATAAATACCTGCAAGAACGATCGAACACACACACACACACACACACACACACACACACACACACACACCTTTTTTCTAATGGCAGAAAGGGTTGGGAAATCTAAATGTTGAGAGCAGAGTAAAAATCTGAGGGACTTTTGTAATACTAGGACTTTTTGTCTTAGAGTAAGAATTTCAAAAACATAGATAAATTAATGGTAGTCTTGAACACAAACTACTGTGGGTCAGGGGCTAAAAATCCAAAGAATACTTAATGTCTTTACCCAACAGTCTAAAGAAATATATCAGGACGTGGCCTCTGTATGGGATATGCCACGCAGCCACTGGAGAGGTACCACTGTTTTTAGGTACGTTTTTTTTTTACTCTTTTGCAGTAACTTTATGTGATTCTAGTCAAGATGGAAGTTTTTTTTTTTAAAGTAATTATTACATTTAATTGCAAAATAGTTGCATTACATGTAGTTGATTAATAAAAAAAGAAGTATGGCTTACTGGAGCAATTTTTTTTGGAAAGGAGAAGAGCTGGTGTGTCCCTTTTGCTTATTATAAGAATTCAAACGTAATAAAACTCACCACTGAGTGCATCTCAAAATAATAAACTTTTATCTTTTCATGAACTCCCTTTAAATGCTTTCCTATTTTTTTTTTTTAAAGCAGCGAAGAACTCCTTCAGTGCTAAGGAAGAAGCAGTCGTTTTCAGAGACTGTGCAGAAGCATTCAAGTCAGGGAGGACAGCGAATGGCATCTACACGCTGGTGTTCCCAAACTCCACAGAGGAGATAAAGGTATGGGGACAGGGTCCTGTTTTCAACTACCTGGCCGGAAACAGGCTTCCTGGAGGCCGAGGAAGTACATAACACAGTTCACACGCCCAGCCCCTTCCCCGCTTCACGCGCAGCCAAGCCACAAACGCAGAGCGTCTACCTCACAATAGGTGCTTGCCGAGGGCTTCAAGTGCAGTCACTGTGCACAGATGCTGACCGTACACATCAGTGATGCAAAAATTTCTATCTCATAATGTAGGAGACAGATCTCTCTCTCCTATTCTCGTCGCGTTTAACTTAATCATCGCACTGTGAGTTGTTTTCCTTAAAGCGTCAGACTGGTTTCACTCATTTTAAAGAAAATGTCTTCTAAATACTAGAGTTTACATAAGCAAATAGTTTGTCTTTCACGGGCTATTTCAAGTAGCAATGGTATTCCATCAAAGAAAGAAAAAAAAGGCTCGCGTAGGTCACAACTAAAACCACCACAAGAGCTTTGCTTTGACACAACCACGGTACCTTGGTTTGCAGAAGGGATTTATAGACATCTCATGCTCTAGCATAGAGCATATAGGAAGACCTATATTCGGTAGTAGAGGCTTAAATAAAATGAATAGTCATTGCTGCTTTGTCAAAGACATCCTGAAGTGAAACTGCCTTATTTTCTTCCCAACTGCGAGTGTGTGACTCAAGAATATAGTGACACAAATACAGTGTGGGCTATTCCCTCGATTCATCCCAGGGTGCTAGCAGATCCCGCCCCGCCCCCCACTCCAAATGATTCTGTGCCATCAGTACAAACACTGTTACACTGTAAGAGGCCGAAAACATCTTAGTGTCATTACAGAAACAGTTCCAGCCTGGTGGACTCACTGTAAGGGTCTCAGGGACACCCAGGAGTCTGTAGTCCACACCATGTGGATTGCTATCCACGTGGGTGGGCTATCCTTACCCCATCTAATGTAGGCTGGAAGACTTAAAACATACCACCAAAGAGAGAGGCTCATTTTCTTCTCAAGTATTTGGACTTTATTTCAAGGCATAAGCTCAATTACTTTGTAGAAAGTGAACCAACAGCCAGAACCTTTCAGCAGGAGAAGTTAGGATATAGCTGGATTCAATTATTCTTAGTCCTTCTGGATTACTCAGGGAGCATGATTCCTGAAGTTGCTTTGGGAGACACCGAGCTTCAGGTAAGGAAAAAAAAAAAAATCACATTCCCAAGGAACATTTCAATGTGGCTTCTCCTTAGAAGGTTTGATAAGTTAAAACAATATTACATGAGATTCGACATGAAGTCTTTTATAATGATTAGACAGCTGTATATATTAAATGATTATAAATATGCTTGCATCTAATTCGAACAGCTAGATGTGGAACCAATGTAAACACTTCTTTTTTTTTTTTTTTTTTTTCTACAATCTTTTAATGTTTATTTTTGAGAGAGACGCAGGGGGACAGACCACGAACGGGGAAGGGGCAGAGAGAGGGAGACAGAATCCGAAGCAGGCTCCAGGCTCTAAGCTGTCAGCACACAGCCTGACGCGGAGCTCAAAATCACCATCTGTGAGATTATGACCTGAGCGAAGTCGGTCGCCCAACCGACTGAGCCACCCAGGCGCCCTTATGAACGAACCAATGTAAACACTTCTAGAGAAGGCCATAGATACTGTATCACAATGGAAATTTTAGAGGCTCCTGGAAGTGTTACCTCTTTGAACTCAGTATTATCCTCAGTATTTAAAATGCAAATAAAGAAAAACACTTTCAAAATTTAAGCATTAAGGGTTTAAAGACAGAGAATTTGAAGCAGTAACCTATACTTTGATTATGAATTTAAAAGATAAATATTGTGCTATTCAAGATAATACTTTCCAAAGAAAATCTTTCTAATTCACTCGTGCTGCTTTAAATCAACCTTGGAAATCAGTTAATGTCCCCAGTGCCCTAGAAGCAGCGCATTAGCGAGGAGAAAAACAAAACATAAATGGTCTGTTGCAGATGAGAAAGTAACGAACAGATTCTGTGCTATGGCTCTGGATCCCCTTTGCAATGTGGTTTTCATAAGTTTTTGGGAACTACTGTCTGTCACCAGATGTTGGTCTCTTCTTGGCCGAGAGCAAATGGGGACAGGAGTGGCAATGGGAGGGGGAACGAGGATATCAGTGCAAGGTGGACGCTTTGCAAATCCGGAGGGCAATCGCCCACTACAGGGCCCCAACCTACTGCTCTGAAAAGGTTTTCCTGACTCAGCGCCATGTTCCCGCCCCAGGGCGCTCAATCAACCCCACCTCCTAACTGGAGGATTCTATGGCAAGATGAAGATATATAGTACTGTGGGGTGGGGGCGGGAGTATGTGACATGAGCCTCAGGTCATGGTTGGAAACATTAGGATTTATCCTTCTTTTAAACATTTGCAGTAAAAACAACTCATTTACACAGCAGGGAACAGTAATCTTACAAAACCTCAATTTTCACATCTGTAAAATAAATGCTCCGGATTAAGTTACTTGTAGATTCCCTTTCAGACTTAAGCCTCCGTAATTCACAACCTGATCCAGGGAGAGAGGGTCTGAGAGACTGGAGTTTAAATTCTGGCTCTGCCAATTTGCGCCTCTGAACAAGTCGTTTCCCAATCTGTAACATCATGAAGTAACCCCAGTCTTCTAGAGCTGTTCCGAGATGACGATGGAGATCCGACACTTAGGACAGGGCTTGGTACTTAACCATCAGTTCGATAAATAGGAACCGTTTACCACTCGGACTGCCCCCAAAGATGCCGGGATAATTTCTCTGCATGACAGGGTAGTCATTTTTGCCCTGTTTCTTCTAGTTCAGGAAAAGAACGTTCAGCAGATCTCTGGGCTGACCTTTTCCAAAAGGGCCCAAGTATTTCAACTTTATTTTTGAAAAACCCATTAGGTTTCTGCAAACAATAAAAACTGCACCAGAGGCATTTGAATATGCTCTTGCTGGTCAGAGACCTAATAACTGCCTTCCCTAAATTTCACAGGGTACCTGTCCCCTAGTGCTTATCTGTGGGTTTGCGGCTTTATCAGTCATTCACCATGGCCTCAGAGCCGAAGCATGGCATTTAAATCAAGCATTATTTGTTGAAAGACTTTGAAGCAAGATGTCAGGTCCCTGAACCATGTAGTCGTGTGCTAACCAAAAGTATCAACCGCCCTCAGGTTTGTTGTAGCTGGAGGGGTAAGGTCTTGGGCATTGTCCGAAGACTTCTGCTTTCCTGATCCTGAGATAATCTACCTCGTCCTTTTCACTCCGTACTCTCTGGCTATGTGGACGACTCTCTTTGAACATGATCTTCCCCTGAAAGTTTCACAACTCAATTCACCATGACACTTCAGCTTCTATGAACTCTCTGTTGTTTTTTCTTTTTAAGTGGGACAAGAAAACATTGAGGAAATGTTCTCATCATCTCATCACTGTCCGTGGTGGAGTTAGAGATTAGTACGGCCCCACCCATTTCCACACGGGCGGTGACTCTCAGCCAATCTGGACTCTGATTTTCATACAAAACTGAACTTCTCTGATTTTAAGTATCATTGACTTCATCGTAATGGTGATTTTGACAGCAAAGAATCAAACATTCTTGGAGTAAGGATAGGCTTGCCCCAATCCATATCCGGTCTTTCCACCCACCGGCATGCTATTTAGGATCCAGAGGAAGTGGACTTCTCTGTACACATATGACTCCTCAAACCAATATTCAGCTAGTTTACTATACTGATTTTCTTAGAAGACACTGAGAAAACTAAGCAGTACGGACCACTGGGTGGACTACGGGCAAACAAGAGGCAGCATTATTCATGAACTGAGATCAGCTTGGAGCTGTGTTGAGGGACTTCTGGTCTCTTAACAAAAAGGTCAAGTTACTCTGTTTTGGGCTGCATGGTATGGTAGAAAAAGCAGTACAGAATGAAAAATCTGAGAGACCTTATTCAAGTCCTATATCTTGCACTTCCGGTCAAGTTAATCTCACTTTATCCATTGTTTTCTCCTTTCAAAAGTGCAGCATGACAGCATCACAGCAAAGTTGCTTCAGGGTTGCTGATGACCTATACCAAGTACCAAGTGTGGTACTTGGAACAGAGTGGTATTGAGCAATGATCACAAGATAATTAACAATAATAATACACCAATACAGGGAGACAATAAGGGGTTACCTTAAGCAGGTCAGTTTTATCTATCTGGTTAATTAAAAATGGGAAAATCATTTTATTCTTAATAAATGTAGTTTTCTTTTACTGGAGCATATGTTTCCAAACATAGGATCATCAGGGAAAGCTATATGGGCCAACGGGCCCTTGTAGACACGGAGAGAAGTCTGCTGGAGAACAGGGAGCTGGGTCCCCAGGGCGGCTGTCTACATCGTTAGCAACGAGGTGTCAGGCAAGCCGCTTAAAATGAAAGAGGGGGTCTACGCTTTTTCTTGGTTCTCCTTCATCCCCCATTCTTTATAATTTTAACTCACAAATGCAGAATAGTTTACATTTAGACCTACTCTGCCAAAATTATCTCTACCATTTCCCCAAAACACAAAGGAAAACAACAGGGGAAGACTATTTCTCATTGGCTTTGAACATTAACTTTCATATTTACTACCTTGTATGCTGTAGGAAAATTTATCATAACCTTCTGGGAAAATTTTTCGTTCTACTATAATCTCATTATTTAAAACTATTTATGTAATCTTATTTTCAGGGGTTTTCAATTTCATAATAAAACTCCAGCTGAGTGGAAACTGAGCATGCATGGTCCTAGCCCAAGAAGGAATTCTGTGTTCTGAGCAAAGTTTAAACCCACCAAGCCAGTTTAAAAGCAAAAATAAAAATAGCTAGGAAGTGAAATACCACGGGCAGTGAGCAAAGTACAAAGAGGCTTGAAGTCCTGATCTGTGGGTCAGAGCTCCCAGCGGATTCTCAGGTCCCATACACCAGGCTGGGTGCACAGAGCCTCAGATCTCTCATACTGAGGGGTGAACAGACTCTTATCCCATGTGGAAGAAGCCTTCTAGCCCCACAACGTAATATAATAGGGGTCTCAGAAAACCTACAGTGCAAAAACACCCCTTCTACACAACTCTCTGCAAAGCTGATAGGGACTGACAACTACCATAAAACTTCCTGGGGTTGCAAACACCAGTTAGTAGATTTCTATAGGTTGGAGATGAGGTTTGGGGCCAAAATGCCAAGATGTCCCATTCACAGTAAATCTCTAAGAAACAGCGATCTTTGGGTCAGCTGTTGGGGGTGGGTCTTTAGCCTAGAACAGAGGAAAGTCATACTGTCATCAGCACTGAAATCTTGTTCTACTACTGTTTACCTGCCATCAACATTTTCAATTCCTGGTTCTTAACATACAATAAAACCTTGGATTGCAAGTAACCTGTTCTGGGAGTGATCCACAAGAGGAGCAAGCATTTCTAGTAAATTTTAACTTGATAAGGGAGCAATGTCTTGCAATACGAGTAGTACGTGAGGGGTGCCTGGATGGCTCAGTTAAGCTTCCAACTTCGACTCAATTCATGATCTCATGGTTCAGGAGTTTGAGCCCTGTGTGGGCCTCTGTACTGAGAGCTGGAGCCTGGAGCCTGCTTCAGATTCTGTGTCTCCCTGTCTCTCTACTTCCCCCACCCCCCACAACCACCCCGTGCCATTTGTGCTCTGTCTCTCTCTGTCAAAAATGAACATTTAAAAAGTGCAAACAAACAAACAAAAAGAGTATGTGACACCAAGCGTCACATGATCACAACTGAGCCAATGGTTCTTGAAATTCGCTTTGATATACAAGTGCTGTGCATTACAAGCATGTTTCTGGAACAAATTATGCTCATAAGCCAAGGTTTTACTGTATTTAAAACCAGGGCACCTGGGTGGCTCAGTCGGTTGAGTGTCCGACTGCAGCTCAGGTCATGAGCTCACGGTGTGTGGGTTCGAGCTCTTCGTCAGGCTCTGTGCTGACACCACTTCGGATCCTCGGTCTCCCTCTCTCTCTGCCCCTTCCCCATTTGTGCGCTTTCTCTCTCTTTCTCTCTTAAAACTAAATAAACATTTAATGTATTCAGAATGATCTGCTTCTTGGAAGGCCACAAAGATTGACCCCATGGCACGAGTCACATGATAGGTATCTCCATCTGTCCTGTTTCCGTGAGTTCCAATGAAGACCTGACTCACTGATGTTTCCCACACAATGACTGTGCACTTCCCATTGGCAGGCATACTGCGACATGGAGACGGCTGGAGGTGGGTGGACCATCATTCAGCGGCGGGAAGATGGCAGTGTTGACTTCCAGAGGACTTGGAACGAATATAAAGTGGTATGAATACTCTTCAACCCATCTGAACACAATTTTCTTTGTGAAAACTGATTTTCAAGATCTGCAGAACCTTCACCACAAATCCAAAACTAACCAATGACTGTTGACAATTTTTGTTATTCAAGGGTTCCCTTTAGCTGATGCTTCAGTCTCCCCAGTAACGAATGATCCTGTCAGTGTAGTATAAACTAGAGATCAAAACAAAGGCATGCAAGTGAGAGGCTTATTTTTAATGGCAGGCTCGGTGTTTTTCGGTAACCCAACTGTTTTACAAAACTGCACGTCAATAACCTGAGCGGTTTATGCTCATGTTTCTCCTGGTGATTCCCCAAGTAGTTCTAATTACTCTAATACTAATTTCCTTCCAGTAGCAGCTTGGTTTCTTAAAGCAGACCTTTTAAAAATCTACTTTCTTATCTGGAAGACCCCCAAATTTTCAGAATACAGGAAAGAATTTCTGCTGAGTATCTGACAGTCACCCCAGGTTAAACTGATAGGCTACTGATTTCAAATACATGAATTAAAAATAAATGAGGTGACTGAATTTTACAACTTGGATTACAGGGATTTGGGAACCCTTCCGGTGAACACTGGCTGGGAAATGAGTTTGTTTTCCAAGTGACCAATCAACAGCCCTACGTGCTTAAAATACACCTTAAAGACTGGGAAGGGAATGAAGCGTATTCACTGTATGAACATTTCTCCCTCTCAAGTGAAGAATTCAATTACAGGTGAGTTATATGTAACTGAAAGACATTAATGGATTTGCTGTGCGACTATTCCAGGAAGGGAGAGCCCGACTGCATTAAGCAGGATCTGAAGTACTCAGAGGATACCTTAATGGAAAAAACTCTCATTTCTTAGAGTTCTATGCTGCCTTTCCGTAACTATCTCTAGTTTTAAAATTCCAACTTAGGTTTTAACAATATGAGGGACGCTTCATTTGTTTTGTTGTATTTGCTGCGTATCCTCAAGGAGTAGATGAACCCTGCCTGGCAGCTGACAGGCATTGTTCAACAAATATTTGTAGACTATGTGGATGTTGCGTCTGTATCACAAAATGCCATGCCAAGATCATGACACATGTACACCTAGGACTATGTTGTTTTCTTCTGAAAAGGTTTGAACAGTTCAATCTATCTTTCTGCAGCTTGAACGCCCTCGATTGTAACGTTCCATCCCCAAGTCAGGATGAGTTACCAAGTTTAAAAAGTGGCAGAATGAGGTGGGAGGCTTAGTCATGCAAACTCCTTTACTCTCTGCTAGAGAAACAACAGTTGATTCACAGCACTCCCTTAGTATTTGCCTTGCCCCACGCATTTGGCGGCACTAATCTAGAATGTTCCAAGAAAAGCACGGGCATCCTTGACTCAGAATGTAGTTTCTGGCTCTCAAACGCCGTGAGAGTGCAAGCGGAGAACAGCGAAGGCACCGAGAGACCACTGCCTGGAGAGCTGCTATTAGGGCAGGTACCGGGAAGGCGCGTATGCCGTCAGGGAAGGAGGTACCTAGAAACGCACGTGCAAGGCCAGACAGAGAATGGGGAGGTCGCGTGCCAGGTGGCACCGCGGGAATTGGCCTCAGGAGGCACAGCAGAACTGTCCAGTCACCGACACAGCCCTGAAGGGCTCTGAAAGGCGTAAGCACACGTCACGAAAATACATACACTGAGGTCAGAAATAAAGTTCGATGGGAACGCCACGGAAAACAGTGATCTACAGTCCCAACTGAATCTCACTGACACCCAACTCAGACCCTCTGCCCAATAGGAAATCTGAGATCTAAACAGCTTGGAAAATAAACACGATCTCAAAGTCCTGGAGCTGGCTTCCCAGGGGAGGGTCACAGTGAACAGCAGAGAAATAAATATAGGCTGAGCAGCTTGCCTCAACAACTACCCGAGGACCACATAATGTCCAGTAGGTGCTGCTTTAGAAGCAGGGGTCAAAATTCTGAAAACTCTGAACGCAGCTAACGTATGGCTAGCACTGACATGACTTTTAGAAAGTCAGTGAAACAGGGCCCAGCAAGTCTCCTTAGAGACAGATCAGGGCTCTCCTGGAAGAGCAATGACTCAGATGGATGAAAAGATAGGTGTTTGGGCCTCACTGCAGCTCTAAGTCGACTCCAAAGAGATCAAAACGTCAATGAATTTTTAGACACGAGTGGTTGGTCATTGTTTTACGTCCAAGCTAAATATTTTCTCAACTGGCAACAGTTAGGAATCTACAACAGAGGAATTAAAAAAAAAAAAAAAAAAGAAAGAAAGAAAGAAAAAAAAAGAAAGAACCACAAAAAATTAAGGATTAGACTGTTTATATAAGGAGATTTTACAAAATGGGTCATTACCCTTGTATGCTGACATTATAAAGATATTTTAAACTGAGATGGTTCTTAACAGATATTTCCTTTAGAAATGTGATCAATTTTTGGATATGCCATTTAAAAGAGCACACGTTCACTTAAAGCTCAGTTTAATTCACTTGGTCGTACTACAGCCACAGAGGTGTTTTTTTTTTTTTTTTTTCCCCCTCAAGAAGTGTTCTCCAAAGGTTGGTAAACCGAAAAATAAATGTTCTAAGGAAGGGCAAAATGCATCAATAGAATATTTTTTGTTACTGAAGCTAAAAACGATTTGTATATTAAATGTTAAAGACTGGTCACTTTTCACAAACATTCTGGCAGCTCCATACAGTGAGATGTCATTATCAAATGCTGGCACTGTTTTGTTTTCTTTGTTTTTTTCACTCCACTGTTCTATAAAATCAACGATACCAATTTAAAGCAGTTTTAACAACGTAGTCATTCTTAATAACCAAAATTTAAAAGAAAGCAACTATAAAGCAAGGGCCCATACAACAGAAGGATCTAATATGATAGCAACCTTCCTCACAAAGACAAATAAAAAACAGTATTCTCACGGATTCTGCTCACTTTTGGCGAAATTTCATGAGTCCCGTAAGAACCAATGTTGTTCAAAGGAGATAAGAGACTGGAAAGGAGTAAGGGCAAGCATAATGGTTTATCTCAACCCTATCTATGATTAATGAGAAGGGCCTGCAAAGAAATTAAAGTGTTTCAGAAACCCACAAATGAGTACGACATACATGAACGCTTCGCAGCAGGTAATCAGAGGCTGCGTTAGGGGCCGGGGTCATTTTTGAAACACGAGGATAGCACTGAAATTCAGAAATTCAGCCAATGCCTTGGGAGGTGGGGGGGTTCTAGGGCTGCAATACGAAAAACGATTTTAAATCTAAGTCATTAACACACAAGTGACTTAGAACCAACATTTTATGGAACTCTGCTTAGCGTGCTCCATGCCCCCATCTTTTCAGAACTATTCCTCAATAAACTAACATCCCTGGTAAGGTTCTATCAGGGCCGAAGCATAACAGAGGATTTTGATGCGTCTAGTGCAGATTCTAGCTCCACCATGCTCCTATCTCTGAGCCTCAACAATTTTATACGTAAATTTTTTTAATGTTGATTTATTTTGGGAGGGAGAGAGAGTGAGCGGGGGAGGACCAGGGAGAGAGAGGATCCAAAGCAGCTCCGTGCTGACAGCTGAGAGCCCGAGGTGAGCGGCTCACCTCACAAACCGTGAGACTACAACCTGAGCGGAAGTCAGTCGCTTAACCTACTGAACCACCCAGGTGCTCCAACAATTATGTATGTAAAAACAGGGGAAATGCCTGTCTCTCGGGGCTGGTGCATGCATTCCATGTGCCTGGCACGGGCTGGTTAGAGACAGTCCCTGGTGAGCCTTCCCTTTCTTTTCTACCCTCTGTTCCAACATGAATTCTTGGAAATTACATTCCTTTCAAGGTAGTGGTTAGCAAAAGATGAGCATCACTTTGGAGACTTAAAATACGGTTCTCCCTCAAGACATCGAAGGGGTTTTGTTTTGTAGCATCCCCGGTCAGGAAGACTGCATACCCCAGGCTCCCCCACGGCCCTACTCCACGTACAGCACAGGCACGTCACATTCCGCACAGCCACACAACAGCACGTGAAACCCTGCTCTGAGCTGTACTGTGCCCACCTGCCAATGGGCTTTCTTGAAGCAGTGTTCACATACTTTGTCTTTCCCTTCTGTCTCCTCCTTGGCACACAGACCACTGATGCAAGCCTGGTTTGGGCAATCTTCTACTAGGATGGGCTATTTTCTAGTGTCTGACTTAATATTATGCTTAGTCCTTTCTCAGTATCTAGCAGGTTTATTACAATATTATATGGAAATGAGGCGAAGCAGCCATAAGGATGTATTTTCTACACAGCGCTGTAGATTTCTACTCCAGATTCAGTGATCCTTCCTTGCCCACTGCCCTTCCCACCCCCACCACCCCACTGAAAATAACGACGCTTGAAATTGTCTGTTCATCTCGGGGCTCTCATTTCTGTATGGATGATGCCTGGAGACGTGGAAAGAGGACCTTTTCACGTTGTATTTCCCCCTCTTCTGTTTATCTGAAAGCAGCAGGAAAATAAATGAAAGGGCCCTGAAGCCCCTGTTGATGCTTGTGCAAGTGATATGAGCTGAAGGTTTCATGAAAACATTCCTCACTGCCTAAGGATTTGATGATAAGTTGGTTCCTGTTTATACCAGCGCAAAAATATTTTGTCCAGAGTATGCATTTGCACACTAACCAGTACAGAACCCATTTCTGCAGAATGGAATTCTTCATTATAAAAAATTTTCCACTACGGTAAATCAACAGCCCAAGCCAATTATGTTCTTTTCTTTTCTTTTTTTTTTTTTTTTTTTTTTTTTTTCCTTTGCATGCTTGCAGGATTCACCTTCAAGGACTTACAGGGACAGCCGGCAAAATAAGCAGCATCAGCCAACCAGGAAATGATTTTAGCACAAAGGATGCAGACAACGACAAATGTATTTGCAAATGTTCACAAATGCTCACAGGAGGTGGGATGGCTTTTCTCTCTTCCTATTTGTTTTGGCAAGGAAGAATTTCATAAGAGTGAGAGGCTGGCTATTTGGACTTCAACCTGTGATTGGCGACAATGGCCACATTTCATAAACAGACTTAACTTGCTAGATGTAGGGAGATTTGTTTTTCACTTTTGCAGACTGTTGAGTCTTAAGCAAGAATGTGATGTTGCGCGAAAACTGTCAGCAGGCCAACGGAGTGTCTCTTCGGGACCTCACTCTGGCACTGAGAGGGGACATCTGATACTCAGCAAGCTCTCTTGAGTTTGTGCTCGTTGAGTAGCAGATGTCAGAGCCATGGTTCAATTTCATATTGCTTTATTAAAAAGGATAAAAATTCGGGGTGGCTCAGTCGGTGAAGGGTTTGGCTCTTGGTTTCAGTTCAGGTCATGATCTCATGGTTCAGGAGTTCAAGCCCCACATCAGGCTCTTGTGCTGACAGTGCAGAGCCTGCTTGGGATTCTCTCTCTCTCTCTCTCTCTCTCTCTCTCTCTTCCTCTCCACCTCTTTCTGCACCTCCCCCTTCTCTCTCTCTCAAAAATAAATAAAAACTTAAAGGTTAAAAATTCAAAACAGCAAGCAAAACAGTGACAAAGATTCATTAACATAGAAATGTCTCCTATTAATAATTCATTGGTCAAACATGGAATTTTCGGTTATCTTTTTTTTTTTTTTTTAAGATTTCATTAATATACAGCATACTTACAAACACAAAGAAACTAATCAACCTTTTTTTTTTGTGCACCAAATTACAATGAATGATTGTCCATTTTACATTAAGGTGTGTATTCTCATGCTCTTCTTGCTGGCTACCTTTCTCATTAGACGGCTTCAAAAAAAATTTCATGGGTTCAAGCCCCACATATGGCTCTATGTCTATGCTGATAGTGCAGAGCCTGCTTGGGATTCTTTTTCCCCCCTCTTTCTCTGTCCCTCCCCTGCTGGCTCTGTCTCTCTCTCTCTCTCTCTCTCTCTCTCTCTCTCTCTGTCTCTCTCCCAAAATAAATAAACTTAAAAAAAACTTTTTTTAAATGGAAACCACACCCAGATAAGTAGTCAGAAACATAAGAGTTCAATGACAAGAAACCAACTGCTAGAAGATGCACTCTTCCGATCTCTAAAAGTTTAAAAATTGAATGAACGAACCAGTTATGACCAAGACAAGATGAACGTTTGACATGTTAGTTCTTAAAAATACTGAGAGATTTAAATTTTTTTGTAATGTTTATTTATTTCTGAGAGAGAGAGAGTGAGAGAGGGAGAGGGAGGGAGGGGGGAGGGAGAGAGAGAGAATGAGTGAGAATGAGTGGGGGAGAGGCAGAGAGAGAGGCACACACAGAATCTAAAGTAGGTAGGCTCCAGGTCACGAGCTGTCAGCACAAGAGCCTGACGTGGGGCTTGAATCCACGAGTCATGGGATCAGGACCTGAGCCGAAGTCGGATGCTTAAGCGACTAACCCACCCAGGCGCCTTGAAGAAATATTGAAATATTTAAACCAGCAACATAAATTCTGCCAACAGTACAAACTGAATGTGAAGGAAAACAGGAAGTTGGCAGGGTTTAATGTATAGAGACCATAAGTTATATTACCAAAAAATCCATTCTTTACTCACCCAGGAAAGACAAAGGTAAGCACTGTGGTCAATGGATTTTATAAATATAAGGTACTACACAAACAAGATCTAAGCTTATCATGTGTTTGCACTTCAGTTAAGAATCATTTACAGTCAAAAGAAAGGATTTACTTCTGAAAATAATTTGAAACTCAGCAATTTACACATCTTTTAAACAATACTGAAAGAATGAGGATCCATTAAAAATTCAGTCTTTTAGATAATATATTTCTACGTACAAACATAATATATACTGGCAGTACAGGTCTTCCCTATTAGCCATAATTATTTCAGCAAGAGAAAGCTACTGTATTGAGTATTTAAAGCTGCCTGTCTCCCTCATCCTACCATCATTGTCCTTTTTGAAGCCAACAAAAAGGGGGAAAGGGGTAGGTTCGGGGGACCAAATCTACTGAATCTTTTTTTCCCATCTGTCATTCCCACACTGAACCCAGCTGTCCACTCGAGAGAGAGGCAGCTTTCAGACCACCCGTATGTCATGAGCTACTCAAGAGAGTCAGAGAAGTGCATTAATAACCAAGGAAACAATATATTTATTTACTCAAATCAAGATTTAGGGCTGAGAGTGGGAGTAGGAAAGAGAACGGGGAGAAGAAACACAGCCCAAGAGAGAAAGTGCAGTGGTCCTGACTGTGAGGAGGTCAGGTTCCAACTCACAGTCTGGGCCCCGGGTAAACCAGCCTAACAATCAGCTGGAGTTTTGCACGGACAGCAAATTTTATAGTTAAGTCAGCCAGGAGGCTCTAGAACAGACAGATCTATAAATCTGCAACATTCCTAAATATTTGTGAAGGATTCTGAATAGCACACGCACAAATGTCTTATCAAATCGCCATTAATCTGAATCAGCTTGACCCATGAGCTGTCACCATCAGGAAAGAATTCAGGCAACTGGATGAAATAACTGATCATCACAGCCTGATGTGCAAATATGATAATAGAATCATTATATCAAAATATTTTTTACCTAAAGAAACAGAACTTCACAGATATAACTAACGGCGCCCAACAAATACCTGCCCCTTGGGGTAACCAATGAACTCAGGTTCATTTCCATTATTTAGTTTGCTAGGAATGCAGACATCAATAATAGGTGTTTTTTCCGTTATTCTAAAATCTAACATAAATGGCACCATACTGTCTGTGGACTTCCACACAATGTTTCTAGGACTGCTTTAGATTAATGTATGTAGATCTAAGCTATTCCTTCTCCTTGAAAACCAGAGCTCTCTCACACTCCTGTGTCTAGCTAAGAGCTTTAAAACCCTAAGGTTAGGGGCGCCTGGGTGGCTCAGTCAGTCAAGCGCCTGACTCTTGGTTTCAGCTCAGGTCATGATCTCGTGGTTTTGAGAGTTCCAGCCCCACATCGGGCTCTGCACTGTCAGTGCAGAACCTGTTGGGGATTCTCTCTCCCTCTCTCTGTCCTTCCCCAACTCATGCTGTCATTGTCTCTCTCAAAATAAACTTAATTTAAAAACTTTCCTTTAAATTAAAAAAAAAAAAAAACACAAAAACCCTTAAGGGTAGCCATTCAGGAGTAGATGTGGACCCACCCCCCCACCGCCGCTGCTGTGCCAGACAGTCCCCCCTCACCTTAGCACACCACGATAGCTTTAAATTTCCTTTCTGTCTGTGGGGCTTAACGATTTCCTTCGTATCTAGCTCTCCTGAGCGCTTAAAACTTGGGAGTTATTTAAAAAAGAAAAAAAGCACGGGAGGGGGAGGGGAGCCTGAATCAGCCTGGCCCACTAAGTTTCTGGAACTGGAACAGAAGCCAGCAGAGCCTTCGAACAATTCTTGAGTTTTGTGACTCATCCACACTTTCCACTGTGCTGGGGTACTCACCAAATCAGGACCGGGGACCACTCACCATTCATGCCTACGGGGAACTGGCCTTTCCACACAGCACGAGCCCGTGAAAACATCTGCCATATGGAACTGGAACTTCACCTTGGTGACGCAGGCACGTCACACCCGCATCTGTCACTGCGGCTCTGTCTATGCTCAAGCATCCCTGCGTGTGTCTACTCCAAACACACGGAGCATCACTGGTGGATTAGTGGGGCGTTTCTAGTGGTGAGATACGGGTAGGGTTGCCTCAGTCCTAATTCCTTGTGCGTCTTACTTCCACAGGCTGGTGGTTTGATGCGTGCGGTCCCTCCAACTTGAACGGAATGTACTACCCGCAGAGGCAGAACACAAATAAGTTCAGTGGCATTAAGTGGTACTACTGGAAAGGCTCAGGCTACTCGCTCAAGGCCACGACCATGATGATCCGACCCGCAGGTTTCTAAATGCCCGCACGAGTCTGAGGAGGGACGGGCTGTGCGATTTTCAAAGACTTAATCCCGGAGCTCTCAAAGACTCATCCGCATGCTGTCTCCTCTACCATCTCGAGACGGACAGCACACGCTCGGTGCACAGGGGTCCACGGGCTCCGGCCCCGAGTCCCTCGCACCTCCTCGCTTAGACCCGCATCACTCGTGAACCCTGAGCACAACCCTGGTTACGGTGACCTGTTGGAACGCCTATGGGAAGATAGAGTGAGGCCTGCGAATTTAGGACTGACAATTCACAGACGCTGTTGTCACAACCAAGAATGTTGTGTCGAGTTCATCCGTAAATAACTGGAAAACAGAACTCTCACGCTACGCAGTACAGATAACCTTGGAACTGCGTCCTTCTAAGTACTGTTTATAGATTGTATAAATATCCATATGTCCCGAGTTCAGCATCACTACCATAATTAAAAGAAAGAAAAAAATTCTCTAAGCCATTAAAATATATTATATATTCAGGGACATTCTGGGAAGTGCTTATTTGCAGCTTATTTGGACAAGGAAAAACAGCTAACGCATTGTTTGCTCCTCTTAGGTGCTTTAAACTTTCATTTTGAAAACAGCATATTTACATATGTGTGGACAGCACACTTTTAAGTTAATGTTCAGATATATATTTCAAGTTTTAAAGATGAAACCTCCCAGATCTCTGAAATTAATAGAAATGCGTGTCCTTTCAGTTTATATGAAGATTGTACTATTTTTTTTTCTTTCTGGCTGTTAAATATGAAGGTATTTTTAGTAATTAAATATAACTTATTAGATAACTACATTGAACATTTATGATAATATTTTCAACTTTGTAATTTGATTCTGAAACAACTGACTGTGCCTCACAACAAGGAAAAATTTGATTTTTTTAATGATGAAGATTATGCATTTAATTCCCTGACAAACAGATTTTACTATACTTTCCTCGGTACTCTATTACAGAGGTCTTTTTTTTTTTCTCTTCCAGTCAGATGTATTTTAGAGAGGTAGGCTACAATTTAGTGTGTGGTTGAGAAAACCTTTCTATTTAAAGCACTTACGAGGCTATACTTCTCAAGCTAGTTTCACCCCTCAAGATATTTGCACTAGTAACATTTTATTAGTAAAAATAATTTGCATTAGTAACATTTTTTTTTTTTAATGTCGACCAGCAAACTTAAAAAAAAGTAACTGTTTTGGAGTGCAAAACAAAAATCTGACATTTAGAGTAGATTCAGATCTTTACAGAAAATTTTGAGAGCACGGATTTAAGGGCTGCAAAACTTTAAACCCCTCGAGTTTTAACTCCGTTTGAAGTTTTCATAGTCCAATTAACACTAATGTACATCGTGGAATGCTTTATAATTTGGAAGCAACTTCTCACATATTTGCCTCGGAGTCAGCTGCTGCTAGGAAGCTTAGAGCCAAATTCGAAACCAGCATTTACCTCATGTCTTTCTTCACCATACACTGTTCTACCATTCTGTTTTTTCCTTTATTCCATTTTTCTTATGTAATTTATTTTACCCCATATGCCCCCACCCCAACTACATTTTAAAACACATGCTACATGTTTTGAGTCAATTTATGGACTCCAGAAGAGTCCAGCATGTCACTTTTTCCACTGTCTCGCTGTACTTTATACACTTTACACTTTACACTATTTCCCACACATACACTGAGTGAAGAACCTCCCCATCTTTGAACAGTTTGTCTTATTACATTTAAGTAGGCTTTTTAAGTTCAACAGAGATATCACAGCTTTGTATCAAGTTAAAAAAAATATCTGTTAATAAGATGATAGCTCCACTTCAAAAGAAACCCTAAGTTTCTGTGATTATCTCGAGGACCACATGGCAGACACTGAGGTGGAGAATGACATTACAGGAAAAATTGGCAACCACGTACTTAATTTATATCACGTGCCCATGCAGGCAGGTAAAATGCATTTCAAAGACAAGGCTCACTGTGTTGTTCAGAGTTACATATACTCTCTTACAACAAAGAGTAGGGGGGATTTGTGTCTTTACACTTCAGTTCCTTACACGGTATTTCAAACAGAGTCTTGCTGAGAGGAATTTCTTCTCTCCTTAAGAAAATATTTATAAAGTTGAGGATATCAAAACAATGACCTTAAAAATGAAAACAAAAGCAACCCAACAGCCTAGAAAACTACAATGATGAGAAGGCAGAGTCCAACCTCCTATTATACGAGAGTCCTAGGCATACTCAAACAATGAACAATGCCAGCCCCAGTCACATATTAAAATCACCGTTCATCTTTCAGGTGTTAATCTTCCAAAAGATTAAACTCTGTCACAAACCAGTTAACTTTTTTGCAAATGAAAGCCAACATCTACACGATCCTGCTTCCAATTAAAAGTGAAATTACCTACTTAATTATCACTTAATCTTTTAAAAAATTAGAATCTCCATTAAGCATTTGCAATACTTATAATTTAAAATTCAGTGAAGTTGAAGTTGTGTTTAGGAAAAGCATCAGAAACAAAAGGACTGTATCATGTTGCTAGCTGGTCACAACTTTTATACCTATCAGTTCTATCTCTATGAGCAGTAACAGCATTACTTTTTAAAGCAGTAAACGATATATCATACCACCTTCTCAAGAACCTAGTCCTTTTTCATTTTATTTTTCTCAATTCTGAGGACTTTTATAATTAAAATTCTTTGAGATTTCATTCCTCACAATTTTTTGCAGAATATTCTCACATTCCCACATTTGTTCTCACAAATAAATAGATTAAAAAAGTGTTACGTTCTATGAAAATGTGTTTTTAATTGTGAGCATAATTGATCTCAATTTAATAAACATCTGAGTCTGTATTTATGCAAATAATAATTTCCTGAGAATACCAAATTGTATTCACCATAATAAAATAACATATGACTTACAGGAGCTGCGGGGAAGTAGTTAGAAAGTTCAAACGGCTCCTCGGAAATCCAATGACCCAGCTCCAAAGACCACAGTACCTACAAGTGACACAATAAGCACAACATTTATTGTAGATTCATTAGGGTCTTGGTGGACAATAAACCACTTTGAAGATGTAGCCAAAACAAAACAAAAAGCCCAGCAGTGAATGTGCGTTCCATAGATCTGAACCAGATGTGTCTTAAACACCAAAGTGCCATCAGAATCTCCATGTTGCATCGATCTTATGAATAATAAATGCTTGTTTAAGAAAAAAGTCTCACCATGATTAGAAATCTCGGTTATTATCCTACAGAGGCCAAATACTAAACATTACCCCAATAACAAACATATGAATTACTTTTTTAGGAATTCCAAGTTTCCAATTTAAGGAGTCATTATAGGAAATCCTCAGTAAATATTCCAGGATAATATTAATTTTAAAAAAAACATTTATTAGGAAAAGATAGGTCAGAAGCTTAAATACAAAAAGCGACCCCTCTTGGCATGTGACTTTGTTTCTAACATGGATGAGTATTTTCAGAAGTTCTCCTAAAGCACTTGAAAATCCTTCCCAGACTCTGGAAGGATAAAATGTCTCATAAACAAGTTTTCATTATTATTAATATTTATTATTGTTATTTGAACCCACATATTTTAAATGATCAAAACAATGTTTTTGTTTTTAATTCAGTAATGTTCAAGATTCTGTAGTCTTCTTTACTTGATGAACCAATTCCCTGAAAATCTGTTACTATTTCTATGAACCAATAGAATTTTCTAACAAAAATAATCAAACTGAATTACATATCCCACGTTTATTTTTTATCTGCAATTTTCATTTCTTACATTCAGTGAATTCACTCTTTTTACTAGAGTTGCTACATAAAGCTTAAGTTCTTTTTGCCAAATTACTGGGGATGAGGAGGGAGTCTTCCTGTTTGTTAGTTTCTAAGGTTCAGACCCATCTACGGGATATCGGTCTTAAATATTTTCTTTTCATAAAATAAAGCTAGTACTTTTCCAACGTGAGTCAGCAATATTTCATTTCCAAGAAAAAGTGAGCATGCTAGTGGAATAAAGACAATAACAAGATACAGAACCTGAATGATAATTCTGAACACTGGGCTGGATCTTACTTTAAACAGACACATTTATTTACGTAACAACTCCTTTCTTCAGCTCACTATCCATTCATCTGGGAACAACTGACTGAGAGCCTACTGTGAATTAGAACCCATGCTAGGTCCCGAAAACACAAATCCTGTCCCAGAGGAGTTCACTCTCTGGCAGGAGGCATGAAGGCAAACCACAAATGGTGGTTTCTCAAAACAGTTCTGTGGGAACCTATAGAAGGAGGCAAACTAACTCAGTCTAGGAGAATCAAGGAAGGGTCCACGGATGAGGTGACATTTTAAACGGGGTCTTCATCAGGCAAAGAGAGACACAGTGGGAAGGGAGAGGACATTCCAGCACGGAGAGAAATTTCACGTGCCATGGCAGGATTAAAGCGGGTTCTTTTTTTTGGCTAAAGGGTGCTTTGGAAGAAGTGGTAAGAAAATAGAGTTGGACCCTGCTTCCATCTGTGTGCATGCAGGGGCATTTGCACATGGCGGAAGGACTGCTGGCTGGGAGAAGCCGGACACAATCATAAGAGGCAAGAGAAAGAGCACTGACGGTGTTGGGCCCCAGATAACAGGATGGGAATGGAGTATAACGCGGGGAAATGTGTCTTCATTAGAGAGAGCAAGTAATGGGTTGTGTTCTCAGAGACTCTGCTCCACATACACTTGGATCTGTGTATACACCAGCATTATGTCAGTTAAGTCTTTGTTTTCCCTTGATTTCTGTTGGCTAACCAACATAAATGTGTGTGTGTGTGTGTGTGTGTGTGTGTGTGTGTGTGTGTGTCTTCAGAAGATATGAGAAAAATGGTACTCTGAAATCATGTTTCTACCTGGCTCTTTAGAGCTGGCTAGAACATTGAATTAACACAGTGTTTACCTTACTTTCATCAGTCAGTGTATGGCATCATTTATAGAGATACACTGACATGTGTGTCCTTCCCTACACATCTGAGATTAGCCCAGGAAATAACATGTAAAAAGTTTCAAGATCAGGGGCGCCTGGGTGGTTCAGTTGGTTAGGCATCTGACCTCAGCTCAGGTCATGATCCCACAATTCATGGGTCTGAGCCCCACTTTGGGCTCTGCACTTACAGTCAGAGCCTGAAGCCTGCTTCAGATTCTACGTCTCCCTCTCTCTCTGCCCCTCCCCTGCTTGTTCTCTCACTCTCGCTCTCTTTCTCCAAAAATAAATAAACATTAAAAAAGTTTCAAGATCAGGTTCATTTCAGACATGACGCAATGTGAAAGAATTAGTATACTGAAAAGGTACCAGTGAGAGAGAATCCAAGGAACCAGTCTTAAAAATGCATGTGGCATTTGAGTTCAGATGTAGTCCACATTAAAATGTTAATTGAATTTAACCTCATAAAAGAAAATTTATGTTCTGAGTTTGTCCCTTTCTAAATGACATGAAAACAAAACCAGAAGGCATTTACAGAATTTTGGTAAGTGAATTAATAAATTTAATTTATGTAGGCATCCCAGGAATTAATATTGAACAGAGATAGCAGAAAACACTAATTTGATTGCAATGAAATCATTAAATCAGAAGTACAGTGCAAGCTTTTTGTTTCAGTTCTTTCATTAGCCAAACTTATCTTTACCTTAGTAGAAGGTCCAATATTGGGAAAATCTACTTTGCAATGTCACAGTTAAGGCTGTAAGTGAACTAAAAGGTGAACCCAACATTATTTCTCATCATATATGAGATAGGATAAAAATAATTGAGAAGCAAAACTAAAGTAAGAAATTGGGTTGCATAAACACAGAGGATCAAATCCCATGCTTAAAAGCCCTTAAAACAAGGGCTGACTTATTTCCACATCCACTGCAAATGAATCTAATATTTTTACATTTTAGAACTGTCATTCATAAAACTTGAACCCTGTTGGTGAATTTAAATGGGAGGTGCTTTCTTGCTTTATTATTAGATTCATAGCTACTGATGAGACAACTTTCCACAATGAAGGTGTGACCATGCAGATCATTCCACACCAGGCAAAACACAAATGGTCTTCTCTCATTTTATATAAATCTAATCATTCTATTTGAACAGTGTGAGTCGGTGGAGCTACAGTGAACCCAAGCCAGAAAATGGTATCGATAGTGAAAGCAAGTCAATCAGAGCATCATGTGCAAGGAAGACAATGAGGCCAGCTTAGGGTTCACACACAGCAAAATGAGCACATCTTTACCTTCAAAATCTCCCAATATTCCACATAAAAGGATGGAATTAAAAATAGTGAGAAAAGAGTCCACAGCAGATAAAACAGGGTGATATCTTGGAAGCTGCAAAGCAGATACATAAATGACAAATGACTGAGAAGGACAAAGAAAGTTCGGACTTAAGTGTCTGGAAAAGGAGGTCAAGAGGAAGCACCAAAGTCCCTCCACACACTCCCTGAAAGGCAAAGAAACTGGTGTCAGTGGATGCCTCTGAAAATGGGGCATCGAACAGGGTAAACAGGAGAAACCTCCTACCCCCTAGCCCACCCTCTGCTGGAACAACAGAAAAGCCAAGTCCCACAGGCTGTGTGAGAGCAGTGGTGGAAAGCATAGGGGAGACCTCTCCAGCCCTCCAGCCCCCCGTCCCCCCCACCCAAGGGTGCCGGCACAGAACCCCGCAGGCAGGCAGGACGGCAGGACACCAGCCATGCTTTCCTGTACGCTAATCAACCCAGGGAAAAAAGACACAAATACCAACGCTCACACCTCAAACACCTCCATTCACATCTAATCGCCTATGAGCCACTCAGGCAGGCAGAGTTTCAATCAGCTTTTCAGTGCCTCATAACTGAACATGACTTTATACCCATTTGATAAAATCCTCTAGCTTGTAAACATGGACCAAACCAAGTAAGAATGGAATTTCTGGGATCACAGTGATGGAAGTCCCTGGATAATAGCAGCTCTATAGACGATAGAGAACCAGTCTCAAGGGGAAGAAGACAAAGGGGTTCATGGGTGGTGTTCCAAGAATAATAAATGAGACTGGAAGGTGAACTGGTGTATAGACGTATTTGAGAGAAGAATTATAATGCTTTTAGAAATTTTTGCAGGGAGTTGGTGATAGGTACATACAAAACTAAGCAATCGAAATGACTGTCAATGATTAGCTCGGGAAAACCAACAAACAAAAATTACCAGAAATGAATCATAGTACCTTACATGGTTCAGTTCAAAAAGCACCCATATACTCATTCCTGCGTGTGTGTGCGTCAATGTGTATTTACATGCAAAATAAATGTTAAAAATCATAACCATATTGAGTACACTGGGGAACAGAAGAGTGGATAATACTAAAAGACAGCTATACAGGCATACTATGATCTTCCTCAGAAGGAAGTCAATGTCTCCAAGTAAATTAAAAACAAACAAACAAACAAACAAAAAAACAACAACCAGCAAGAAAAGCATTTTATTTAGAAATATGTAGGCAAAATATCAGAAGGCTAATTTAGGAGTGAAAATCCAGGCTGGGAAACAGCAAGGCAGGCAGGGTAGGCCATTTCTTTTTTTTTTTTTTTTTTTTTTTTTATAAAGCCTCATAAATTATACTGGATGTTTAAAAACACTCAGGTTGGATCATTTTAGACTTACAGTACAGAGAGTTCTCATTTAACTACCACCTAGATTCCTCTATTGTGTGATCATCCAACTTAACTTTGCTCTTCTCTTTCAAAAGTGCTTTTGCAACTAGAACTGGCTTGTCAATATCTAAAAAAAAAAAAAAAAAAAAATCTTGCTGAGTGTGTAATTGGAACTGAGTTGAATCTATAGATCAAAATGAGGAGAACCAAAGAGAAAGAAAATACCATCTAATTTCATTTATACGTGGAATCTAAAAATAAAAACAAAACAGAAACAGACTCCTGTATACAGAGAACAATCTAGTGGTTTGCCGGGGTGGGGGGAGGAGAGGAGTAAGGGGATGGGAAAACTAGGAGAAGGGGGTAGAAGGCACAAGGTTACAACGTACAGCATAGGGAATGACAGTTAGTATGTAATGACTTTGTATAGTGACTGGAGCGTGGCTAGATTTATCATGGTGATCACTTCCTAATACACATAAATGTTGAATCACTTTGTTGTACACCTGAAATAAATATAACATTATATGTCAGCTATACTTCAAGAAATAAAAAGAAGGGAGAACCAACCCACAGCTTAAAAAGTATACATATTAAAAAAAAAAAAGTATACATATTCACAGGCACCTGGGTGGCTCAGTTGGTTAAGCTTCCAACTCTTGATTTCAGCTTAGGTCATGATCTCAAGGTTTTTAAGACTCAGCCTCACGTCAGGCCCTGCACCAGTGTGGAGCCCGCCTGGGATTCTTTCTCTCTGCCTCTCCCCTGCTCACCTGTGCACAGCACACTCTTTCTCTCTCTTAAAATAAATAAATATTTTTCAAGAAACGTATCCATTTTCCCAATTCATGAACATAGTACATCTCTCTTTTTATTTAGGTCTTCTTTGATTTCTTTCATAGTGTTTTGTAGTTTTCAGCATAGACCTGCAAATATGTTGTCAAGATTTAAATATTTTAATTTCTGTGGATGCTAATATAAATTTCATTTTATTTCTTTTTTTAATTTAATGTTTGTTTATTTTTGAGAGAGGGAGAGAGAGAGACAGAGTGCCTGAAGAGGTGGGGCAGAGAGAGGGAAACACGGTATCCAAAGCAGGTTCCAGGCTCTGAGCTGTCAGCACAGAGCCCGATGCGGGGCTCGAACTCACAGACTGTGAGATCATGACCTGAGTCAAAGTTGGACACTTAACTGACTGAGCCACCCAGGCGTCCCATAAATTGCATTAAAAAAATCAGGATTCCAGTTGTTTATTGCTAGTACACAGAAATACAACTGAATTTTGTATATTGAGCTTGCACCCTATAACCTTGCTGAACTCACTAGTTGTGGGAGCTTTTTTGTAGATTTGTTGATGTTTTCTATGTAGCCAGTCATGTCTTTTGTGAATAAACAGTTTTATTTGCTGCTTTCCCAATCTGTGTGCATATTTTTTTTAGCTCCATTATTGCACTAAGACCCGCCCCCGCAATACAGTGCAGAAGAGAAACAGTGACAGTACAATTACGTGAACTCCTTTGTGAGGTAGATTGATTTGATTAGTTAAAAAACAAAACAAAACAAAACAAAACAAAACAAAACACACACACACAGGAAAGCATAACCCCAAAGTGTTTCTGGGCATAAGTGAACGTATCTATGTATGGAAAGCACAGTATTTCTTCACTTTTAAATTTAAAAAGTTCATATTGTTATTTCATAGTGGTGCTGGCTAGTGGTCATGGTGCTTTTACTAACTGCTTTGACTTCCTAATCTCCAGAGAACAGTTAGAAAATTCAGTGGTCGAAGTACTATAGCTCATGATCAGTAAATGTCACTTTTATTTTTATTGATTTATTTTGAGAGAGAGATAGAAGACAAGCAAGGGAGAGGCAGAAAGAGAGGGAGAGACAGAATCCCAAGCAGGCTTTGTGCCATCGGCTCAGAGCCCAATGTGGGGCTCGAACTCACGAAGCTGGCTGAGATCAAGAGTTGGACATATAACTGACTGAGCCACCCAACGGCTCCTACACGTCAGTTTGCAAACCAGAACCAATCAAATTAATTTCTCTTAACGTTAATTCCTTAATATCTAATAATTTCTTAATGTTTTCTTATTTGCATAAGAAATTTTCTTCAGCTAAGAAAAAAATTAATTTATTCTAAAAGCATTTAGTAAGCAAAAACACTAAACAAGGTACGCTCAGTTACTAACTTCTCAAAAATAATTTTAAAGAGAGGAAAAACAGTGTGGAATTATTTCAATGTACACGTGATGAGAGAAGGTTGGGAGCGAGAGAAAAGTGGCATGAAATAGTGATTTTGGGTTGAGCTTGAAAAAATTAATGACTCCAAATGGTTAATGACTGACTACTAGTACAAAAATCACAGCTGTAATACAAAGCTGATTTAACTCACTTAAAAGCATTATTGATTGTGTTGAAAACATAAACATTCACAATTTTTTACTGTAATATTAAGTGTATTCTGAGATTCTAAATGGCCAGCTGAATCAGTCATTGTTTTGGGACCTGTCCCTAGAGCTCACTATCTACCACATTTAATTGGTAAATTCAAATGCAGTTGTAGCACTAACAATACTCGTAAGAACATAGCAGGTATGGACAAAGAGGGCCTTCTCTGTGGGAAACATCAATAATATTCTTTGTATATGAAAGACTTCACGTTGTTCAACATATCCACTGATGACCTTATAATCAAACCTGACAGACAGAAACTTATGCCTCAGATTTAACCTGTGGGAATCTAGTCAAATAGTTCAAAAGCATACTTCATGCTCTAATCACCGAGAAGAGACTGGGGTTGTCTGTACTGCTCCCTGCCCTACCCATTCTTGCACCCACCAACTGCGGGAGCTGTAAACGTTTATGGAGGTGTAAAAACATATATTTAGCATTTGCAAATCTCTTCTTCCTTAAAAATTTTTTTATGGTTATTTAGGTTTGAGAGAGAGAGAGAGAGAGAGAGAGACAGAGAGACAGAGCACGGGTAGGGGAGGGGCAGAGAGGGGGAGACACAGAATCCAAAGCAGGCTCCAGGCTCTGAGCTGTCAGCACAGAGCCCGATGCGGGGCTCAAACTCAAGAGCTGTGAGAGCATGACCTGAGACGAAGTTGGGTGCCTGACCCACTAAGCTACCCAGGATGCCCTCAAATCTCTTCTTTCCTATAGAAGAGGAACAAAAGTAGTAATTACTTATCTTTTGCTATTTTAAGCTAACAAGAAAACAATACAAATCAAATTACAAATGTTTTCTCAACAGAGTTTATAGATTCTTTGTCTCAGTTATAAGAGTAATTAATTTGCTCAAACAACAACATCTTAAGAGAATTCGCTACTATGCACAATGTTTTGACTTCTCCTAGAGGGAGAATGACATTTGTGTTTTTTCCACAACTACACAATATAATGTACTGACACCACAGAATCTAGGCAACCGGGTTAAGCCAATCTCCATCTCTCTGCAGCCCTGTGACAAAAGGCGAGTTAGTTAACCTTTCTGTCACATGAAAACATTATCCATCATTTTAAGTTACAAATGTATACATGTAGCTAATGAAATAGTTGTGGCAATGAAGTTATTTCTAGGTTAAACATCAGGCTTAAAAAGTTGGGGCTATCAATGGTATAATTTTGGACAAATTAATAGGGCATATAGGGTGCTTATGTCCCAAACACTTAGGAGCCAGAAAACAGAGGAGGTCTGGTCTTCCAAAAGGACCAACTTGAACTGGCAAAGTTTCAAGGCAATAATATTTGTTCCAAAATAAGCCATTCCTCTGTGTTACCAACACATCTTTTAACATCAAGAAATGCTTTACATGATTCCACAGTTATTTTAAAATATAAACCTATTCCGCAGATGAAATGCCTCCCTCAATGAGGCAATTTTCCACAGATGATTTTTAAAAATTGAGTTGCCATTCTCAAAATACATAATTAACCATTTTAACGTGTACAGTTCAGTGGCATTTAGCATATTCACTTCTCTCTCATTTCAAAATAACCATTCTGGGAGTATACCCCGTACCCAGCAAGCGACCTCCCCATATGCCCCAGTCCACTTCTCACCAGCTGGCTGTCTCTGCACTTTTGTGTATTGCACAAACACCATAGCTGACGAATCAGACATTATGCGACCTTCTGGGTCAAGGTATGATTTGAATGAAGGCTACTGATGGGTATCAAAAATGCTTGTTTAATGACCATAATTGATATTTATTGAGAACTTACTCAGTACTTTATTTCGATGACCTTTCGATCATTTTGCAGATAAGGAAAATGAAGCTTCGAGAGTGTAACTGCCTTACAGGTCACACAGCCAGTGAACGGCACTCTCGGGGCGCCTGGGTGGCTCAGTCGGTTAAGCGTCCAACTTTGGCTCAGGTCATGATCTCATAGTTCATGAGTTGGAGCCCCGCGTCTCAGGCTGTGTGCTGATGGCTCAGATCCTGGAGCCTGCTTCAGATTCTGTGTCTCCCTCTCTCTTTCTGCCCCTCCCCTGCTCACATTCTCTCTCTCTCTCTCTCTCTCTCTCTCTCTCTCTTAAAAATAAATAAGCATTAAAAAAATATTTAAAACTCAGTCTCTTATCTGTTAACCTTTCAAAAGCACATACAGTGGTGGGCAGCCACAGAATAAAGTTATCCAAGTTTAAAGTGGTACAAGATGAAAATATTCTCTAGGCTATCTCTACAAGTAGATGCCAGAAAGATTACGGGCTATGAATTGAGGACAGCCTGACTTCAAATTTAAAATTCACCATTTTCAATCACTGTGACTATAAGCAACTCACTACAACTTTTCAAGTCTCTGTGCCCACAGTGGAGTATTGTATTGACACGCGGAGAGAGTCTAAGCCTCCTGGCAGAAAAGCCCCTGTCCCTACATTGTCTATGTCTCGAAGCAGTGCCACCTCGTCCTCCAGAAATGGCCAGCTGGTCTCTAGAACCTTCCAATTCAGCACACGGTCCTAGGGCCAGCAACCTGCACATCACCTGGGAGCTGGTAGCCAGTGAAGAAGCTTAGGACCCAGACCTACTGAACTAGAATCTGCATTTAATAAGACCCCCTGAGGACTCATCTGTTATTAAGTTTAAAAAGCACTCTGGCTGTCTCAAAAAAAAAAAAAAAGTGGCAGGAAACCAAAACCTTAATACAACCTATTTAACCAAGACAGATAAGATAAGCAATAAGGTACCAAAAATAAGTAGTTAAGAAGTCTGTTTCCTTTTTAAGAGATACTGACAGAGACTAAATACCAGATAGAAAGAGGAAAAAGATGCCGTACATTGATATATGCTCAAAATATTGTTACAAAAAAGTTCCGCTATATAGTACACAGGCACTTAAGTGAGATTTATGCCGCTCATAGCTCACCTAATCTTTTCCAGCCGGAAAAAATGAAAATGGATTATTCTTGGATGTTAGAGCTTAACGGCCACTATGAGCCACTTTTTACACATTGCTAAGCAAAGACCAGGGTGACCCAGCATTTCACCAGCATACTTCCATGTGAAGTCCAAACATCTTTATAAATAACACAAGCTCGTACTTTTCTTATCAAAATGAAAACAAAGAAATAAATATAACACATTCCAATGTAACTAAAACAAACATCAGAAACATCACTTCAGTGTATGAAAAACAAAGTAGAAATTATTATTACCATCATAGACAATAAGCCAAATATTATGGCTACTAAGAACAACCACTGTTTCTTATTCTTTCTGTGAATTTAAGTTGTAAAGATTTTTTTTCTTAAATGAGAGCATCAGGTCATCTTATTTTCATGAATTTTAACAAGAAAATCATGAACTGCATGGGTACTTCCATAATTTATAATGATGTACAATGTTTTTATATGACATTTTTAGCTCATCAGAGGCAAAAAGAAGTTCTGGGGATTTTGTAATTTTAACGTTTATTTATTTTTGAGAGACAGAGAGAGACAGAGTGCAAGCGGGGGGTGAGACAGAGAGAGAGGGAGACACAGAATCCAAAGCAGGCTCCAGACTCTGAGCTGTCAGCACAGAGCCCAATGCGAGGCTCGAACTCACGAACTGTGAGATCATGACCTGAGCCGAAGTCAGGCGCTTAACCGAATGAGCCACCCATGCGCCCTAAAAGTTCCAGGGATCTTTAAAGAAATAAGTATGTTTGGTCATCTACCAACTCACTTACTCATCCAACAAGTATGTGTCGTGTTCCAGCTCCACCCTGGGTCCTGGGCCAGGTGAGAAAAGACAGGTACAGTCTCTGCCCTCAAAGAGCTTGCATTTTGCTAAATAACCAGGTCTGTTAAAGAAATTCTGCTTTTATGTTTGAAGGAGTCTCTTGTGCCCTAGTCTCTTGTGCCTAGTCTCTTTTGCCAAGAGTCAGTCTCTTTTATTTTGCCCTAGTCTCTTGTGCCAAGAAGGGTATGGCTATCTCTAAGTAAGTTGTACCAACAAAAAATATTGTTTAAAATTTAACAATTGAAACAAATGTTCTACCACAATAAAGTATATATGGCATATCAGAAATCAGTGAAGGTCAAAGGATACAAACTTCCAGCTACAAAATAAGTCATGGAGATGTAATGTACATCATGGTGACTATTTGAAAATTGCTAAGACAGTAGATCTTAAGAGTTCCCATCATAAGAAAAAAAAATGTATGGTGACGGATGTTAAAGAGACCTATTGTGGCAATCATTTCACAATACGTAAAAAATGTCGAATCATTGGGGCGCCTGGGTGGCGCAGTTGGTTAAGCGTCCGACTTCAGCCAGGTCACGATCTCGCGGTCTGTGAGTTCGAGCCCCGCGTCAGGCTCTGGGCTGATGGCTCAGAGCCTGGAGCCTGTTTCCAATTCTGTGTCTCCCTCTCTCTCTGCCCCTCCCCCGTTCATGCTCTGTGTCTCTCTGTCCCAAAAATAAAAATAAAAACGTTGAAAAAAAAATTAAAAAAAAAAAAATGTCGAATCATTATGTTGTATGCCTGAAACTTACACTTCAATTAAAAAACTGTGAATAGAATAAAGTATTTGTATACTATTCTCTCTTGTTTTGTGATTTATCCAATGAAACCAAAATAAAAAAAAAATTACATAAGGGGGTTTGGCTGGCTCAGTTGGTGAAGCATGTGACTCTTGACCTTGAGGTTGTGAGTTCAAACCCCACATTGGGTGTAGAGATTATTTAAAAATAAAATCTTAAAAAAAAAAGAATTACATAAAACAAAATTTGGTGGAGAGGTATTTCTCTGTGTACCGAAGGGCACTCTCCAGTGGTCAGAAAGACAACCAACTCAAAAGAACTAAGGTTTCTGTCATGGAACTGATAAATCTATCATGCATCTAAGGCAAGCTATTATTTCAGTGGACAAAACCACTTTTAGTTACAAATTTCTCATTCTCTGGTAAAGAAAAGCCTAAAAAGTTTTCTGTAGAGAACATTCCAGGGCAATGAATTTTAGGAGAAATGTATTGTGTAGATCATACATAGGCAGTGTCAGGTAGCAAAACGTACAATGTTGTCAACTACAGTTTTGAAGCACGTATGCCAGTTGTCTAAAATCTGGTATTTCTTACATCAGCTCTCTTCAAAACCTAATGTTATCACTAAAGCCTAATTCACAGAGGTTCTTAGGCAGACACAGAGTTCAAGAGTGATGTTCTTTGGCAATCTATTTTAACTTGGGGACAGAGCTTAGAAACCTAAAAGAAGGGAGAGCTAACAATGTCCCCAACGTTACTGACAGATAGCTAAAAGGACATGCAAATGACAGATAGCTGAAAACTATGTTCAGGAAGTCCCAGTGCCTCAAATCATGGCTGCATTTTTCTGATGAGAACCTAAAGTTAAGATATTCTGTGTTGTTACTGAAAATGAGAACAGTTTCACTGGGCGTCAGAAGAGACAACTGGGGAACTCAACAGAAAGTTGCAGAACTGAGATAAAGATGCACCTGTAAGAACAGCTGAAATTTGTTTCTAAAAATGAGCTTGGAATTTGTGACGCAACTCGGTATCAACCATAGTGGAAGTCCTACAGTCTTCAATGGTAAGGCAAGAAAGAGATTACTTGAGGTTTAGAGAAATTAAGAACTGGCATGAGATGTGCCAAGTTAAACAAACACAGTGTGGTCCCTGATGGCCATCATTTTGAAAGGGATGGGCAGCGATGTATCAAACAAAGCTGAATCTCTTGATTTGCTGATTCTCAGCCTCATCCATTTAAACTGTTTGCCAAATACGGCACCTTTTGCTTTAATAGACATAACCTCAATCTAGTTTCTTCCTTCCTGCTACACCAATAGGTTCAGGTGCTCCACAAGCACACTCCCAACTTGCTGTGATAAAATCAAATTGTCAAGCGCTGGAAATATCATCTTTCAGCTGGCCACCTCCCAGAGCTTTCATCATATTTCATGTTGCCCCATCCAGCTACCAGGACCTATGTCTCTGATCCACTTGCAACAAGAGATCTAGAAATAGTTGTGCCATTTCCAGCTCTTTACTTACTGTTCAACCTCCTCATCATTGCACTTGCTGTTGCCAAGGCTCCTGAGAGCAACCATCTGCTCAAGTCCAATGGCTGGTCCTCTGCCTTCACAGTATTGGCCTTACAGCATTTGTGTGTGTGGTCAAATACACTCTCCTTCCCGAGACAGTTCCTCCTCTACCTGAGCATCACACTGTCCTCAGGGCCACCTGATGTTTCTCAGTCTCCCTTGCTTGCTCATCCTCCTCTTTCTCGACTGTTAAATGTTGGCACAGCCTGGGGCTCAGTGTTAAACTCACTTCTCTCCTCACTATACACTCATGCCCTAGATACCATGGCTTTTGTTCCATCTATGCACTAATGGCTCCCAAAGGAATATGTATAGTACTAACCTTTACCCTGAAAACACACACACACACACACACACACACACACACACACACACCTATGTGATATTGTGTGATATCTCTACTTGAATGCCTAATAGGAATCTCACATCAATATGTACACATCAGAATTTCTTATTATACCCCAAACCTCAAACATTTTTCTCCCCCAGTATTTCCTGCCTCAGTAAATGGCACCACTATCTACCCTCAGAGGCTCAGGTAAAAAATTTAGGTAGGAGCCATCGTGACTTCTCAAGTCCCACATACTATGTATTATCAAATCCTGTTAGATCTTCCTAAAAAGTACACCAGTCTGATAGCTTCTCTGCATTATGCTGGTCATGGCCATGGTAATTGCTGACCTATCTGATCAAAACTGCCTCCTTCTGGTCACTCTGCTTACTGTTACCTTTCTGCAATCCATTCCTTACATAGAAGCGAGAGAGACAAACGCCTGTCACTCTCTAGTTAAAATACTCCAAACACCCGATCATGACCTCCAGAGCCATGCTCTGGTCCCTGAAAGCCTCTCCAAATACCTCTCCTTCTTCTCCTCACTCAAAATGCCTCAGGGCTTTCTCTTCCACACAAAGTCTCAGCCTCAGGACCTGTGCACTTGCTTTCGTGTGTCAGGTGTATTAATTCGGTTCCGTCTAGCACTTTATAACATTAAAGAATGAATTATTAACATAAAGCTATGAATTCCAACAAATGGCAAAGGAACCTCATTCATACTATAGTCAATGGCTGTGTCCAGAGTGACTTCACACACTTCTTGCTCTCAAAAACAGCTCTCCTTTAAACTGTGATCATCACGGTCCTGTTCACAAACCTTCTCAGATATTCTCGTGAAAGGCAACACCAAAGCCCTCTATTTTCCAGGGCAATCACCTTTTCTCACCTGTCCTCAATCATGGGATTATGGAACTAGGAAAGCACTGTGCCTCCAATGCGGGGCGGGGGGAGGGGGGGTTGGGCGGGGAAGCACACCTGAGGAATTGCCAGGATGAACCAAAGGGATGGCAGACAGGGTGGGGGATGTGAACAGGACCACCTATGCCCTGGGGTGCCAAGGGTCGGTTCCGCTGCATCTCATGTGAGGCTCTGCAGAGCAAGAGTGTGGGCAGTTTTCAGGAACCACTTCAGTGAAAGGAGCGAAACACCACAGTCTCTCCACAAACAGAATCCATTGTGTGAATAATGAAAGGTCGTAACGCAGGTGTACTTTGACATGACTATTTACGGCCACTGCTTTGGACGATGCCTTGAGGAAGACTGTCTCAAAGATCCACATTCAAGTCAGACAAGTTTTTTTTTTTTTTTTTTTTCCTCCTAATGTCTCCATCACTAAACACAAACAGGGTCCTTCTCTGTTGCAAAAACATTCTCTAAGAACCCAGTGAAACAGTGGATATGAAAATGTTTTTTAAAGTGTAAGTACTTTACCAAGCTATAATCTGTGGCACAGTAAAGAGAACTTTGGAATCAGGCCAATGAGGGATCAAAGAACCAAGCTGTAGACCTTAGTCAGCTTAGTATTATAAGTGCCTAGCACATGGTTGTAGCCAATAAATGTTAGAACTTAAGAAAACAGCTCAAAAACCCTAGTGACAAATGTGGTACACCCAGTTCATTCTGTCTAAACCTTATTCTTAGAATGTGCTCAGAAATTAAGGTAGAACAAAAAAAGAGAGAGAGAGAGAGAGAGAGAGAATGGTTTTCAAGATGATTCTTTTTAAATAGTCTTGAGAAGGCAATGCAATGGACTAGAACACCAGTGACAATCCTACACTCAAGGCCCGGTTCTACCACTGGTGATAACACCAGGAGAGCAACTCAGCTTCCTCCTGGCAAACAAGAGGCCCAGACTGGGTGAACCACGGGCTGCATTCTGATTCTGACCTTCGATTCTATGTTTGCGCCAATTAACTCAGACACACCACTTACTGAATCCAGCGCGAGGAAGCCAACATTGAATCACATTGTTTCAAGAAAATTAACTCATTATGACATCATCTTTTGATTTATGAAACACTGATTATAAAGTGTTTTTTGTTCTTTTGTTAATAGTTAAACTGTCCTGAAATCTGGCTGTAGAACTGACCGAAGTTCTTATTTGCATTTACAACTGATCTGGCTTTAAAACTCTGCCATCAAGTCTTGTTCATAAGCTGTTCGGAACCAACATGTTTTGACCTGAATACAGGCTGAATGACTCCTCAAGTCCTATGCCGTGTCTTTGAAAAGGAGATGGGGCTAAATGCATTGGGAGCCAGAAGGAAGAAGCCTTGTTCACAGGGTCTCCCACTGCCTTTCACTGAACATGAAGAGTTACAGCTAAGTCAGGGGAAAAGGGTGGAAACACCAAATACATGAGAGGCAGAAGACGGGGTCTCTAAAGAATTCACACAGCACTATGCTTAAACACAACATGACAAAAAAGCTTTGGTCTACAGGGATACTTTGGTCAAATCAATTTCTTTATTTTTCTGTTGTGTTACTTCCTGTCTCCCACGAATAGGAAACAGAGCAACTCCTGACACGGTTTTCTATTTCTCTGTATCTGCCAGACAATTCAGTCACGAAGCAGGAAAAGCACAAGTTATTCTCTCTGCTGAAAACAGCGGGCCGAACAATGGGAGTACTAACCACTGTAAACATGTAGAAATTGCCAACACGGGCTTCAAAAAAAAAAAAAAATTTTTTTTTTTTTTAAATAAAAAATTCAAACTGAAGTTTGTTATAAAATGACCTTTTTTTTTTTTTTGATATGACTAACTGGGCCACATACAACCATCTAATTTTAAAGAACTGCTAGAATGCTCCTTTACAAGCAATTTCCAGAGAATACCACACAAACCCTAAAATAAAAACATTCTCAGTAATGTTTTTCTTGGAGGCAAGCTTATACAGCTAGCCAAAAAGAATATTTTAAGAATCCCCCAAATTGCATTGGGGACAAGGAAAAAAGGAGGGGGACCACAGAGAGAAAGAGAGACAGAGACAGAGACAGAGTCATTCCTTTGTCCACAAAGACAATGTGGTCCTTGAAGTATATCATATGGACGCTTCAAATCTTGATCCTAAAAGAAACCTGAGATATGGAATTCATATCTCAAGTCATACACAAGTTGCAGATGAACATTATATTGTGTACTAAGCTTTAAAAGTTATGTGGGCTAGCTTTACTAATGACAACGGAGGCTATCCTCTCTCAAAAAAATTTATCATGCATGAGTTTGAGCCCCATGTTGGGTGTAGAGATTACTTAAAAAAAAAGTTTATTATGTTTGTGCAACTGCAGTTTTTAATATATATTTTTAAATGTATATTTATTTTTGAGAAAGAGAGAGAGAGAGCACAAGTTGGGGAAGGAGAGGGAGACACAGAATCTGAAGAAAGCTCCGGGCTCCAAGCTGCTGGCACAGAGTCTGACACGGGGCTTGAACCCACAAACCATGAGATCGTGACCTGAGCTGAAGTCAGATGCTCAACTGACTGAGCCACCCAGGCGCCTGTGTGTGACTGCAGTTTTTAGGAAATTAAAGGGGGGAGGCCATGGAAGAAGTCACTATCTTTGTCTTATTTCAGTGACATACACAGGGAAAGAGATTCGGTTCATTTCTCAACTTTTTTTTCCTCTTAAGAGTGCAAGTCAGCAAGAACCCATTAAAATCAATAAACACGCAAGGCCAGCTAGACGAAACATTTCCCAGTCATCCCCGGTGTGGCACGAATACACAAACAGGCATTTTACTTTCAGCCACAGCAGATCTGGTCCTTCTCAATTTCTTAGGAATTGGTACTTCTCACAAGTAAGGAAGTGTGTAGGCATCACTGGTAAAGCAATGTCTGTAGCTGTTTTCTTAGAAAGATACGAATGCCAGAACTATCACTCTTAAAATGTGAAAGTGATCCCTTTCAGCAATTGTGCCCTGATGGTTCTGGAGAAGGCCAAAGTATATATGAAAATCAGTACTACGGTGGCTTTGACATAAGTGGAGTTTCCAATTATACTGAAATACCTCCGGATACGCAAGGGTGCCCTTCTCAGGTCCCTCAAACTCCTACGTGCCTGCGGTGCTCAGGAGCCTTCACGGATGTTCCTGGGTGCTAACGAGGACGGGCTGGACTGTCCATGGCAAAGATACCACTGGTCCAGAGAAAAAGTATCTTTTTAAATTGTAGGGTTAATGCAGTCTTTCTGTGCACAAAACCCGTGACACAGATAGTAACTGATCCTGGTAGCTCTTTGTGGGAATTGGAGACACTGTCACTTCTGTTCTAAGGCTGGCATTTGTCAGGTTCTCACTTTCTGCCAGTCGCTGCCGTGAGCACTGTATGCGTTTAACTCCCAGCGCTCACATAATCCTATGGGGGACGTGCTGTACGTGGCTCCATCTCACACACTGGGAAGTGCGGCTTGGTGAGAAGGACTTCTGTTCCCAGCACCCGGGCAGGTCAACCAGGTCTATTTCAGCTTTGTGCGGGGATGGGGGTTCAACTTTCGGTTGCTGAAATCACCAGATCTGAGGCTGGCCACGTAGCCTGGCGTCGAACTTTCCCGTAGTCAATTATCTTCCTCTTGTTTCATGTTATCATCCTACGAACTGTGAAAACATCAGAGGCCTGGATCTTGTGTTACAGTCTTGTGAGTCTTCTATTTCAAAATAATCTTAACGTAAATGTACTGCCAATTGGGACACTGTAAATGATGGTAATACTATAATGGAAATACTTGGGGACCTCCAAAGAGAACGCATATGTATGTGTTTACCTATGTGTGTGGATGTGTATTTTCACTGTAGGTATTTAAACAGTGAATCAACTTGCATAGGTATTCTCTCTGAATAACTATTTGTTGGTTTTGGTCTTCCCAGCAGAAGGTAAGATAAAATATATGAAACTGTCAGAAGTCATACCTTATAGAAGTAACAGTGGCTTGATCAGTAGCTTAGTATGGGAAAAGTAACAGTAAATGTTCAGGTCACTGCTTTGTCACTATTTAAAATCACTATACTGGTATATACAGTGTGTTAGTTAAAAATATTAACTGGGGGCGCCTGGGTGGCTCAGGCGGTTAAGTGTCCAACTTCAGCTCAGGTCATGATCTTGTGGTTCATGAATTTGAGCCCCACATCGGGCTCCGTGCTGACAGCTCAGAGCCTGGAGCCTGCTTCACATTCTGTGTCTCCCTCTCTCTCTGCCTCTCCCTGGCTCGTGCTCTGTCTCTCAAAAATAAACAAACATGAAAAAAAATTAAAAAAAAAATTAAGTGAATGCTTTCGTGCACTATTTTGCAAGCTTTAAAACTCAGAGGAAGGCTCTCAGGGTTCAGTACTGTTACAGTTCTGTCTCCGTCCTGCCTTTGTTCTTGTCTTGGAAGTCCATATAGCTGGCCCTCCCTCTTCAGGTTAACCTAGCTCCCTGCCAGCATCACCCAGTAAGCATGAAGGAACATGGACAGCTTCAAAATAGTCAGAGACCCAAGGTGAACTATTTTATTCTTTATTGTTTTCTTAATTTCTCAACTGTCTTTCTTCTTGTTTATAATCAACAAAGCCACCTCTGAAGACAAGAAGTCCTAAAGGAATGCATTGGCAGAACTGGTTCCTTCGGGATGCTCTAAGGGAGAATGTGGTCCAAGAGTCCCTTGGCTGCTGGAAATCCTTGGCATTCCTTGGCTTGTAGAGACATCACTCTAAGCTCTGCCTCTTCACATGGCCATTTACCCTCTCCATCTTTCTAAGCTTTCTTAAAGCTTATCCTTACAGAATTCAAACCAATTAAAAGTCAGCAACCTGGGGTACAATGAAGCGTGGAATATGGTGCTTCAGGAATTAATGCATTTGTACTTATGGCAGAATGTACTTGTACTTGATTGCAGAATGATGCCCTCCCCAAAGCTGTCTACAGCTGAGCCTCCAAATCTGAGAATATGTTACCTTCCATGGTGAAAGGGACGTTACAGATGCAATGAAATTAGGGATCTTGAGATGTGGAGCTATCCTGGAGTATCCAGGTTGGCCCCATGAGACCATAAGAGTCCTTATAAGTCAAAGATAGAGGCAATAAGTCAGAGGAGGTGTGACAACAGAAACAGAAGTCAGAAGGATGTGACAGCTGGAAGGGGCCACAAGCCAAGGAATGCATGTAGCCTTTAAAACTGGAAAATGCAGGTAACAAGTCTCTCCCCTATAGATTCCAGAGAGAATGAGGCACTGACAACACCTTGGCTTGAGCCCAGTGAAACCTATTTTGGACTTACAACCTCCAAAACCGTAAGAGAATAAATCTGTGCTGTTTTTAAGCCAATACATTTCTGGTAATTGGCCACAGCAGCCACAGGAAACTAATGCAGTACCATGGACCCTTTAGAAGAAGAAATTACTCAAGGTGGTGCCGCCTTATGCATATTTAAGAGAATTGCTTCCGGCCTGGCTGGTTGACCATCTGGCAAGGGTCCATGGGTGACTTGTGTACTCTTGGTGCTACCAGCACTTGGAATGCAATCAGTGGGAGCCAGAGGGAGCAGAGGCCGTTGCATCAAACTAGCAGGGTTCCTCTTGCCAGATTCATGGTTCAGGTGACTCCCGGTGTGGGATGGCATGTGCCACCTTGGCTGTGTCTTGTCTTGGCACTGGCTTCTCTCACAGGCTTCATGACGCCTGTCTTGGTGCACAAGATGAAAGGGAACCCCGCGGTAATAGGTTCCTCTTAAATCACAAAGGATCTTTGTTAAACCATCAAGTCCCCTCACGACCTGCAGCCTATCCCTGAACCCCAACCTCCTAGTATTGTCCAAATCAGAGAGTGTCTTGCCACCCAGTCTAAGCTGTGGTTTTTTCTCACTGGGATACTAAGGCAACAATCTGCCGGCATATACTCTGATGCTATTCTTTCTTCCCCATGGTAAGTTCTCCACACAGCAGCCACCACCCTTTGAACAACACAGGTCAGAGCATCTCACTCCCTGGACATAAACTTTCTGATAGCTCATCATGACACAAGGAATATAATCCAAGGACTTCACCACGGCCAAGGTGTCTTCACCATCTGGCTCTCTTGTCTCATCTACCACTTATCCTCTTGTTGAACCTCAACACACTGTTCCTGCCTTTGAGATTCTGCCCCATTGTAGCAGTCAGCAATTCACAGGCTAGATCTGGAGGGCTGACTTTGTAGGAGCTGTCTGGAAACGCCAACAGCTCGACACCTGGAGGCCTGGGGTCCTGTGGGAGAAGGGGGTACTTCTGGTGGAGGCGTACCTCAGGGCAGCCCCACTGAGGGGACCATCCTACCCTGAGGCCAGCTGGTTCACCAGAAGGCAGCCCACAAGGCAAGAGATTCACCCACGTTGTGGCAGGCATCACTGCTGTCTTTTATTAATGAGCAGTATTCCACAATATGGAAGGATGGTTTGCTTATCCATATTCACCCACTGAGGGACATCGGTGCTGTTGCCAGGTTTTCGTGATTATGAGCCAAGCTGTTACAAATCTTCAGGTACAGATTCTTGTGTGAGCATGAGCTTTCATTTCCCTAAGGCAAACACCTCCGAGCCGGGTTGTTGAGTGACATGGTGAATATACATTGAACTTCATGTAAAACTTCCCAACTATTTTCCAGAATAGCCATACCACCTTCCACCCTCACCAGCAGTGTACAAGGGCCCAGGTGCTCTGCATCTTTGCTGGAGGATCTGTTGACATATTCTATTATTTAGCCATTTTATTAAATGTGTGCTGGTACCTCACTGTGGCTGCAAATTATATTTCTCTAATGATATTGAGCATCTTTTCACCTTTGTATCTTTGGTAGAGTGTTCAAATAATGCTTATGGGATGCACCTGGGTGGTTCAGTCAGTTAAGCACATGACTCTTGGTTTTGGCTCAGGTCATGATCTCATGGGTTCATGATATCGAGCCAAGTGTCAGGCTATGCAATGACAGCTTGGAGCTTGCTTGGGGGCTTCTCTCCATCTCTCTGCCCCTCTTGAACTTGTGCGCACTCTCTTTCAAAATAAATACATAAAAGATTGTTTTGAAGATGCCTTTGGCTATTTTTTTGTTTGGGTTGTTTCTTATTTTTGAGATTTGAGAGTTCTTTATAAAGTTTTATTCTTTTACCAGGTGATACATGGAAATGTTTTATATCGGGTTCCTTATAATGTTCTTCACAGAGTATAAATTTTTACATTTGATGAAGTGTCATTTATCACTTTTCCTTTTACACATCATGCTTCTCATGTTGCATCTGAGAACTCTCCACCTAAATCTGGGTCATGAAGATTTTTATCCTGATTCTAAACTATACATGTGTATACATAAATAATCAATTTGTCTCTATTTTCAAAGAATTATTCTGAGATTTTATTGGGAATGTGTTGAATCTGTAAACTGTTTTGGGGAAGAACGACATTTTAACTACACTGAGTCTTCCAATCCATGAACATAGTATGTCTCTCCCTTTGTTAGTTCATAGATTGTTTTAAACCCGTGTTTTATAGTTTTCAGCATGCAGACCCTGCAGATATTTTTATGTTAGATTACACTTAAGTATTTCAATGTTGACCCTGTATGATTACACCTTTGTATCCTGGTAATATGTTCTAAGAGTTTTTTTTGTAGATTTCTTGGGGTTGTCTACATAGACAATCACGGTGTCTACAAACAGACACAGTGCCATTTCTTCCACTCTAATCTAAATGTATTTTATTTGATTTTCTTACCTGATTGCACTTGTACTTCATTCATTCACTCATGTGACCAAGTGGCCCAGTTCTGCCTGAGCACTGGAAGTTCACCAAATAACACATTCGACTTCCTGCCTTTCTAACGTGTAGTGGTTAATCCCACATACAGTAACCATATATTAAATTTGCATCTGGCTCTGTTTCTATGTATTATTAGGGGGAGAATATTGGCAGTACATTGAGCATAAACATGGAGGCAGCTAGGGAGTTGGTCTTTACGCATGGTAACAGTAAATGCTGATTCTCATGTCTGACTTCTCTGCTCAGAGTCCCAGAAGAATAGGTCGGGTACAGAATCAGGCACAGATGTATATCCTCATAAATGATAAAGAACATTTTTTCCTCTGAGACATGAGGGAGGGAAGAGCTAGCTGATAAAGACACAGAAACATTGTGAATTGACGAAAAGAAGGCAGGGTATTCATTCATGGAAGCTGGAGTTATAAATGATATTTCTTACAAATAAATGTGGATCAGTACAAACACATAATGAAGTATGGTAGTCACCAACTGTCACCAATGAAAATAGTACTTTTGTGTTGGGGGGATAGAATTTCAAACTTTTCCACTTCATGACTTTAAGCGCTAATGTCACAAACGTCTTGGACCAGAAAGCTGCAGGGTTAAGTCATGACCCCGGAAAAAGACCAGAGCCGTTCTTAAAAATCCATCTGTAGCTTGTTTGTGTATTATAATTCTACCGGTTTAAATTAACACAGAATTAATATAATACATTGTTAGGGGGAAGAGGAAGGAGGGTGGATATGTAGCAGACGCAATATAGTAGTAACACAAGTCACAAATGACTGTACTCTCATCAGACGTCAGTGCTTTGGAGTGACCATAGGTTGAGGACCAAAGTAAAAATAGAAAGAGTAACAAACAATCTCAATTTCTATGAATAAAGAAAACAATGATTAAAAAAACAATCTACCTTTAATGCATAGAAATAAGGGCAAGTAATGTTACAGATAGATATGCGTAAGATAAAACATATCCAAATGGGATTAAATGAACATGTTTCATCCTAAGTAAATCCATCTGTAAAAACAATCACTGAATTCTTTTGGCTTTTTAAACCATCACTAACATAGGTCACATTATTTCTTGGTCAAACACAGAAGAAAGTTCATTTGACTGTGAGAACACGCATTTTGTGTTTTCATTCCAAGCCTGTTCTAATCTTATTTCTGCCAGTGGCTGAGGTCTGTATCTGGACGGCCACTCTTCTGCTCTTGGTCCACACGCCTGCTGCCGGGCGATCAGCAGTGGCTGAAGGTGGAGACCCAAAGGGAGAGGGGGTTCAAGGACACAACAGGAACACGGTGTCTACTGCTCATAGGAAAGTGTGCAAATTAGCCAAGTGCAAATCTAGTGATCTAGTGTCACCGTCTTGGGGAGATTGCGTCTATCAAAACACCTTCTGTTGTAACATATGTACATCCAACATTTGCTCACACAAACGCTTACCCACTCATAAGAGAGAACCCAGCAGCCACGGGCAATTCCCAGCAGCACATTCAGAGTGCGCAGAGGCTTGCCGGCGAGCACATGGGTAGTAGTTTCACACACTTCCTGGGCAAGTGAAAAGCCCTTCAATGTGTTCACAACCTGGATGACGATGTTCTGTGTTCTGTTAAACAAGAGGGAAAAAAAAATCAACAAAATGACTAAGTTTCCTACATATGAACAATAAGGTGGTAAGACTGAATCGTAATTTCTAAGAACTAGAAAGCTAAAATTCTACACTGATCTCAGCCATGGAACTCCTGTGTTAATTTCTTTACGGTCAATGACTTAACATTTGGGGAAATTCAAAAACTTCAGCTCTCAACTACAACTATCTATTTGAATAGCTGAGAAAACGGCCCCAAGATAGAAGTAGCTCCCCACCCACCCCCGCGCCCAACGCCAGGGAAGCTGCCAGCATCACAAACCAGCCTCTGCTTTTCCTACCACACCACACTTCCTTCTCGGACAGATGTGAACCAATCCACGCACGGTCAGGACCGAACGTATCACCTGCTGATTTTATTTGATATTTAACATTTGTCTGAATTCACACATACAGTTTTTGTTTTTTTTTTTTTTCTAAGTATGAGGGAGAAAAGGGCCCTTCTTATTACATTATCAGATCAAATCTTAGGGCAAATTTGGCAGAGTCTCCTTATTGTTTCAGAGCCCATCATTGTTTGTCTTCTGGTCTGTCATTCCACGAGTGCCTCAAGCACCTTTAGAAAAATACATATTCTTCCTCTCTAATTTCCTCACCAAATTGCTCACCATTCTCCCTGTCTTTCCTTTATGACCACCTTTCTAAAGCCTTTGCTTGTGACACATTGCACTCCCCTATCCCTCCCAGCAAGTTTTGGAAATCCCCAGTGAAATACAAAGGACACGAAGGGCATTCTGAGCCACACTATGACGTACACAGTGAGTTAAGACATAAATTTCTCTCGTCTCCAAAAATTGTTATGAAGGAAAAGAGGCTGCTGTTGCACATGCTCGCACAGACCGCCTCTAACAGCACCCTGTCTACTCCAAGGTGCCTCTGAGTTTCTCTCTAGTCATCTCGAGGATGTCAATGCACAAGACCCATTTCTTTACATGTGAAATGAAAGGGCTGAACCGTAGCACAGTTTAAATTCTCAGAGATCCCTAGGGCAAAAAACATGAATGGGTCAAGGCCCAGGCCCTATCACCACTTCAACCAGAGAATCTGTGCTTACTGGGACAAAGAAAACAAAAGGAATAAAGAAGTGAAACAGTCTACATGATATGCTCCCCAGAACCCATCATTTCTGCATATTGATGATTTTCCTTATTCCGAGTCTGGTAGCTGCCAGCTCTTTGCTGGATGTGTTAATCAACAACAAGTGTCTCTTCGAGACATGGCTAATCAGTGTGGTATCAGAACGTCTAGGTTTTGCTCTTAGCTTCAGACACGAAGTATATGTGGGGGGTGGGGAGGAATAAAAAGAGAATATGGCCTGAATGAAAACTTTCATTTTCAAAACTTTGATTGAGAAAATGATTATTTACTAGTATGTTTTATCCTGGGAGCAAAACTACAGACTTTTAAAAATACTACACCTACCATTCTCAATTTTCACTCCCGTATTAGACTAGGTAGAATGTTCAGTATACTTCATAAGAGATTAGCCAACATTGTCGACTGTGCTCTTTTTCCAGTAGCTAATGTACGGTGTTTGAACAATCAGTCCTTTTAATTTCACATACCATGGGCAGGAAAAGGACCCTGCAACAGAAAGTATTGCAAGGATGCACTTTTTGGCAGGCAACTTTTCATTGAAATGTCCCAATATTTTGATGAATGTCTTCAAACCTTAAAACCTATGACTGAGAAAAAAAATAAAAACAAAACAAAACCTATGGTTTTCCCCTTTAGACAGGAATTCAAAAATCTGGACAAAGAATATGGTGCTATATTTTTGTTGGATGTGCTATATATTGTGTTACATGTTTAAGGAAGACGATAAGAGCGTGCCAACAAGCTATTAACTCTTTTCACAAAACGTGCAGATAGTGGCTTTAATATAGTGGTAGAGAGCTTCCCACCAAAGTGTTTCTTTAAGAACTGTGAGGGAGTCAGCGAGCGATGCTCCATTTACTGAACTTTCATGGGGTAAAAGTCGTGGACACACAGAGCCCGTAGATATGAAGCAAGCAAGAAAAAAGCAAAATACTGTAATACCTCTTAATGCTATCTAAACAACTCCAAAAGTCTTCACTGCTAAACTGTTCATAGTCTCTTATTTCCAGGGTTCTTCTTATGCCAATATCAATTATATAGAGTAAAAGCAACATAGTGCAACGCTACGAGCTGTGTTACAAGCACAGCATCACAGAATACGAAAGAAAAATCCAAAATTTTACATTGAGTAGAAAGTTATCAAAACAAGGAGTACTTACTCAGATGGCATGCTTGTCATGACTAATGTTCTTGTTGGCTAGAGATTTCAAAAGAGAAGGAACAAAAAACAGTCAGAAATGTAAAAAACATTTTTTCCCACAGAAATTAACTTTAATACATTTTTTGAAAAGTTACATCACTTAAAAATAAACATTTAAGCATATATCAAAAGAAAAAAACTTTATATTCCTGGAAAAAAAAAACACCACAAGAGATAGAAAGTCAGTTACTTATCCCCAAATCAATCCAAAATAATCCAGGGCATGAGGTAGAAAAGGAGAGGGGGGAAAAAGGCTTCCCTCCAGAAGTCCATTCTACTAGTTAGCTGGCAGACCACCAAAGATGCCATCCTGCTTATAGACGTGCAAGAGGGCGAGAGTAAGAAAGGCATTTTTTACAGGCCGAAGAGCCATTTTTCCTTGCCTAGGTGGTGCACACACAGTAACACTTATGTTCCTGTTGCGCTGGTCAATCAAATGCTTTAACCTCTTGCACAGAGAAGCTCAGATAAAAAGGCATCGCTTACTTATGGGTCAGCATCTGCTATTAACTGGAAGTGTAAAGTTTTTTTTTTTTTAATGAGTTTTTAAATACTTTTTTTATTTACATAAGAAAAGCATGCTGACAGCAAAATATATACATATTCAACGCTTTGGAAATATATCATTAGAAACATAAATTCCCCAGTAATTCCACCAGTGAGAAAAATGACTATTGTTCAATAATTGGGTATATATTCTGCCAAATGTTCTTTCCGTGGGAGGGCGTGTATATATAATTTTTCAAAAAAAACAAAAATGAACTCACATTATTTATACATTTTTGTAACTGATGTATTTCAAACGCAACCCACTATGTATTGTAACCATGAACTAACCATTGTACACGTACTGTGTCTTGAGGGACCAGGCGAATAAACGAGGAGAAAGAACAAGAGGCATTCAGAGGACCCCGTGTGGACACACACCATGGAGTCAAAGGGGCCTGTACTGTGTGGGTATATCTGGGGAAGGTGGAGGAAGGAGAATGAAGAGATAACCCGGGTCACAAAGATACTCGATGGAGAACTCAGAGATGCGGCAGACGTGCTAACTCAGAGATGACTGCAATCTCTTTCCAGTTACCCTTGCAGAATAGTCTATTGTAACTCTCATCTGTTTGGGATACAAAGGGAACCACTGTAGCACAACTTTGTGGGCTGAGTCTGGAGACTCAGAAGCCTCTCTGTGGGTGTCTCTGATCACCAAGGGAGATTCTGGCTGAAACCTAATCACGATCTTCAGTGTTATCCTTGAATGAAAACTATACAGGCGTAGTGATGTGACCAGCACCAAATAAAATCCAAGAAGCGCCCCTTCCACGGCATCTACTTTCTTCTGTAGAACCATCCAAGCGATGCCAGGAGAGTGTCATCTGTGGGGGGAAGTATCCCAAGGAACGAAGGGGAAGGGAAAAGGAAATCCTCCTGACTTCTACAATGCGAGGCTTCCTCTCCATGGCTTTGCCCTTCTTTACCTGTACTCATTCTCCAGGCGATCTTTCGTACAGCCTCAGGGTTTTACATACTAGCTGCATGCTGGCGGTTCCCAATACTGTATCTCTAGCACAGAACTACTCCCTGATGCCCAGACTCAAATATTCTACCGCCTACATGGGAAGGAAGTTCATCTGGAGGTCTAACAAGGATCTCAGATTTAACATGTCCAAAACTAAGGTATCGTTCCAGCCAGGCAATTAGGCAACAAAAATGAAATAAAATAAAAGACATCCAAATTGGAAAAGAAATAAAGCTATTTCTATTCATAAATGAGATAATCTTATATGAGGAAAGCTCTAAGGAACCCAGAAAAACTGCGAGAACTCATAAATGAATCTAGCAAAGATGTACTATAAAAAAATCAGTGTGCAAAAATCAGTTGTATTTTTATATATGGATAATGAACACTAAGAAAAGGAAATTAAGAAACAATTTCATTGATAATAGCATCCAAAAGAATAAAATACTTGGGAATAAAGTTAATAAAAGAGACACAAAAAAAATGTACAGTGAAAATTTAAAAAAACATTGATGAAAGAAATTTCAAAAGACCTAAATACACAGAAAGACATCCTGCGGTCCTGCACAGTAAGACTTAATATTTATTATAAGATGACAAGACTATCTAAAGTAGACTTAACACTTTGTAAAAATGGAAAAACATCCCAAAGTTTATATGGAACTCCAAGAAAATCCAAATAGCCCAAACAATCTGGAAAAAGAAACACAAAGCTAGAAGTCCAACACTTCACAATTTCAAAACTTACTACAAAACTACAGTAATCAAAACTGTATGGTATTGACATGAGAACATATGGATACAGAATTGACAGTCCAGAAATAACTTAAACATCTAAGGTCAAATGATTTAAAAAAATTTTTTTTAATGTTTGTTTATTTTTGGGAGAGGGGGGGGGAGAGGGAGAGGGAGAGAGAGAGAGAGAGAGAGAGAGACACAAAATGCAAGCAGGGGAGGGGCAGAGAGAGAGAGAGGGAGACACAGACTTCAAAGCAGGCTCCAGGCTCTGAGCTGTCAGCACAGAGCCTGACACGGGGTCTGAACCCATGAACCATGAGATCATGACCAGAGCTGAAGCTGGATGCTCAACCAGGTGCCATTAAGGTCAAGTGATTTTTGACAAAGGTGGCAAGACCATTCATATGTAAAGAACAGTCTCTTCAACAAACGGTGCTGAGAGAACTAGATGACCACATACAAAAGAATGATGTTGGACCTTCACCTTATTTTTTTAAAAAAAAATTTTAATGTTTATTTTTTAAGAGAGAGTGATACATAGCATGAGTGGGGGAGGGAGGAGAGAGAGAGGGAGACACAGAATCTGAAGCAGGCTCTAAGCTCTAAGCTGTCAGCACCCGATGCGGGGCTCGAATCCACACACCATGATATCATAACCTGAGCTGAAGTCAGACGCTTAACCAACTGAGCCACCCAGGCGCCTCTGGACCTTTACTTTATACCACATACAAAAATTAACTCAAAATGGATCAAAAACCTAAATTTAAGAGCTAAAGCTATAAAAAAAAAAAAAACTCTTAGAAGAAAACAAGGGAAATCTTCATGACACTGGATTTGGCAATAGTTCCTTAAATACGGCGCTAAAATCACAGGCAAAATGAAAAAAATAAATTGGACTTCATCAAAATTTAAAACTTTTATGCATCAAAAAACACTATTAAGAGAATGAAAATATAACCCACAGGTGGAGAAAAAAAATCTGTCAATCCTGTATCTGACAAGGGTTTAATATCCAGAATATATAAAGAACTCCTACAACTCAGCAAATAAAAGGACAAACAACTCATTTTAAAAATGGGCAAATAACGTGAATAGACATTTCTTCTAAAGAAAAAAAGCAAATGGACAATGAGCACATGGAAAGATGTTCCACATCACTAATTAGGGAAATCCAAAACAAAATGAGATACCCCTCAGTGAGATACCCCTTCCTGCCTAACTAGGTTGGCTACAATTAAAAAAAAACAAAACAAAACATGAAAAATAACTAAAGTTGACAAAAAGTGATGCCACTATTGTAGAAAACAGTTCGGTGGTTCTCCAAAAAGTTAAACACAGAATTACCATACAATCAACAAATTTACTCCTAGGTATATACCAAAAAGAATTGAAAACATGGACTCAGATGCTTGTGTGAGAATTGTCATTATAACATTACTCACAACAACCAAAAGGTGGGTATAGCCTATGTGCTCAACAATCGATGAATGGATAAAGTTAATTTGGTGTTACACGCGGTGCAAATTATTATTCAGCCATAAGAAGTACTGAAGTTCTGATACATACTATATCATGACTCTTGAAAACATTACACTAATTGAAAAAAAGTCAGACATAAAAGACAAATATTGTATGATTCTACTTATATAACATATCTAGAATAGGTAATTAGTAGAGACACAAAGTAGAATAGAGGTTACCAGAGGCCAGGGGGTGGGAGGGAATGGGAAGTTATTGCTTCATGAGTTCAGAGTTTTATTCTGAAGTGAAGAAAATGTTTTGGAAATAGACAGTGATGTTGACTGCACAACACTGAACACAGTCACTGAACTGTACACTTAAACAGGTTAAAAAGGCAAATTTTATATTATATATTTTCTCTCACAAGAGAAGAAAACAATTAAATTACCGATCTTCTCTCCCAAGCCCACTCCTTCTATAGCTTCGTTGGTTTAATGCTATTTCTACTCCTGCTCAAGTTAAGAACATTTTTATCATCGCTCACTCATCATTATTTTCTCACACCCCACATCCAATCCATTGATTCATCCCATCAACTCAACCGTGCACATGTATCAGAACATGGATACATCTACCCCACTTGAAATATTCCATCATCTCACAAGGATTACCGTGAAAGCAACTTAAATCATCTCCCAGCTAAAATCCCCCAGTAACTTGAACAGTGACTAGTGGACAATAAGCACTCAAAATAATACTAGTTTACTATTTATTATAAATAGATGAATATAAAATGGGAAGTAAGTACACACATACTTCATACACATGAATATATGAATATAATTTATTAATCTATTCTATTAATACCACTCAAAAAGGGAAAATCATGGACATGACTCCTATTAAGTCTGAGTGAAGGAAGGTTGGACAGTTAAGTCAACCATAAGCCTGATAGTACCTTTCATCCTCAGCCAAGGGAGAAAAACAGTTGTATATAAAGAAACTCAAACCCCAGAATAAAAGTCTAAGTGCAGAGAAAAAAATACACAGAAGGCAAAAAACCAAAAAAACAAAAAACAAAAAACAAAAACAAAACAAACAAAAAAACCCCACAAAAAACTGACTTGTAGATATGTGATATGGAATCTAGAGGATGAAAGGTTCATTTACACAGTCCAGCCACAGAACCTACAAGAGACAAACTCTCCCTCGTGTACAATGATCACAAGTGCCATGACAGACAGCACATGTTCAGGTTGGTGTGACAAATGGTTCTGGCCTGAAATTCGGCAATGTTATCATTAAGCATATTTACTTATCTGTTCTTATAAATTAGGTATTAGGAAATATATCCAATATAATTCCCTTGATTTAAGGAAAGCTTTTAAGGAAGCTCCTTAAATAACAATATGGATTGGTATCTGCAACTTCTTTAAAGATGAATAACAAAATAAGATGGTTAATGGGTGGAGAAATATATGATAAAGTAAAAAGAGTTAGTTGCAGAATCAAGGCTGGAGGAAAAACCCTGTGAAATACTTTAAAATGGAACAAAAGATTACCGGATATCTTTAGGGGACACCTACCTATGAGTTGTTCAGCACACACACCCTTCAGGGTTATCTGCTTCTATGGGGCTTATGCCTTTCATGGTCTTTGAGCTATTTTACAACTCTATTAGTTGTAGAAAATTGATAGTGATGCAAATATTCTTATCTGTAGAAATGCAAAGTCCCTCCAGTGGATGCTCAATTGACTTCCCTCTCCCACTCCTGACAAAGCCACTTTGGATCTGTTAACAAAGCCACGTCAGCACTCCTTATGGTCCATTAGCACGCCCGCTCTGTGGATTCTCCTCCAAAGAGGATAAAACAACTTTCCTGTCTCATCATTAACTAATGAGTTAAATAAAATCTTTAACACATACCCATTTTCTGTGAGTGAGAAAGTTATGATGTACCTTTAAGAAGATATCTTTTAACAGTTATGCAGGTTTTCCACCAAGATGCCCAATAGATTCATCTGACAGAAGTAGCTAATCTTCAACACCGGAGAATACTCCACAGGAAGCTTTTAGTCCAGGAACATTTATTATTGGCTTCCAAAGCTGAATGCCAAGTGGCAACAGAACTTTGCTGACTCTCTGTTTCTCTAATTTCAATTTTCCTCTCTACTAGCTTTTGTTTTGTTTTGTTTCATTAAGGGATGTATTATTCTCCATTGGTGGAAGCAATGCTTAGGAATTTCGTTTTATGGTCTGACTACTTAGTGTTCTATATAAATTAATGAATGGATTATAGAGATTTATTCTTTTTTGGTAAGAGACCATAGAGGACTGGGTTTATTAGTCTTTGCTTATTTGCCCATTTTGGAGCTAAAAATCAATTAAGACTTTCATTCCCACAAGGAAGGAGAATAGCTCTTTGAAATCTAGACAGGTTTTAGTATTTCTGTCTTTATTCTTGACCAGTGGCTGAAATTATAACTAACTCAAATATTTTAAGAATTCAAATTCACACAGTTAATATGTTTGGAAATTAATAGTTTAATAATAGTTTAATAAGTTTCACTTAATGAAAACAGTTATGTCTTATCTGAATCATCCATGTTAAGTATAATATAAACATACATTTTATTCTACTTGGGTTTATTTTTCCTAGACTTAGGTTTATTGGTCAGATAAAATAAGATTACTCCTATATAATGCTTAAGATTATAAAAACTAAATTTGTGACAAATCATTATTCTAACAAGCTTTTTACATCAATACTAATCGTGTTTAGTAATATGTCAGCATGAAGATAATTTCCAGGATCTTTAGTGTTAAATTAATTAAACAAGGAGGCCATTAGACTAAGGTGGCTTTAAAGCTCTAGTAACCTACATAAGCAAACCAGAATGGGAGCCTATAAATGCCTTAAGGCTAAGAAATCAAAACCTAAGAACAACCAATCCGGAAGAGCCAACTAAGTTTTCCCATATAAGACAACCGCTTAACCTACAGCCAATGGAATAATTTTCTTGCTTTGATTCCACCTCTTCTTTATAAGTATTTTCCCTAGCTTATGGCAGGGGAGAACCCCTAACCACCTCCAGTTTGGCAGTGCCTGATTCAAATCAAATTTTGCTCAAATAACCTCTTAAAAATTTTAAGGTGCTTCAGTTTATCTTTTAATATTAGGTTAACATAAACCTTGGGCGGATATTAATTTAAAAATTGTTGGAGAACTCAGTAATTTATAAGAGAATACCGAAATACTGATTACTATATGTAGTTCTAATTTTTTATGCATCTTTGCTTATTTTTTTATGTTATACAGAAGCTCTGTCTTTGGGTTGTGCCAATGAACTTGTTCATTTTTGCAACTTTAAAAGGGTGTAAAGGAGACAGCGGTAGGACGGTGTAATCGATGCCTTGCTGGTCTGCTAACATGCCTGGGTGAGATGGACATTTCTCAGTTATTCTCCCCAGTTTTCTATGAAATAGAATTTGGTTACTTTGGCTAAAAAATATAATTAATATGAATGGTTAAGTTTACACTAAGAGTAATACTGACAAAGGAATACAATCGTGCATATGTCTGTTTTTCAAAAAAAAAAAAGAAGAAGTAATTTTATATCTCTTAAAGCAGTGGTTTTCAAGTTTTATGGTCTCTGGACTCCTTTATACTATTATATAGTTTATATACTTTATACTGTTGGGATTTACTGAGGAACCCAAAGAGCCTTTGTTTATGTGGATTATGGCTATCGATATTTAACCTCATAGAAATTGAAACTGAAAAGCTTTAACAATATTTATTGATGTACTTAAAGATAGCAAGAACGCATTGCCTGTTAACAGAAATAGCATCTCAGTGTTACTATTAAATTGCTGTGACCACATGAACACAGCTCTGTGCTTAATGTGTCAGTCGGCCACAGGATAAGAAAAGGCATATTGAAGAACAAAACTTGGAAAGTTCACTTAACTTGCTTTAGTTTATAATACTTGAGTCTGAAGGAAAGCCCAAAATGTGTTACAATTTTAGTCAATCATGCCTGATGTAGACAGGCTGTTTTTTGGTTACTGATTACCCCTTTGCCTATGCAATGTGAATGATCAGTCTTAATTTTCCACATAATCTGCCTAATTAGAGAGCAAAGACTGTGTTGTAACAGAGTAATCGTCTCCCTTTCATGTTGACTGTTTGATGCCAGTGATTAATAAAATAAAGTTTGCTCACTTAGGTTACAGTCTATGCTTATTTTTAAGTGTTTTCTTATCACTTTGATTAAATAACTTATCTGGTATTGGTTCTCGAGCACTCATGATCCTATCTTAAACATTTGTGTGAACCTCGTCCGGTAACTTTTTTGATTTTTGCCTTGGATCTTAAATATATAAAAATAAAACTTTAAGGATATCATTTGCACCTAAAACTATCCTTGAGATTTCTCAAAGAATCCCTGGAAATCAAGAAAATATGTTTTTTTCTTATAAGAGAACTGGGGGGTAACCAGGTTTATTGTGTCACTGTTGTAACGATTCATGTGAAATCAGAAGGGCCACTCAGCCTGTCTAGGTGAACATTTAATATGTACAATGCTACACATAAAAATATTTCAGAAATCATAGGCTTTGGAGAAAATCCGTGATACTAGTTATTGGCCTTATTGTCCATAATGTTTTTACCTTCAGGGAAAACACTGGCCAGATGGTTGCCCGTGTTGAGTTTTCTTCTATTTGGGGTATTCTAGTCTCTACTATGCTGCTATCAGACAATTGTACAGTGTTGTAATTTGTTATTAAATTGCTAATTTGGGGGTGCCTGGGTGGCTCAGTCAGTTAAGTGTCCGATTTCTTTTTTTTTTTTTTTTTATTTTTATTTTTATTTTTTTTTTTAAATTTTTTTTTTTTTTTTTCAACGTTTATTTATTTTTGGGACAGAGAGAGACAGAGCATGAACGGGGGAGGGGCAGAGAGAGAGGGAGACACAGAATCAGAAACAGGCTCCAGGCTCTGAGCCATCAGCCCAGAGCCCGACGCGGGGCTCGAACTCATGGACCGCGAGATCGTGACCTGGCTGAAGTCGGATGCTTAACCGACTGCGCCACCCAGGCGCCCCTAAGTGTCCGATTTCAGCTCAGGTCATGATCTCGCAGTCTGTGAGTTTGAGCCCCGCGTCAGGGTCTGTGCTGATAGCTCAGAGCCTGGAGCCTGCTTCAGATTCTGTGTCTCCCTCTCTCTCTGCCCCTCCCCTGCTCATGCTCTCTCTCTGTCTCAAAAATAAATAAAAACATTAAAAAAAATTGCTAATTTGGTGAGGGTCTTGTTTCTGTAACTTAAATCTAGCATCTTGTAGACCAATGGCTTTCAGTTGGGGATGCAGACTTATCTATGATATATTCTCTAAATAAAAATATAGATGTCAGGACCTAATTAAGGCTTACTAAATCTCTTGATAATTCTGGCATGTTCTTAGTGTATTTACTGTGTCTCAGGAACATTATACTACACTTTGTTCTAACCAGTTCCTGGATGTCTGAGAGGACATGCACCCCAGACCAGCATCCTCAACAGAAATCCCAGACTTCAAGCAAGGACGAGATGTCCTCCCCATTCCTTTTCTGAGTCTCCCAGACACTGTGTCTGTATCTGCACTCTCTCTCTACGGTCCATCAAGTCTGCTCTCACCTTCTGCTGGCTCGAGTTTGATTTCTATCCTGTGTGCAGCGGAGACCCTCCTGGCTGGTCCTGTGGGACCCCCTCTGGGTCCTTAGACCGGCCCTGCCTGCATCACTTTCACAAATAAATGCCCTTTTTAATATTTTTTACAGCAAAGATAATACTTGCTGACTTCTTTGAAAATTGGTTTAGTCGCTTTCCTTAAAGAAATTTTGCTTAATTTTTTTTTTAATTTTTTTTTTAATGTTTATTTATTTTTGAGACAGAGAGAGAGCATGAACAGGGGAGGGTCAAAGACAGAGGGAGACACAGAATCTGAAACAGGCTCCAGGCTCTGAGCTGTCAGCACAGAGCCTGATGCGGGGCTCGAACTCACGGAGTGTGAGATCATGACCTGAGCCGAAGTCGGTCGCCCAACTGACTGAGCCACCCAGGCGCCCCGAAATTTTGCTTAATTTTTTGGTAATCATTTTATTATTTTGTTTCACCTGCCATAAAACAACCAGATTTTCCTGTCAGTAACATTACTCTTACATCACATCAGACTCTTCACATTTGAAAATTATGAGCAATAACTCAACATCAGCAATTTTAAGCCTACACATAGTTTTGTTTTCCCCTGATGCTCACTGAATGGCTCTGTAATAAGTTGGTGGCAGAACTTGAGACCCCAACACAGAACTTCTCAGAACCCTATGGAAAAAGAAGATACCAAGTAATTCAACTACTGATGCTTCACAGAATAAACGGGCTTCTCATGACGTCACGACGTTGCTTAGCTAGCTCTCAGACCAGACTATCAGGCTAGTCAGGATTCCCAGACCTCTGTGTGTTCAAGAGCAGACAGCTTTTAAGAGGCAAACTCAAGGTCCCACAGAACAGAACTAACTACCTAGGACTAAATGAGTGGATGAGAGAAACTTAGTGTGCTTGGTGACTTAGAATATTGTTGATATTGCTTTTATTTATGAATAAAGAAGCCCCTTCCCTTCCTTCTTAAGCTATCTGTAATTCAGAAGAATATAGTAGGCAATGCTTTTGCAAACTGTAATAAAATAATGCCTGATTTTCAAAGATTGCCTCAAAATTTGGAACCTTCTACTAAGTCCCTTTGCTTTCCATGGCAATACAGTTTTACAATATGTTTTCCATCTTACCAGAATATAAGTGGAAAACCTGGTTATGAAACCGGGCCTTGCCTACAACGTCATATTTGACAATGATGCTCTGTCAGGTCTGGCTAGCCTCTGTGAAGGAGCTAAGACTGGCTTTACACAGGGAGTCAATGCCCACAAAGACCTCCTAGGCAAACTGTCCTGGAAATGGCTTAGAGTCCCACCCTCACAGATGCTGTGGAAGGTCTCTTCCTGAAAGAGCAAGGCCCTTAGGATACATCAAGGACATCAAGAAGAGAAATCCACCTAAATTTATGGGTACTGTGGACAAAATTTTGTGGAGAGTTGCCTTGGTATTTAACCTTGGGGTAGCAAATAACAGAGGGAAAAAAAGACCAATCTGAAATCACTTATGAAAATGTTCAGACAGAAGTTGATTTTATTTGTTCAATATAACGTGGTTCTAGATTTTTTTTTTAAATTTTTTTTTTAACATTTATTTATTTTTGAGAGACAGAGCATGAACAGGGGAGGAGCAGAGAGAGAGCGAGACACAGAATCTGAAGTAGGCTCCAGGCTCCAAGCTGTCAGCACAAAGCCCGATGTGGGGCTCGAACTCACAAATTGCAAGATCATGACCTAGGCCGAAGTTGGACACTTAACCAACTGAACCATCCAGGCACCCCATCGTGGTTCTAGATTTTAGAAAGCATCCCCCAGAAGGCCAACAAACACTCTTGCTGCCCCCGTGTAAATACTGGTTGAGATCAGGGGTGCCTGGGTGGCTCATTTGGTTAAGCTTCCGACTCTTGGTTTCAGCTTAGGTCTTGATCTCACGGTTCGGTTCGTGAGATTGATCCCTGCATCCAGCTCTGCACTGACAGAGTGAAGCCTGCTTAGGATTCTCTTCTTGCTCTCTCCCTACCCCTCCACCACTTGCATGCCTCTGCACACACTCAATCCCTCTCTTTCAAAATAATACCATGCTTTAAAAGTGTCCATAATAAATTTTTTAAAATATTATTCTGGTCCATATTTAACTGGCAAGGCACACAAGAACCAGCAGGAGAACAACTCAAATCAAGGTACTTTATAAGGTCTTTCTTGTTCTGTCGAGCTGAAAAAGCATCCAGATATATGAAAGCCAGGTATTTTTCAACTTGTTAGAAGGCTACTACTGGTTGGGGCGCCTGGGTGGCTCAGTCGGTTAAGCGTCCGACTTCAGCTCAGGTCACGATCTCGCGGTCCGCGAGTTCGAGCCCTGCGCCGGGCTCTGAGCTGATGGCTCAGAGCCTGGAGCCTGCTTCCGATTCTGTGTCTCCCTCTCTCTCTGCCCCTCCCCCGTTCATGCTGTGTCTCTCTCTGTCTCAAAAATAAAATAAACGTTAAAAAAAAAGAAGGCTACTACTGGAAAATCCATAGAATGTTTTTTAAGAATCAATTATGCAAAAAGAGTATGTGAAGTACAAGAAATAGGATCAGCTGTAATTCAGGACCTCTTCCTGCAGCTCACTTGCTGCTGTCTCTATCCCTGACAGGGCGCCTGGCCTGCCCTTACCTCATGGGTCTTGTCTAAGACATGAGATAATGAAGTACTCACAGGGTTGCCACACGGTTAATAATTCTGTCGAAAGTAACTATTAATGCTAGCAGTTCTGTAAGTTATAACCTTCACAGTATGTCATTTCATGAGAATACAAACCATTTCTCAAACCATTTATTGATGTAACCTTGGCTACGTGCCCCGTTGCGCCGATGGTAATCAAAGCAGGGAGAAAGTCTGGCCACCATATTCCCTTCCATGATGGTAACCCGATGCTCCACCAACCTGCCCCACCCCCCTCCCCCACCATCAAGTCTCTATGGAAGGTGATATTCTCGGTGTACAAATCTAATGAGAATCAGTAAGCCTTTGTTTACCATCATTGGAAAAGACCAGCTAACGTTTATTAGAACCAACCACATTCAGTGTTGAAAAATTATCTAACGATTCTTTACAACTGAGACCTGCATTTACCTGTCCTGTAAGATGCATCCCTATTCTATGACAAGTTGATTCCCCAGGACAAAGTTGAACTTCACCTTCACCCCAGAACACAGAGCACAGGTTAAAAAATCTTCCCACCCTTTTGTGTTCGGAAAAAAGCATAACACAAAGGACCACCCTTCTCTCTCATGCTACAAGACGGGGCTGTTAAAAAGAAGACCACAGGCCCAAAATGGCATCACTTGAGTCAGGCCAAATCACCAAACCACACTAATAATACTCAACCTAACAGCAGTTTCAACCTCCCCCAGAAATGCGGTGTTAACCATCTGTCAGGAATTTTCTGACCAGCATGGGTGAGGTAATCTGCCAGTGAGCCTTCTCCATACCTGGAAGGGAGAAGGTTATCTGCAGAACGTGATCTTGCCTGAAGCAATTGTTTCTTTTGTTTTGCCAGTAACTTCTTTGCCCTACAATCCTTCTTATAAAAACTTTCCATTTTGTTCAACTCCTTGGTGGCTCCCATCTTCTTGCCAGATGCTGCTGGATTCAGGAAAGCCCATCAGATCTTCAATATTACTCAGCTGAATTTTGTTTTTTAACAGGATGCACCACAACGCTTCCTCAGAGACTCAAATAAGAACCTTGCCATCCTCATCATGATGACCATAAGACTTGCTAATGGCTCCCCAGTTTACCTGCCCGTGTAAAACCCTGGGCCCCTTCCTCTTCTCTGTGACACTGTCATTAATGAAGATAGCCCCTATAACAACAGTCTGAATACAAATATCTTTCTAAATGTTTATTTATTTTGAGAGAGAGAGAGAGAATGGACACATGCACATGGGAGAGGGGCAAAGAAAAAGGGAGAGAGAGAATCCCAAGCAGATTCCCCACTGTCAGCACAGAACCCAACATGGGGCTCGATCCCATGAACCGTGAGATCATGACCTGAGCCAAAATCAAGAGTCGGATGCTTAGCCGACTGAGTGTCCCTCAATACAAAGATTTTAATTGTCTTGTGCATTTTGTTTTTCACAGTTTTGGTGTCTGGCTCAGATGGGATTGTTCCTGCTTCTTCCCCTGTGCACCATTCCTGAAGGTGATCTGTGCACCCAACAGTGAGTCCAGAGCCTAATTCTGTGCTCCAGACTTTTGATACCACAGTGAGAACTTGATTTTGATTCTGAGTATTTACTTGATTTCTAGTGCTAGCTTCCCTTATTTATTTTAAAATTTTATTTATTTATTTGGAAAGAAAGAGAGAGAGCATATGCAAGGGAAGGGCAGAGAGGGAGAGGGCGAATCCCAAGCAGGCTCCCTGCTATCAATGCAGAGCCCAACTCGGGGCTCAAACTCACAAACCATGAGATCATGAGATCATGACCTGAACCGAAATCAAGAGTCCAACACTTCACAAGTGAATTCGATAACTGAAACTAAATGCCCTGAGTCTCCGTGCATATATACATGTCATTCAGAAAGGCCATTATCACACATTTGACATAAGCATCATGAGATGGTGTTACCAAATGAGATTATAAAATTTCTTAAGGAAGCTATATTGTGACTGGCTTAGGAAGAAGGACTTGTCAATTGAATATTCCTAAAATCTCCATAAATTAAGGAAATTGAACTCCCAGTATTTTCGACAATTAAAATAAAAATTACTCTCCTAGAAATCCAAATGTTTTAAGAGTTCAAGTTCACATATTTTGGTAAATCTCTGGCAAACGATGCTAGCTGAATATTTTTGCTTTATTAAAAACAGCTATCTCTTCTCTGAGTTACCAGACAGAAGCATAGTAAAATAGTACATTTTTATTCTTCTTGTGCATGTCCTCCTAATCTTATGCAGACATAGTGATCGAGTAAGCATTATTTTCTACATGATGTTTAAGATTATGAAAAATGTAAATTTGTATTTAACCAAAATGAATCATTATTTTGACAAGTTTTACTTTAACAGCGACTGTGTTTTACCATTATTAAATCTTTAAGATAATATCCAAGACATTTAGGTAACTTAAAACCTTCATCTGATGCTAAACTGAGTTAATTAATGGATATTCATTAATCATTGCTCAGTAAGAAAGAATACAGAAATTCTAATAACTAAGCATAATTTTAAGGTTATATGCTTTTGATTCTTATTTTTATATGCTATAGAGACAATGAAATACATAAAAATGCTGATATGTGATGCTGTACATTTACCCATCCCCAGTTTTCCCAGTGGTTACTTTAGTAAATAACTTTAGTAACTAATTTTATAAGTTAGTCACTTTTTGGGGCACCTGGGTGGCTGTCAGTTAAGCGTCTAACTATTGATTTCGGCTCAGGTCATGATCTCACAATTGTGAGATGGAACCCGTGTTGGGTTCTATGCTAAGCATGGATCCTGCTTGGGATTCTCTCCCCCCACCTCCCTCTGCCTGCCCCCACTTCATTCGCACACGTGCACTCTTCACTCCCTCCCTCAGTAAGTAAATAAATAAATGTCTTAAAAAAAAAAAAAGTAGTTATTTTAGTTAGAAGTTAAAATTAATATGTGGTTTATACTAAGTAGCAATACTTTTAAAGAAATACAACTGTGTACATACTTCTAGAGCTCGAGCCCCACGTTGGGCTCTGGGCTGACAGGGCAGAGCCTGCCAGGGATTCTCTCTCTCTCTCTTTCTCACTCTCTCTCTCTCTCTCTCTCTCTCCTTCTCCCTCTCCCCTCCCCCCGCCCCCGTCCACTTGCATGCACATTCTCTGTCTCTCACAAAATACATACATAAACATTTAAAAATAAAATAAAATGTAAAGTGTTATTCATTCATTCATTCATTCATTTTTCTGTGTAACTTGTTTACATAACAAAAATTCTGTGTTTTACCAAAATCACCTTCTATGGTTTATGTTGACTTTATTGCTTCCTTGTGTACTTAAGAAATCAAGTCATTTAAGAAAAAGGTGAGGCATTTTAAAGTTACATGATTTCTGTGTTTACTCGTAAAATCTTTTCTTGTCACTTTGATCAATTAAGTAAGTAATCAAGTATTGTTTCTAAGTAACTGACGGTCGTACCTTAATCAAGTGCTCAAAATTTCCTGACAGCTTTTGTTATTTTGCCTTCCTCAAAATCAAATCCAAAAGCTGTCTGAGATTTCCCAGATACACCTGGAAAATCACAAAGATTTCTTCCACCACACGAAGACGTGCTAGAAATCATTAGGTCAATGTGATACGTTACTATTGATGAGTTGTCAATAGACTTGTCAAATCAGAATTGACACTCAGTCTTCCTTGGGTTCCACTTGTGTGAGTAAAGCGTTATAAACACACAGATTTTTAGGTCTGACTCTGGACCCAGCAAATCTCTTGACAATCCTGACATCTTCTTGGTCTACTCCATTTACATAATTAGGATATCCATGGTGTATCTTCAGATTATTTTGTTATACCTGAAGGGTTTTTTTTTTTTCCTGTAAAGATTATGTTCTTCCATTTTTATAATCACACATAATGTCCACTGTTCTCTGAAGGCAGGGCTAGCCATTATGCCTACAGATGTTGACCGTACTGTTTCTGGTGGCCTTCATCTTGCATACAACAATGTTCCCAATCAGCTGTGTTATTCCACTCTCGTCAGACCTTTCACTTTTGAGAGTTACCAGTAATAAGTTAGCCACAGCCATTTAGAATCTTTGTCACCTACACATTATTTCAGTCTGATGCTTCCTGATCAGCACTTGCAATAACCTAGAGGCCAGAGATTTGTCTTCAAAAGAAAGACCCTCTTACAGGCCATGGCAAAGGAATATGCCAAATAGTTTGGGCACAGTCTTCTGATGGTGTCTTTTAAACAACACTGAGACCCTGCCAGGGGATTGACTCAGGATTTCCAGAATTCTAGTGGGGAAGCAGATGGCTTCATGAGACTACTAACCCAAGACCAAGCAAAGTGAGAATGAATTCCATAGGCCTAAATGAACTACTGAAGAGGGATTGTGGCTTTTATTTGGGAGTATTTTACTGTTCTATTCTCTGAATACAAGGAAGTCCCAGCTCTTCTTACACTGTATCTTACAACAGTTCGGTCAACGAAGCTTTTGCAACAAGAAAGGATCCATTTAGAAACGGTATCTGAGTCTCCCTGCCTGACCCCTCGAGAATTTGGGAACTCAATATTATTTAGTGTTCTTACTTTCAGAGCAGTATAATTACTTGCCTAGGTTCAAAAAGGATCGGTCTTCCTTGTTACCAGGACAGAACTGAAAAAAACTGTAGATGCAACCATGGCCTCGACTGGAAGACCACATTTGAGTATACTGTTCAGGGAATCAGTAATGAGCAGACACTTTTAAGGAACTAGGGTGGACTTGATGGCACCAATGCTTGCCAAAGTCCTCTTGGGAAAACCAGCCTGTCCCTGGCTTCCGGGGTTCCTGACTTACTTATCAGCAAGAACGATCACTTTGTAGCAGGCCCAGGAACTAGAGGATATGCTGGGGACCTCAGGAGAAAAGAATTTACCCAAATGTATAGATACTTAAGGTGAAATCTGAGCGCAAGCTCTTGGCTTCTTAGCCCCAAGAGGCTTTTAAATGTGCAATCTAAGATCCCTTATGAAAACTTCCCGCAAACTATTCTTGCTACACCTATGTAAATAAATCTAATGAGACCAGTCTTATTCTGTGATCATAAATAATCTCTCTTTGATTATTAGAGGAGGGACTATGGGAAAAAAATTGTGTCTCTGTCTCTGTGGGAAACTATGCATTGTTTACACTACACCATTCCAGGATATCAGATCCTAGCCATGTTCACTGTCTGAGTTATTTTGCACCTCTTTGTACGCTGCAGGGAACTGACAGATGTGAAAACTCCATTTTTTTCTTTTTTTTTTTTTTTTTTTTTGTTGGTAGAGATTCACTTGACTTCCTTTTCCCCTATGGAAAAACTAGTTTCCATCCCTACCTGCATATTGGTCCCATTCCTGTTGCTTTGCCCAAATTGTCAATCGTTAACCAAATTTCCTTCATGGTCTGGCTACAACCTCTCAAACTAATGCCCCCAATTTTTCCCCCACCTGATTTGGCCTCACCAAGAACTGGCACCTGACCGTCCCAAACTCTGTCTGGACCCCAGTGACCTCGAAGCTGTCCCTTTTGCCCAGGTTTGAAGAGGGCCCGAGCACTGAAGCCTGTGTGACCACACATGAGCAGGATCCTCTCTGGACAGGCCACAGGGAGGTGGGGCACAATGCTCAGGCTACACATGCCTTTGGATGACAGGTAACCACACCTGTGGGCAAATGGCTCAACACCCTCAAGACAATCTGCCATGTGGCAAAGCTGAAAGGTGCTCCTCCACCAAAGTCAGGGACCCACTGGGCTGGTTCCCCTCGGGGCTCAGCTCCTGACTCTTAACTATACTATCGCCTTCTATACCAATTTATATCATTCCTTTTCACTTCGGGAATCCTTATTGTAAGATGCCTGATCTCCAGGACCATAAGACAACAGACCTTTGCCGTCACCTCTCAACAGATGGAAGCATCACCAACAAGAGTCCTCCGGAGACTATTTCCTAGATGCCAGTCTGCCTCCAAGGCTATGATTGCCTCTGACTTGTTCAGGAAGGAATGGTATCCGCTTTGAACAAGAGGTAGCAGTGACAACATAGAAGCCAAGCTCTGTACTGCTGGGCAACAGTGCTGGTTGGTAAGGTCCCCCCCCCCCCCAGTGTTTGAAGGAAGGCTGACCCCCAAGGACCACTTTGATCCCCAATAATCCAAGAAAAGACCCATCACCACATTTTCCCCTTCATGACTCAGGAAAGACTACCTCATTCTTGCTCGTTTCCCAAAGACTCCCTAAGGACACCCTTACCTGCCCAGCAAACCCAGGCTTTCTGCTTTGCTCTGAGCTTTCCTTCCTAAGGAATGGTCTCCACATCACCAGGCTCTGAAATAAATCATCTCCTTAACTGCCCAGCACATGTTGTCTTTTATCTCTTCTGCACATGTTGTTTAAACTCCCGGGAACAGAGTTTTGATAAAGTTTGTGATTACTCAAGCAGTAGTCTCGTTAGATCTACTGAAGTTTTAATTTCAAATGTCAAGTTTACCCTCTTTGGTCAGTTTTTAATAAAAAGTGATAAAAAGATGAGGAAATCCTTGAGTCATTATTTAATGAAAGCAGAATCATCCAATTCCTAAGAAAGAATACTATAAGATACTAAATACCCATTTAGCCTTTAAATAATAAATAAGCCAGAACAATTTCTCAAGCGAAGGGGTTTGGCAGATAAGGTCAGACAGATATTCTGATACCCTAGACAGGATGAACAAATAGGCAAAGAAATATTCATGAAATCAAGGGGCTCCATGGGGAATCTCTGAGTAGTTTGTATGGATTCAACAAGATGTCACTTATGAGATCAACATCAGAAAGGCTTCCCTAAGACAGCAAAGAGGATACATTTTGGGAAGAATTATGAAAAGACTGGACATAAGGTCAAAAGATATAATAATAAGCCACTGCAAAAACCTAGCCCAATGAGAGAGGATGGAGGTCATGGGTTTAACTGTGTTCATCAGACATGAGAATAAACGTGAGCATACAGCATAGATCTTAACATTTTAGTTATAAGTATGAAGATCTCAGAAATGAAAGAAGTACGATAAAATCATATGGACAGCCTCAAGAAAAGCTGAAATCTTATTATTTGCAATATAATAACATAAAATGAAATGTTCTCACTCTTCTGCAAATCACACCTGCTCCCACACTGAAGGATTTCAGGGTATCTCTTATAGAATGTCTATTACAGAAAAAGAAAGAACTACTCTGTGATACCTTTAACACCGCTGCTCAGTGAGAAAGAAAATGTAGGGCTCTGTACCTCAAAAAGGAAAAGCACTTATCCAAGAACAGCTATACAGCACCAAAGAGCAGTCAAAGCAAACACTGAAAGGTAAGCCTATGACATAATCTAATAAACAGTGAGAAACAAATCACAAATATAAAACGCTGCACTCAATTTCAACAAAAGCATTTTCTGGAAGTTCTAAAGTAGTGAGTGGTGGAAGAAAACATAAGTATTTGGGAAATAGTCTGATTGGTTTTATTTTAGTAACATCAAGGGGAGGTCAAATCAAACAAAGGTACTTGTTTTATTAGTGACAAAAGAGGAACACTTTAAAAATAAAACATTCTTAAAAAAATTAATTAATTAAATAAAAATGAAAACTAAATAAAACATTCCTTGAAATGTTTTGGGTTTAGGTACCGTTTCATAAGTGACAGTAACAGTACTTTTCCTAAAAAGGAAGTGAAATGAAATAATCAGCACATTTGCCAGGATTACTGATTATGTTCACGAGTCAGTAATATAAGGCCACCTAGACACATGGGTGCCACCGGAATCATATGTTTATACAAACTGTGAATACAGACGGAATAAAAAAGAGCAAATCAAATATGACAAGAGATAAATTCTGGAAAATGTCTTCCAATCACTTCCTGAGAATATTCTATCCTCTAGATCCCTGGCAAATGCATCATTAAAGTGTCTTCAGAAAGACTCACTCTGAATCCAAGAGGTGAAAGTTTTTTTGTTTTGTTTTTGGTTTTGTAATACGCAGCTCCCTAGATGTATACTTCATACTGCTTCATACTGCTGTTATCTCCTTGTTAATCTGATGATAAACTCTATATTCTAAAGCTGGGTTCACTGCAGAAAAATGGGACAAAAATATTTAATTTTCTTATATTAATCTTTTCATAGCTTACTTATGTTCCCTTGTATCTTTTTTCCTTATGTGAAATTTGTTTTCCATTAGGAGGATTACAGGGACTTGACACTTCTAAAAAATAGAATACCTTTCTAAATGTTCTCAAATGATACAAGGATAGTGATCAATAAAGTGTCAGTATCAATTTTGAATACTTACATACTGGAAAAGAGTAATTCTTATAGTAAAAAAACAAGCATAGAGAAAATGTACAACCAAGTTCTTGATTCATCAATACCCTTAATGTGTTAAAAAAAAAAAAATAACACACATGTATTACCTCACTTATTAGGATGCTTTATCCATCAATCTTAGTTTCTAAAACTATAATCCCCTTTGACTCTAGACATACACACATTGCCTGGCTCTGAATGTGGAGAACTGGAGGCAGGGAGGCTCTAACAGCGATGAGGACACTGTTTCCGATTCAATGCTTGTGTCCCCCAACTCCGTATGTTTGTGTCCCCCATCCACCAATGTGATGGCATCTGGAGGTGGGAGGTGACTAGGTCATGAGGCTGGAACCCTCGTGAGTGGGATCGGTGCCCATACGAGAGTCCCCAGAGAGCTCCCTTGCCCCTTGGGCCATGTGAGGACACAGAAGACAGCTGTCTACGAACCAGGAAGTGGGCCCTCAGCAGACACGGAATCCGCTGGATCTTGATCTTGGGCTTCCAGCCCCCAGAACCGTGAGAAATAAATGTCTGCTGTGTACAAGCCGCCCAGTCTATGGTGTTCCGTTACAGTGGCGCGAACAGAAGAGATGCTGAATGCCAGACCTTGTGTTTACACAGTCGGTTCTCCACTCCACGGAATGGCGTTCCGTGGAGAAACGGGGCTGGGGCAACAAAATAATTATGAGCGGAGAACATCTTCGCCTTCTACAGAAGACGAATTGTTCAAAGAAGAACAGAGCGTGTCAGAAGGGCAGCTTGAAGGAGTGCTTGCACGGGCTAAATCTGGGACAATCTCTGCATCCTCCTCCCAAAACAGGTGACAGCAACGTATTACATAAGCATCTATGAGTCCACACAGTATGTGGTGGGGGGAGGGGACCTATAGGGCATGAGGGAGGGCAGGGGAGGGGAGGGCTGGTCCTAGTCACAGTCTGCCACCTGCAGAACCGAGACAGTCGCTGGGGACACAAAGATGGGCTTTGGGGCCTGAACTCTTTGGTGTGACCTTTGAGAGAAACTTGCTCAACATACTTAAGTTCCAGGGAGGGACAGAAGCTCCTTCCACCAACTTCTCCGAATATAACCCAAAGCTCAGTAAATCTCGCCCTTAGGAAACAAATGGGGTAGATTTGGGGGAACAGGGAAATTCATGGGATTTCCACGCTGGTGCTATTATTTCGAATCAAAGGCACATGCCTCTATCCTTGACCCACAGGGGTCACATGGCAGACTGCCGCCCTCCTCAGCTGTCTCTGATTCCTGGTGTCCTAGGAATTTTGCTGCATTGTGTTAAATCCTCACTCAAAAAAACTGGAATGACACCGTAAAAAAACAAAACAAAAACAAAAAACAAAAACAAAAGAAAAAAAAAGCCACAAGCTGATCAATGCTGGGAAAGATGTCAGTGCCTTTTTTTAAATGAGCATAAATAGATCATGGCCAGTGGATTTACTTAAAAAATAAAAAGAGGAAGACATTTATACAGAAAAATAAAACCACTTAACTCCAAAAAAAAGAAAAGTTTTCAAAAATTGGAAAATCACTCTTACTGAAGACCAGAATTGAAGCACAGCTCCAGACCAAACTGCTGTGGTTTGACAGCCATTGTATATTATATTATTTCCCTACATAGACTCATCACTGATACATTAACTAAATCTTAACTCATGTCCAAAAGCCACAAAAGCACATGCCAAAATCTATGTGAAATGCCTCATATTTTATTTTTTTAACAAAGTCTGTAAGAATGCCTCATTGATTATGAGTTGTGGTTTTATCTGTCACACTTCTAATTTAACCCGTTTCCTTCTCAATAAGGCTGTTTTTATTTCTTCTTCTTTTTCTTTTTTTTTTTTTAAGCGACTGAAGTATCCTGGGATAATAATATCCATTAATTTATATCCCTAATAATATTTGGAAAGGACTAACTTTAAAAATGAGTACAAAAGACTTGAACAGACTTCACAAAAGGAACAGTAATAAATATCTTACGATGTAGAGAGGATGATCGTTCCTCCAGAGAAGACAAGAAAAACCTGCTTGGGGAAACCACCCACATTTACAGTGAAACCTAGCCTTTTTGGACAAACGTGTGCAGCTATGCATTTCTCTGTGCGAATGATCTAGCCGATCCTAGGAGCATAACAAATGAGACAGCTTGTCCCCCGTTCACACATCTCTCTGATGTCAGTGGAAACAAGCCGTAAGATCTGCAGGCCTCCCCCTGCTTCCTCTCTTTGGTTCCGTCTTTGGCTTCATCCAGAGGCCGCAGCAGTTCCAGGAGATACATCCAGCCATAACAAAGGTCTGAGGAGCAGGGAAGCATTTCTTCCCAGGGCTATCTCGAGTGAGAAAACACTTTTTTTTTTTTTCCAGAAACCTCCCAGTAAGACTTCCCTTCGCATCTCATTGGGCAGAAGTGAGTCATATTCCCAAACTAATTACTGGTAAGAGGACCAGAATGAGCGTAATTAGCCTGGACTAATGGTCTGAGGGTAGAGTGGATGTGGGGGGGTGGGGGGGAGGTGGAGGCAGAGAGGTGGCAGGAAGGCACGAACACGTATGCACCAGCCTGGCTGGGCGGCACAGAGAAAGCATTTTCACTAGGGACACAGGACTGTGCGTGTTTCACTCATCGGCAGCTTCCGGTACTCACAAGAATCCATTTGGTTGCTTTTTTTGTTGTTGTTTTTTAAACATAAAGATTCAGATTTGCTACCTCAGCAAATTACTTTGCTGGCATTTCTGCATATCTGAAAGAGGTTAATCTGATTATTGCTCAACTTAGGTTGAGGCTACCCCGGTTTACTATCATTTGGTGCTGTTACCAAGCCTCCCTTAGAAACTGTTTCTAACCGTTTGCATCTGGAACGCGCATCTCTTGTTTGCCCGGCATATAAGATGCTTACAGGCAGACCATAAGTACAATTCTTCAAGTGTCCCCATCAAGTGTCTCCCAGACCTCTCCCGGTGGGGAGAGCACTATGCTGGCCTCTGCAGTCCCTGGTGACCACAGATGGCGCGGGAGGACAGGACTTGGAGCCATCCTGACTGTCCCTCACTGCCACGACCTCCAGTGCAAAACAAAGCACACATTTTTATAATGTATGCAGAATCAGTCATTCTGGATTGAACGCAGAAAACACATTAAACAAAAGGTGGCACTCTTTGAAGCTTCTTTTTAAATGTTTTTATATAAATATTGTTTCTCCTATAACAAGGAAAAAAAATAATAACATGCTCATGGAGCTGAAAGCATTGCCACACCACCATCGCGAGGCAGCTGGTTGTCGGCTTTGCAAAGTTGACACCTGCTGCGGGGGGGGGTGGGGCGACACCTGTCATAACGGGTACATTCCTACCACCGCCACCTCTGGGTACACTGTGCCAAGAGTGAGATATCCAAGCCATTACAGATCATTTATACACCTGCGTTAGAAATCGGGGGCACCTGCAATCTCTGTAAACTCACCTATCAAAGGGTCTGCCCTCCAAAGCCCTACACAGGACATGAGGCCCTATCTTACCGCATACAGCAGGTCTGAACAATGGGTAATTATTTATGGGGACATTCATAAAGGGTGTCATCCTCGAGGAAGTGTGGCAATTCCCCTAAGCGAGTAATAACAACACACGCGTGCTGAATTTTCAAGAAACAAAATAAATATCACCTGTCATTTGGATGAGTCACTGCTATTTCAACTTGAAAGTTAAACTTAAAAACAAAACAACCCGCGAGATTATATGCTTCCAGCCAAGTGCACTATCTGGTGGCAAACAGCCAAAGCCCCGGAATTCACTGCAAATTGTAAAAGTGCATTCATAAAATGTCAGAGTCTCCAGCAGAGCAGTGAAGCACTCATGCAGGGGGCCTCTTGGAGGAGACACACTATTAGAAAAAATGATCCATTTTCAACAAAAAGTGGCTCAAACAGCTCATTTTCCTTATTCAAGAGGGCTTCGATGTCTTTCCAGCTCTCTCGTTCCCTGTCCCTGGACAGCCTGTCTAAACTGCACTTTAAGTCCTCTCTTCATCCCATCCTGCACCAATATCCTTCTACCTTCTCTCCACCGTAAGCTGCCTTCTTTAGAGAAGTCAGACAATGAGCTACAATTCCAAATCTACCACCTCCACAACAAAGGCATCGTCAGAGCTCTCGGAAACACTCTATCTAGTACCTCCATGTGACAGCAAAATAGGAGAATCCATCTAAAAAGAGGTCATAGCATCCAAGAAGAGCAGCTCTTGGTAGTAACACTGAGCACGTTGCATGCAGCTTACATAGGTTCACTGGTACATCTCAGTTATGTTCAGATGGTTCTGAGGACAATAGGAAGGAAGGAAAGAAGGAAAGAAGGAAAGAAAGAAGGAAAGAAAGAAAGAAGAAAAAAGAAGAAAGAAAAAAGAAAAAAAGACAAGGAAAGAAACAGAAAAAAGGAAGAAGAAAAAAAAGAAAAAGAGAAAGAAAGAAAGAAAGAGAAAGAAAGAGAAAGAAAGGAGGGGGGAAGGAAGGAAAGAAGAAGGAAAGAAAGACAGAAAGAAAGAAAAAAGACATACAGAAAGACAGAAAGAAAGAAAGAAAAAAGACAGGAAGAAATAAAGAAAGAAGAAAGGAAGAAAGGAGGGGGAAGGAAGGAAAGAAGAAAGAGAAGAAAGAAAAAGAAAAAAATAAAGAAAAAAGAAAGAAAGAAAGAAAAAGAAAGAAGAAGAAAAGAAAGAAAAGAAAAGCAAGCAAAGTATTTGTTGGTAACTCAGAGGAAACAAATCACCAAAATGCAAATCACTGACTGTAAAACTCATGCTTCTAGCCCCCTGGGTGAGGGTGACAGGGGATGATTTCACACTAATGGCCCAAAGACATGTAGCCCCATCTAACAGAGGTTCTCACCTAAGCAGGTGGCCATCATTTCAGAACCATGTAGGAGCTTTTAAAAAATATGCCAAGGGGCACCTGGGTGGCTCAGTCAATTAAACTTCCGACTTCAGCTCAGGTCATGATCCCACAGCTCGTGGTGGGTTCGAGCCTCGCGTCGGACTCTGTGCTGACAGCTCAAAGCCTGGAGCTTGCTTTGGATTCTGTGTCTCCCTCACTCCATTCCTCCCCTGTTCACACTCTGTCTCTGTCTCTCAAAAATAAACAAACATTAAATAAATAAATAAATAAATAGCCCAAATCTTCTTCCCCCTGTGCCCAGAGATCCTGTTTTAGCCCAGGCATGACTGTAGTCAATATATCCAGTAAGAGACCTTGTTTGGAACATCCTGGAAGTTGGAGGGCCATTTTAATTAAAGACACAGAGCAGTCTGGGGGGGGGGGGGGAGGAAAGTGAGCTAGGAGAGGGACAGAGACCCAGTCTACTTTGAGTTACAGATTCAAAACTAGGGACAGTCAATATGTGGGCATAATTGTCACCCACATTTGTGCTGGAAAAACTAGCTAACATTTAATGAGTGCCTCTACGTATCAGACATCATCTGCGTATTTCAACACATTTAATTAGCAAAAAAATTTTGAGATTGACACTACTCTTATACCTGTTTTACGTAGGAGGAGGCAAAGGCACAGAAATATGAAGTAACTAATTCGACACGATAGAACCAACACGGAACAGAGCCAGGATTTGAACGCAGGTAGTCTGGCTCAGGAATCAACACTTTTAGCAAAAATGTGCTACAGTGCAAGACCTTCCTGCTTTCACTGATACAAAACCACCCTACAAGTTTAGGAAGACTATTCAAAAACAGATGAGGCACGTCATGATGCTTATGATACTGTGTGATAGCTAAAGGCACCAGAAATGGTCTAACACGTTTACTCAAAAAGAAGGGGTTGGGGTGCCTGGGTGGCTCAGTTGGTTGAGCGTCCATCTCGTGATTTCGGCTCAGGTCATGATCCCACGGTTGTGGGACCGAGCCCTGTGTCGGGCTCCACGCTGGGCATGGAGATTCTCTCTCTCCCTCCCTCTCTTTGCCCCTCCCCCTACTCACTCACACTAGCTCTAAAATGAGAACCAGAAGGAAAATGAAGGCAACCCTTATTTACTCGGCAAATCCTTACTGAACACCTATTTTGTCTGTGGTACTGAGTATTAAGAGATGAACAGGACACAGTCTGTGTCCTAAAGGGACCATACCCTGGTAAAAATGTGAGAACAAGTGATTATTAGAATATACACAAGCTATGATTCATCATCTGTTCTCTATTCTATTTTAGAAACATGTAGAAATTAAAGCATTTAATCTGGTGTGTAGTGTCTTTTCTCCTTCCTCCCCCTCCTCCTCCTCCTCCTCTTCTTCTTCCTCTTCTTCCTCTTATTCTCCTCCCTCTCCTCCTCCTCCTCCTCCTCCTCCTTCTTCTCCTCCTTCTACCACTGTCAACATGAGTATGCTTGTATAATCTGAGGTATTGGGCCTTCATTTCCCTCTAGCCTCCAAGCTTACGAAAGCCACTGTAACCATTTCTGTGCTTTGACCCCCAGCTTTCCCTCTCATGGGAAGAGGTGGTTCTGAAATGAGGTTTTAAAACACAGCCACTTGTGAAAAGCCATCCAATTGATGACTTACCTTGAAACATTTTGTGGGGCGCCTGCGTGGCTCAGTCACTTACGCATCCAACTCTTGATTTGGGCTCAGGTCAGGATCTCGCAGTTTGTGAGATCAAGCCCCGCATTGGGCTCTGTGCTGACAGTGTGGAGCCTGCTTGGGATCCTCTCTCTATCGCTCTCTAGCCCTCCCCCGGTCACACTTTTTCTCTCCTTCTCTCAAAATAAATAAACATTTAAAAAACAAGAAAAATTTTGCTGACGATAATAATCAATATTTTAAACAAAAAGAAAAATGACAGAAGTAGTCATTCTGTCAAATGGCTGATGTTTGCTTGTTTGCTTGTATCTTGTCAGCTTTATGGATTATTCACAATAGGGAGGTTGTTCTGAACTGCTCATTCTACCATTCCTGAAAATAATGGGTACATTTTAACAGCCATTGAAAAACAACAACAACAACAACAAACATATTCTAAGTAGAGACACTTTAGTCTAGTAGTCAGGATAAACAAAAAAACTTTGAAGAAAAGAATGTCATATATGTTTACCACAGTACTAGCATTCATCTTACATTTAGCTTCTTCAGAATCTATGTTTGACAATGCTAAACAAGCAACAGAGAAAACAGATTAAGATTGGTCTTAGCATGTTATATTTCTCCCATCTTTCCAGATGGAGAAATACGTCTTCTTGTCAATAACCTACATATTGTAAGACTAGAGAGGTAATGAGATTGCTTAACTGGATTCTCAAAATAAAAAAAGGTTTAACAAATTTATAAACATATATTTAAAGTAATAAATCTACAAAAGATAGTTTCCCACTGATTTAAAAAGTGACTTCTCCCACTAAAAATGGGTACTAAACCAAAAAACTTCCAATGAAATTTATTGTTCTGAGGTTCTATAATTCTTTATTGAATTATTTTTGTTTTCATTATTTAAGAGGTGTTTTCGTGTGTCTTTTGCAAGCACTGACTTGAATGTTCATCTTAAAAATCCTTTCTGTTCATTTAGTCTCTCACTGCTCTTTTCTCAGAGTAGGATTTATCCTGTCTCTACTTACAACAGGTTTGTTGTTGTTGTTGTTGTTGTTGTTGTGTTTAATGGCTGTTAAAATTCACTCATTTTCAGGAATGGTAGAGTGAGCAGTTCAGAACAATCTGCCCACTGTGAATAATCAGTAAAGCTGACAAAATACAAGCAAACAGGCAAACATCTGCTATTTGAAAACACACCTGACCTGGTACAACAGTGAATTATAGAAAGAGACACCTTCAGAGTTGAACCAGCATCTGAAGGCCATTTTCCCCTGGCAGGTAGTTGGTCTCATAGTTAGAAGTTCAACTTCAAATAATCTCAATTCTTTATAAGAAGATCAACCAAAAGTAACCAGGCACATTAGAAGAACACAAGACTGAAAACAAAGAAAAACAACAGAAAACAAAGAAACTAAATGTAGCCAGAAAATGGAGTTATCTGGTAGAGACTTCAAAATAAATGTCTATAGTGCTTAAAGAAATAAAAGACAAGATTAATAATTTTAGCAGAAAACTCGAAAAGTTCTATCCCCTCTCCACCTTGACAGCACAGATGGGAGCAGGGTCTGGCACCCTAGCCAGCCTACCACCTCAATGGCCCCCAGGCTGCTAATCCACACCAGCGACAAGCCGTCCCACCTGGGTGGCCCCAGGGCAGCACACACTGAGACATCCCTAGTCAGCACTCACTATAGCTCCAGCCATCTCACTGAAGTGATATGGGCACAAAGCACCCAGAACACTCCAGGCCCTTACTCTAGCTCTAGATGATGTGCTAGGGCACTCTTGGCACAGAAAAATCTGGGCCACCCCAGCCCACACCTGCTGCAGCCCCAGCCACCCTACTAGGGTGCTGCCTGTGCTGAGCACGCTGGTACATCATGGCATGCACCCACTTCAGCTTCAGCTGTCCTAGAAGGGTATTCTGTGTGCAGACATACCTGGGACAGTCCTGGACCACACCCACTTTAGCTCTGGCCATCCAACTAGGCCAGCCCCAAGCACAGAGTCCCCCAAGACCCCCAGTCCATGCCAGCCACAGCTCAAGCCAGCCAGCCAAAGTCACCAGGCACATATAGCCTACACAGGGATGACCAAACACTAGATCATTCTTTCAAGTTTAGAAGCACCTCTCCCACCTAATTCATAGAAACAAACACACAGAAAGTCATGTGAAATGGGGAGACAGAGGAATAGGCTCTAAACAAAAGAACAAGAAAAAACTCAGAAGAACTAAATGAAATAGAGATAACCAATCTACCTGATAAAGAGTTGGAAGTAATGGTCATAAAAATGCTCACCATAATAGAGAGAAGAGTGGATGAACGTATCAGGAACTTCAACAAGGAGACAGCAAACATCAAATAGAGCAAATCAGAGCTGAAGAATACAATAACCAAAATAAACAGTACAGTAGAGAGAATCAATGGTAGATTATAGAGGATGCAGAAGAACACATCAGTGATCAGGAAGACAGGGTAATGGAAAACTTCCAAGTTCAACAGCAAAAAGAAAATAAGTAAAAGATGAGGACAGGTTCAAGAATCTCCTGGACAACTTCAATCAAACACTTTTGCAAGATAGGGATCCCAGAAGGAGACGAGAGAGAGAAAAGGGAAAAAAAAAAAATTACTTGAAGAAATAAGTGAAAACTTCCCTAACCTGGGGAAGAAAACAGATATCAAAGTTCAGGAAGCACAGAGTTGGTCCTGTGAAGATGAATCCAAGAAAGTCCACACCATGACAATAATAAAAATGCCAAAGATTAAAGATAAAGAGATCATTTTAAAACTAGCAAGAGAGAAGAAGCTAGTAACATACAAGGGAAACCCCATAAAGCTATCAACTAATTTTTCAGCAGAAAATTTGCAGGCCAGAAGGAATGGCATGATACATTTGAAGCACTCAAAGGAAAAAACTACAATGAAGAATACTCTACCCAGCAAGGTTAACATTCAGAATTGAAGAAGAGATACAGAGATTCCCAGACAATTAAAAGTTAAAGGAGCTCACCACCACCAAACTGGCCTTACAGGAAGTGTTAAAAGGATTTCTTTAAATGGAAAAGGAAAGGCCACAATTAGAAGAAAATCAGGAAAGGAAGACATTTCATGAGTAAAAGCAAACACACAGTAAAGGTAATCACTTATAAAGCTAGTATGAAGGTTAAAAGACCTAAGTAGTAAAATCAATGATCTAGAAAATTAGTTCAGGAGACTCACAAATAAAAAGATATAAAATATGATAACATATACACGAAACATGGAGAAGAGTAACAAAAATAAAGTTCTTTTAGAAAGTGGTCAAACCATGGGGCGCCTGGGTGGCGCAGTCGGTTGAGCGTCCGACTTCAGCCAGGTCACGATCTCGCGGTCCGTGAGTTCGAGCCCCGCGTCAGGCTCTGGGCTGATGGCTCAGAGCCTGGAGCCTGTTTCTGATTCTGTGTCTCCCTCTCTCTCTGCCCCTCCCCCGTTCATGCTCTGTCTCTCTCTGTCCCAAAAATAAATAAACGTTGAAAAAAAAAAAAAAAAAAAAGAAAGTGGTCAAACCTAAGTGATCATTAACTTAATACAGACTGCTATATACTTAGAATGTTATATATGAACTTCATGGTAACCATAAAACACCTATAAGAGAAAAACAAAAAATTAAGACAGTAAAGCATAACACTAAAGAAAGTCATCAATCACAAGGAAAGAGAGAAAGAAGGGAATAGAGAAAATCTACAAAACAACTAGAAAACAATGAACAAAATGGCAATTAGTATGTAAGTATCAATAATTAAGTGTAAATGGTCTAAATGCTCCAATCAAAAAACACAGAGTGACAGAATGGATTAAAAAAATAAGACCCACCTATAGTCTCCCTACAAGAGATTCACTTCAGACCTAAAGACATATATAGACAGAAACTGAAAGGATGGAAAAAGACATCCCATGCAAATGGAAATGGACCAAAAAAAAAAAAAAGCCAGGGTACCAATACTTATATCAGACAAAATAGACTTTAAAACAAAGACTGTAACAAGAGACAAAGAAGGGCATTACATAATGATAAAGGGAACAACCCAACAAGAAAATATCAAGTGTAAATATCTACACACCCATTATAGGAGCACATAAATACATAAAACAAGTACTAACAGACTTAAAGAGAGAAATAGACATTAATATAATAATAGGGACTTTAACACCCCACTTACATCAATGGATAGATCATCTAGGCAGAAAATCAATAAGAAAACACATTAGACCAGATGATCTTAAAAGATATATACAGAGCATTCTATCCAGAAACAATAGAATACACATTCTTTCTAAGTGTACATGGCCCATTCTCCAAGAAAGATCACATGTTAGGTCACAAAAAAGTCTCAATAAATTTAAGACGACCAAAATCATACCATGCATCTTTTCTGACTACAATAGTATAAAACTAAAAATCAATTACGAGAAAAAAAACTGGAAAAAAAAACACATATATGCTATTAAACAACCAATGGCTTCAACAAAAAATTGAAGAGGAAATAAAAAAATAAATGGAGACAAATGAAAATGAAAACACAATGGTCCAAAATCTTTGGAATGAAGCAAAAGGAGTTCTAAGAGAGAAATATATAGTGATACAGGAAATAAGAAATGTCATCTTAAGAAATAAGAAAAATGTCAAATAAAGAATCAAAACTTATACCTAAAGGAACTAGAAAATAATCAAACACAGCTAAAAGTTAGTGCGAGGAAGGACATAATAAAGATCTGAGCAGAAATAAATAAAATAGAAAACTAAAAAATAGAAACGATTAATAAAAACAAAAGCTTGGTTCTTTGAAAAACTTAACAAAATTGATAAAACTTTAGCAAGACTCACCAAGTAAAAAAGAGAGAGGACCCAAATAAAAAAAGTCACAAATGCAAGAGAAGTAACGACCACACCATAGAAACAGAAAGGATTATAGGAGACTACTACGAGAAATAATACCAATAAACTGGGCAATATAGAAGAAATGGGTAAATACCTAGGAACATATAACCTTCCAAAACTGAATCTAGAAGAAGAAAATCTAAACAGATCAATTACTAGTAATGAAATTAAACTAATAATCAAAAAACTCCCAATAAACTAAAGTCGAGCACCAGAGAGATTCACAGGTAAATTCTACCAAAGCTTTAAAGAACAGTTAATACCTATTCTCCTCAAACTACTCTAAAAAATAAAAGAGGAATGAAAGCTTCCAAATACATTCTATGAAGCCTGAATTACTCTCATACCAAATGCAAAGATACTAGAGAAAAAGGAAACTATGGGGCAGTATCCCTGATGAACACAGATGCAAAAATTCTCAACAAAATATTAGCAAACCAAATTCAATAATACATTAAAAGGATTATTCCCCATGATCGAGTGGGATTTATTCTGGGGATGTAAGGATGGTTTCATATTTGCAAACCAATCAACATGATGATAAACCACATTAAAAACAACAAAAAGAATAAAAACCATACGATCATCTCAATAGATGTAGTAAAAGCACTGACAAAATGAACATCCATTCATGATAAAAACTCTCAACAAAATGGGTTTAGAGGAAACATACCTCAACATAATAAGGCCATATAGGACAAATCCACAGCTAACATCATACTCAATGTGAAAAACTGAGAGCTTTTTATCTAAGATCAGAAACAAGACAAAGAAGTCCTCTCTCATTACTTTCATTCAACATAGTACTGGAAGTCCGTGACACAGCAATCAGACAAGAAAAAGAAATAAAAGTCATCCTAAGTAGTAAGGAAAAAGTACAATTGTTGCTATTTATAGATGACATTATACAATACACAGGCAACCCTAAAGACTCCACCAAAAAATTTTAGATGTAATAAACGAATTCAGTAAAGTTGCAGGATACAAAACTAATACACAAAACTCAGTTTCATTTCTATATACTAATTAAAAAGTATCAGAAAGAGAAATGAAGAAAACAATCCCATTTATAACTGCACCAAAAAGAATAAAATACCTAGGAATAAACTTAGCCAAGGAGGTGAAAGACCTATACTCCAAAATCTATAAAACACTGATGAAAGAAACTGAAGACGGGGCACCTGGGTGGCTCAGTCGGTTGGGCATCTGACTTCTGCTCAGGTTATGATCTCACAGCTCATGAGTTCAGCTCCACATTGGGCTCTGTGCTTACAGCTCAGAGATTCTGTGTTTCTGTCTCTCTCTGCCCCTCCCCTGCTTGTGCTCTCTTTTCTCTCAAAAATAAACATTAAAAAATTAAAAAAAAAAAAAGAAATTGAAAACATAAGCAAATGGAAAAATATACCATGCTCATGGATAGAATTAATATTGTTAAAATGTCCACAGTACCCAAAGCAATATAGATACAATGAAATTTCTATCAAAATACCAATAGCATTTTTCACAGAAGTAGAACAAATAATCCTAAATTTTGTATAGAATCAAAAAAGACCCCAAATAAACAAAGCAATCTTGAGAAAGAACAAAGTTGGAGCTATCACAATCCCAAATATCAAGGTATACTACTAAACTATAATAATAAAAACAGTATGGTACTAGTACAAAAATAGACACATAAATCCAAAGGAAAGGATAAGGGGCCTAGATATACACCCACACTTATAAGGTCAATTAATCTACAACAAAAGAGCAAAGAATATACAGTGAGGTAAAAGCAGTATTTTCAATAAATGGTGCTGGGAAAACTGGATAGTTACATGCAAAAAAATGAAATTGGACCACCTTCTAACACACATACACAAAAATAAACTCAAAATGGATTAAAGACCTAAACGTGAGACCTGAGATGATAAAACTCCTAGAAGAAAACATAGGCAGTAATTTCTCTGATATTGGCCATGGCAACACTTTTTTAGATATGTCTCCTAAGGCAAGGGAAACAAAAGCAAAAATAATCTAATGAGACTGCACCCAAATAAAAAGCTTTTATGTAGCAAAGGCATTGATCAACAAAGTGAAAAGGCAACCTACTGAATGGGAGAAGATATTTCCAAATGATATATCTGGTAAGGGATTAATATCCAAACATATAAATAACTTACACAACTCAACATCAAAAAACAATAATGATAATCCAATTTAAAAACAGAAGAGGACCCGAACAGACATTTCTCCAAAGAAGACATACAGATGGCCAACAGATGCATGAAAAGATGCTCAACATCTCTCATCATCAGGGAAATGAAAATCAAAACCACAAGGAGATATCACCTCACACCTGCCAGATGGCTAGAATCAAAAAGAGAAGAAACAACAAGTGTTGGCAAACAGGTGAGAAAAAAAGGAATCCTCCCGCACAGTGGGTGCAAACTAGTGCAGCCACTATGGAAAACAGTATGGAGGTTCCTCGAAAAATTAAAAAATAGAAATACCATATGATCTAGTACTTACCCCCCCAAAGAAAAAGCCCAGAAACACTAACTTGAAAAGATTTATGCATCCCTAGGTTTATTGTAGCATGATTTACAATAGCCAAATTATGGAAGCAATCCAAACGTCATTGATAGATGAATGTATAAAGAAGATGGGGTGCCTGGGTGGCGCAGTCGGTTAAGCGTCCGACTTCAGCCAGGTCACGATCTCGCGGTCTGTGAGTTTGAGCCCCGCGTCGGGCTCTGGGCTGATGGCTCAGAGCCTGGAGCTTGTTTCCGATTCTGTGTCTCCCTCTCTCTCTGCCCCTCCCCCGTTCATGCTCTGTCTCTCTCTGTCCCAAAAATAAATAAACGTTGAAAAAAAAAGAAGATATGGTCTGTGTGTGTATACACACACACACACACACACACACACACACACAAATGGTATATTACTCAGGCATAAAAAAGAATGACATCTTGCCATTTGCAACAACATGGTTCAACCTAAAGAGTATGATGTTAGATGAAATAAGTCAGACAAAGACAAATACCATATGATTTCAATTATATTTGGAATCTAAAAATCAAAATTAACTAAACAAACAAAAGCAGAAACGGACCCATAAATACAGAGAACAAACAGGTGGCTGCCAAAGGGGAGAAGGTGGGAGACAGGCAAAATGGGTGAAGGAGAGTGGGAGATACAGGCTTCCCATTATGAAAGGAATAGGTCAGGGGGTCGAAAGGTGTAGTTCAGGGAAGAGAAGCAACGGTAGCTAGTAGTGTTGTGTGGTGACCGACGGTAGCTAGGCGAGCACGGCATAAGGTGTAGACGTGTCAAATCACCATGCGGTTCACCTGGAACTAATGCTTCAGGGAAATCAACACTGTGTGTCAACTTTTCTTCAATAAAAAAAAAAGACCAAAATATAATTTTTTTTCAAAATATAAATTTTTTAAAAATTATATAAAAAATAAAGATTTTCTTTTTTAACGTTTATTTTTGAGACAAAGAGAGACAGAGCATGAACGGGGGAGGGGCAGAGAGAGAGGGAGACACAGAATCCGAAACAGGCTCCAGGCTCTGAGCCGTCAGCACAGAGCCCGACGCGGGGCTCGAACTCACAGACTGTGAGATCATGACCTGAGTTGAAATCAGATGCTTAACCGACTGAGCCACCCAGGCGCCCCAAAAATAAAGATTTTCAAAACAAAAGTTGGAACAAGCATGAACAAGTAGCGTAAGTAAACGTACTAAACTATTTTGTTCCTGAGCCTGTCAGTTGAAGGAATGCATATATCATTCTGTATTTTGTTTCCCCTTGTGACCACTTACTTGTTTTATTAACACCCATGACAGTGACACCACCTGACATTCGCCACTTGTGTGGCACTTATCCCTCGCACACAATAATGCTGGGAGGGAAGTCACACAGGTGCGGTTTAAAGCGAGAGGCTTTGTGAGAACCAAAGGGACAAGGCTCCCACCCAGCATGCATGTCTCAACCCCACATTCTCCAAAAGCCCCCGTTGGCGACGTAAGGTGATCAGCAGGTAGGAGCCAGGCAAGGTCAGATGTCTGAAATATTAACTTCCATAGTGGGTAAATAAGGAAGTGAAACCTGGGATCAGACAGGGTGAAGTATTATTATGGTAATAGGTAACCAACATTTACTGGGCACTTTTATGTTGTTGTTTTTTTTGTTTTTGTTTTTGTTTTTGTTTTTGTTTTTAATGCAGGCCTAATACCAAGTAAGAGATGAGTAGTGGGGCGCCTGGGTGGCTCAGTTGGTTGAGCGTCCGACTTCGACTCAGGTCATGATCTCGCAGTTTGCGAGTTCAAGCCCTGGGTCGGGCTCTGTGCTGACAGCTCAGAGCCTGGAGTCTGCTTCGGATTCTGTGTCTCCGTCTCTCTCTGCCCCTCCCCTGCTCATGCTCTGTCTCTCCCTGTCTCAAAAATAAATAAAAAACATTAAAAAAAAAAAAAAAAGAGAGAGAGATGAGTAGGTACCAAGTAAAGATGGGTTATCTTTCTCTAACAAGATATCCATGGAAGAGTAAAATGTCGGTAACCAGTATCATAAAGTGTGGTGGTCTAACGTAGGGGCGTACAGAGATTGCCATGGAACACTTCCGAAGGAACAGGGCATAAATACTAGTGCATGTGTCAATAAATATCAGTTGAATAAACGTCAAAAGGTGCTTTTCCCCAAAAGGAAAAGGTTAATGCCCTGCCACAATTAGGAAGGAGACAAGGACGCAGGGAAACAAACATCAATGCAGCCACAGAGTCACCAGCTCCCTACGAAGGCACAGTCACAGGAGGCAACGCGTTGGGGCAGGTACAAAAAGTTGTAACAGGTGCAGGGACAGTGGCTACAGCCAGAGCTCAGGGAGCCAGCTGTGTGGTGTCACATCCACTACTCACATGCATGCGAGACAACCTCGACAACTTCTGTCCCTACAAGTCTATTGCTCTCTCTACCTGTCATGTGGTTCCTTTCTGTTTGGGGAGTCCATTTCTTTCTTTTTTTTTTTTCTGAGACAAACCAGAAAGCATCAGTAAAGAAATCAAAGTTTCTACCACTTATACCAGACTTCCATGGAACCTGTGTAGTTTGAAACTTCTTTAACCATTACCAATATAAGGAAAACATCACTGTTTCTATTCCTTGGGTCAAATTCGCCCCTTGTGTTTGCCCTCAATATTGGGATGCCTCCGTGCACCCTATGAGCTATCGCTGCTTCTTTTCAATTCGTTACTTGTTTATCAGGACAGTTTTCCTATCGTGTGGAAATCAGGTTTCACTATACATGAGGCATAAGATAATGACTGACTAGTTTTAAATTTAAGCCAAAAGAGCAGATGCTGAAGAATCGAGACATTTTAAACCCTCCTTACATCATTCATCCCAGCAAACAGCGTGATGAGAAAGCTGTACACAGAGCAGAAGCTGGGTTTACAGCTGAAGCACAAAAGAACGAGAACCTTTCACTCCAATGGCTTCCAATCAAACCCTGATTAGCTCACAAATGAATTATGTTTTGGATTCTTCCCCTCCTGCCTCGTGAATGTTGATTCACATCATAAAACATCAACTGTTGGCACACCCCACACCCTCAGCCTGAGAGAAGCTGTTGGCATTTTCACAAGCAAGAAATGCATTGGCAAAGTGGTGGCAAAGCTTCTTCGACAACATTAGCTCTCTTTCGTGAATGTAACCAACGCTCTCAGTTTTACTGCCAGAGTTTTCCAGCATCCATCTGTATAATTAATGGTTTAAATAAAGCACAAGCTGGACAGACTAGTTTACGTGACATTAACCCAGAGTAGAACATTATGATGTAGTAGCATTGGAAAGTTTAAAATAATATTTTCACACACCAACCTTTTGGCCTCTCCCTCTTTTCTTTGATTTCTCATGAGGTCTGGCGAGATCCTGACAGCCCTCCAATGAGCCATCTAACACATCAGGCCTTGCTGGTCCGTTTTTAACACCTGGAACCCAAGAGGATTTGAAGATTAGTTAGAACTTCACATGGACTGAATACTAATGCAACTTAACCAAAATAAAAATTGTAAAATTAATTTATGCACACTGGTAACACCAAAGTACTATTCTCTTAAATAAACACTGCATACGCCTTGCTCTTTGAAGGTCTATTTAGAATTCTCAGTTTATTCCACTACAATCTCCCAAGTGGAATTCACTTAACTCAAAGGTCAGGAATAATTTTGCCTGTCAGGTGACAATGTACCAGTCCTACGGTATCCCATCCATCCAGCAGGCGATGCAAGAACATGTATGCCCACACCTTACGCACTATTCAAACTCCCAACTTGTAAACTTTTACAAACCCAAAGAAAGTAGTTCTCTATTAGAGGAAATAAGTATTCTTAGCTCTGGGGTCAGATTTACCCTAGAAAACAGTCTATAGTACAGTACAAAGCTTTAGGTTTCCATCTGCAAGTGACAGATGATTCTGTACCCCACAAATGTCAACCTTAGACCAGCATCTTGCCATGAAGACACATAAACCAAAAAGATATTTATTGAGTGAAACTGGTTTCATTAGACGCTAAACAGTGTAGAAATCCTACACGACGCACAATGAAGTGTGAAATGACTACTCGGAATTGCTACAACTTTATAAGGTGCTCCTCTCCTCTCTTTCCTCCCAAAATAGTTCGCCTACTATGTGACTTAGTTGATATTTGGAAGGAAGACTAAAGAATACTAGCTACCACTTCTACGGTCTCAACAGGATAACACGTATAAAAGGCGAAAAGCAGCTTAGGGAACACTTATGTCCCAGCCACAGCCAAGTGATGGTAAGCCATCCCACACAACCCACCTTTCACCATCATCCAACTCATCAGTCATTGATGCTCTTATCAACAACGCCTAATCATCAGGGGTTGCCCACTGGAGAGGCACATTGATCCTTCTCTTAGGAAGCTTACAACCCAACAGACCAATGTCGATACTGAAAGCAAATACAAGGCAAAAATAATCTACATGCCATAAGAAGCAAAAATCATATAACGTGAGAATGACTGCTTTGCAAATATTTCAAATAAAATAAAAGGCTCTGATAAAACAGATGCGGTTGACTTTGGAGGGTCTGATTTGAAAGTTTTAATCGTCTTTCAAAAATGGGATTCTAGCTGAGTGAAAACACATGCACAACAATGGTTAAATACTGTCTTGAATTCAAACTAATTACTGTTATTTGCAACTTGAACCCTAAAAATGTTTTAAGGTCAGGTTCTGATCCACTTTGTACTAAACCCTAATACTAAATCCCTTTTGGAGACTGAAACCAATCACATGCGGACCCCACTAATCTCCTGGAAGATCTTCGGTATTTGAGGTGTATTCCACTCCTTTCCCGGCAGGCTCCAGACAGACCTTACTTGAGATGAATTAGCGGGCCATGTATTGTGCAGTTTACGGTCTGCTCTAAGATCCAGCCATGCTAAGTTTCTTTCACTCATTTTGAAGGTAAGGGTATCCATCTATTTATGCATTACTTTCCGAGACACTCAACCACCACTTTTTGAGAACTTCTAATGCCTAGGGCAGGACGTGGATACAATGTTTTTTAAGATCTAAGATTATGAGTAACTAGAATAGAATATTATTTGTTATCCACCATTCAAATCGAAAGTTTACTCAGAGCAAGAGTATCTGAAAATAAGAAAAGCAGAGGACTACAGATATAATTTGGAAGCCAATGCACCCCTGTTGTTGCACCACGAGTAAGTATGCTGCTTGCTAGAGTATCTATGTCAAAAAGATTGTGTTACAGCCACATGCCTCAGTGCTAGCCAAGAAACAGACTGTGAAGCATTTTGTAAACAAAGATCTAAAAAAATGGATCACGGACTTTTAAAACTTAAGGCTGATACTGCTAATGACACATTTTCATTTTCATACATCACGTAACAACAAAACGATACGAGTTCAGATCTTCCTCCCCTTAAGATGGGGTTACGTCCTGATAAATGCATTGCAAGTTGAAAAAACTGGAAGTCGAAATGCACTTACCACGCAGTCTACAGAACATCATAGCTTAGGCTACGCTTAGCCTAACCAGGCTCAGAACACTCAGCAAGAGGCTACGTACAGTTGGACAATAGTATCTAACACACAGCAAGTGATGTGTTGACTCCTTCGTGTAATTTAACGAATATTGTACTGGAAATGACAGAGAGAATGGTGGTATGAGGGGGTGGCTGTCAGTATGATGGCCATTGACCATCATGATTATGTGGATGATTATGTGGCTGCCTGGGGGCTATGGCTCACTGTGCAGCACCCAGCGTCACAACAGAGTGTGCAAAGAGTTTCCTACTGCATATCCTAGCAGTACACTGCATATCGACAGCCCCAGGAACAATGCAAATTCAAAACTCTAAGTACGGTTTGTACTGAATGTGTGTTACTTTCACACAGTAGCAAAGTCAGAAGATTATTAAGTCGAATCATCCTGAGTTGGGAACCGGCCTGAGTTCTTGTGTGATTATGTAAAAGAACATTTTCACAAGCTCAGCTATGGCAAGTTGCTACTATGTTGTCTTTAAGGATGTTTCTGAAAAACCACAAGCAGCTGAAAGTGCAAAGTAATTGTAAAAGCTGGTAGAAGAGAGAGGAGGGTTGTTATTCCTTTCCACAGCCCAGCAGCATGTTTCCTTCCCAGCTTCCTGCTCTCCTGCCCGCCCACCCACCGCGACCCCCTCCCCCATGGCTCCCGCCATTTGCTCCAAAGCTGGTTTCTCAAGGAGGTCATCAGCTCTCCTCTCTCTCCCAAGGGTGGTCTGTGCACGGCCCACAGTCATCCGCTACTCAATGGTCCCAACTCCATGCCTCCTGCCAGGAGGCTTGATACACCCAACTGCCTAACAGACCTCTATCTTCAACGTCTCCGAGAAATTTCAATTAACACAACCCTGGGCCCTGTGTGACAAACGTTTTATCAGCCATCTACGTATCAAGGTTGTAAATCCCAGACTCCTGTCTCTCTCCTCACTGTCATCTCAACTTCATGACACAAGTGATTCAATTAGTTTTCAAAAACTGATCAAATACAGAGAGAAGAGACCAGAACTTTTACTGTTAAGTTACACTGCCCGTGATTTCAACAATTAGAAATTTGTTTGGGTCAGGGCGCCTGGGTGGCTCAGTGGGTTAAGCATCCGACTCTTGGTTTTGGCTCAGATCACGATCTCACGGTTGGTGAGTTCGAGTCCTACATCGGGTTCTGTGCTGACAGCATGGGGCCTGCTTGGGATTCTCTTATCTGACTCTTTCCCGTGCATGTTCTCTCTTTCTCTCTCAAAAAAATAAAATAGAATAAATAAACATTAAAAAAAGGGAATTTGTTTGGGTTAACAGTATCATCAAAATACAAACACACCAAGGAAGGTTGGAAAGTGAACTCATTCACTTCTCAGTGTGAATGAGTTAAGTCACTACCTCTGCTGCACCTATCGGGGTTAAGAGGTGGTTTTGATACTAAGTGAAAATAAATCACTTTGGAGGCAGAACCAGGCTAAGGCAGCATAAGGACAAATGTATACAACCTAAGTGCTAGGAAAAGGAAAGAGACGAGAAAATGGATGTTGAGACAACCATTAAACTCCTTAGAAGAACCCTTGTCCGTGTGGTTGTTGTGTGCAGGGCGGAGGCATAATAAGAGATACACCCTTACTTCCAACACCTAACCTCCCGCGAACTTTACTTTCCTACTTCCAAGACACAAGACTAATTAACACTAGTACGAGTAGTACATCTAAGCACTCAGTATTGATTGATACGAAACACTCTGCAAAATCAACTACATCAAAGATGAAAAGGCTTCTGAAGCCTTTTCTGATTCTGATTCAAGAATCCATATATTGGACAGGTACAACCATACCCCTAAATCTGAACAATATCCCCCCAGGGAATTTCTTCTGAGTCTCTAAAATCTTAATATTATGAGTCATTTAAGAACAACCTGAAAGGCAAAGTCTTAAGACTGTGGAAAGAGCCTTCAAAGACACCTGGGAAAAATCCTTTCCATATAGACTTCTGGGGTTTGGGACACATGCAAAATATTGATGTGTTCAACACAAAAAAAAAAAACTCAGCTAACAAAAGAATATATATATATTTTTTTCGTCCAATAAAACATCAAGTTCACTTTTCAAATACAAAAACAAATCTAATCATGATCATCAAAAGATGTGGAATCTTTTCCTTTATAATCACTATGAAGATCATTAAAATTTATTAAAAATTTTTTTAAATGTTTATTTATTTTTGAGAGAGACAGAGACAGAATGCTAGTGGGGGAGGGGCAGAGAGAGAGGGAGACACAGAATCCGAAGCAGGCTCCAGGCTCCCAGCTGTCAGCACAGAGCCTGACGCGGGGGTCGAACTCACAACCTGCGAGATCATGACCTGAGCCGAAGTCGGACGCTCAACCGACTGAGCCACCCAGGCACCCCCATTAAAATTTATTTTAATATGTAAACTAATGTTAATACCATATAACCTTTCCCACAGGGAGTAATTTCTCCATCTTTTTAATTCCCTGATACTTGCATATAGATTATCTTGACTGTATCTTCCCTACTTGTCTTAGTTCCTTAAGGGAAAGGGATAGAACTTTACAGCAACCTTACTTCCCCTTGTATTTATCCCAGTATCTGGGACACAGTAGGTGAAGAGTAGTCATAATAAGGAATAAATGAATAGATGAACAAATCAAACAATCAACAGGTTGTAACCCCTTCCTTACGGCCAGCCTTTCTGTTAAGGCTGACTAACCCACACTGAGTGGTTGGGTTGCTTACCTCCAGTGAGTGTACTGGCAGGTCTGGGAGAGAGGGTTGAGAGAAACAGTCTTCTCAAAACATGTGTATTACTTGAATTGTCAAAAGGTGCAGTCATTACTCTTCAATTTAAAATATTTAAGGAGCACCTGGGTGGCTCAGTTGGTTAAGTGCCCAACTCTTGGTTTCGCTCAGGTCATGATCTCGCAGTTCATGGGGTTTGAGCCCTGCGTTGGGCTCTGCACTGGCAGTGTGGAGCCTGCTCAGGATTCTCTCTCTCTCTCTCTCTCTCTCTCTCTCTCTGTCCCTCCCTCACTCTCTCCCTCCTTGTCTCTCTCAAAATAAATAAAATTAAAAAAAAATATTCAAGAAATACATGTTTATGTATACCTATGTATTTGATACAATAGTAATTCATAATTTCTCTTGAATGCTCAGAATATGTGAAATATTGAATAAGAATATCTAAATGCCTATGATTTGAAGGGCTGAGTTCTTATTAGGTATATGTGAAATATTTTTAATTCAATTTAAAAAAAATAGTATATCTCCTACTGATTCAATGAAATGTAAAATACGTCAGTAAGATTATCAAACTTTCTCATTTGGTTGCAAAACATACCTGAAATAAAAAAACAATTCTCTACCTTAGGATTATGAATTATGAAGAAATACACAAAAATGCACCTTTTACAAATCACATAGCATTTCTGCCTCTAAACCCCGTATTGAACCATATTAATCATTGTCTAAGCAGACTTCTTCCTTCAAAGTCAGGATGAAGCCTTGTAATTCCCTCCCAACCAAGAGCTATACAGGCAATGGCCCCGAACCAACTGAAGTCAGCACAGACACCATTTGTTATTTCCATCTCTGGGATTAATGCACTCAGACAGAACAGCGCTGTATTACGAAGGCTGTAGTTCAATTTAAAATATCTACTTCAGCAGGGGCTGTACGGTATGACGTATGTGTGCTAATTTACCTCCATCCAAACACCCACTCCAGTGGTCAGCTAACAGGTTAACAAATACCACACTCAAGAGACGACTCCTAGAAATCCTTCTGCCCAATTATTATTAGACCTTTTGCTAACTGGCAAAATGGATCAAAGAAATGAGTTATACTTAGTGGGGTCATCAGTTTGTCAATCAGCATAAACCTTTCTCTGGTTGAATCCATAGATTCAAGAAAAGTGGACTGGCTAATATATTACAGGGGGTCCCCCCACCCATGCATGAATAGGGTGTAATAAGCAAAAGCCACAGCTTGTGTTCCTGGGGGTGATAATATCCAAGACTTGGTCCCCTAAATGGCCGTATGACAAACCGCAGGGTCAAAGTACATCTGGTGGCCTGATGCTGACGAGGTTACAGAAACGTCACCCTAGAATTTTGTAGGCAGCTCGTATGTATTTCAGGCAAGATATGGAAGGTTCATCTGATGGACAAGACCGGTGAGTTTAGCATACAGTTTGCTTTGTGGACAGTTCTCCACCTACGTGCCAATAAATGTTCAATAAACGTCTGTGTGTCTGAGACGAGGAGTGCCAACTTTCACCAGCTTCCGACACTTGTATTACCTACGAAAAAGAATCCAATAGTTGTACGTGACCAAACTGCTGGGATATGGCACGTGTCAGTAGTGACAGGTAAGATTTTTTTCAAGCACAGCAAAGACGAAGGTTATCCATTGAACCAGTGGACAAGAGTGAAGGTGTGGCTACGAAAAGAATTTCCTTCCGCTTTTGCCAACGGCCATGTGGCCTCACTGGAACCCCCTGAGCCACCTTTGCCATTGAGAAACAAGTAGGAGCTGACTGTGAGCTACTTCAAGATGACCAGGCAGCTACTTGGCAATTGAAACCAATTTCGGGAGGTGGTCAGAAGGTCCGTGGTTAGCGGTGGCACGGCTGCTGGAAAGCCGTCTCAACAGGTGAGTCACGTCAGGCAGCTCTCTACACTTTCTGTCCGAAGTGAAAACGTTACGTGACATCTCCATCCCATGCAAATTCGACGTGGACAGAACTCCTGCACCCGAGCTGCACGTATTTCTGGGTTTTTCAGACCCCGATGCAAGAACAAAGGGAATTTATTTTGACGTCCACTCGACTGCACAACTGACAAGCTTCCACCTATCTTCGTTGGAAGTGACTAATTTGCTGTGTAAGACACACTAAAAGGCACGTATCAAGTGAAAAATCTCACAGATTTCCATAAATGCCTTATATACGATGAATGTGCTTGATGAAAACCATCTGCTTATGGGCTGATATCAGTATCTGGCCGTACCTATCTGTCTGAAAAGGCGTGTTCGAAAGGAAAACATAAAATTTTATTGTACATCTGCCTCAATAAATGTTTGCAATCCATTCTGAAGATATGAATGCTCCATCTGAACCCCAATCAAGAGAAAAGTAACTCCTCTCCCAAAAAACAGAATTCTGTTCTTCTCATTAGGCCTGTATTACTGCACTCAAAATATTTGAGTTTTGTCAATAAAAATTTTGTAAAAATGTCTTTTCTTCTCTTTGTGTAAATAGCCACGTGTCTTGATTTTGCTTTCTGGTCCACAAAGCCTGAAATAGTTACTATCTGATTCCTTACAGAAAAAATCTGCGGACCGACCCCTGAAATGGACTAAAGAATGAAGTAAATATATTGCTCTATTGATACTGATATGGAAATATCTGACATTTCAAAAAAGCAAACCTTACGGCAATGAGATGATATAATCCTATTTTTGCAATAAAATCCCTTTGTAACATCTACCCTCACACCCTCACTGGGCACCCTCTCACACACACACACACACACACACACACACACACACACACAGAGTCTCGAAGGAATTACAGTGAACCGGTGACAGCAACTGCTTCTAGCAGATCTCCACAACCAGTTGGTTCACGAAGCATCCAGGGTGACGTGCAACTGAGAAAGCCCATCTGGTGACTTCCCTGTTTAAAACCCCCAGGGGCTTCTCAATCACACTTCAAAACCAAACAAAACCACTCCAAGTCTTGTCAGGTACTAGAGCCCTGGGGATCTGGCTCCTGGCCATCTTTCTAGCTCATTTCCTCCCAGGCTTCCTTCAGCCCAATGAGCTGCAGCTGCACTGGCCTCGGTGCGGTTCCTGCAAGCACTTTCTACCCCAGGGCATTTGTACTTGCTGTTTCCTCAGGCTGAAACATAATTCAAGCAGTCATAGGACTACCGGCTCTGCGATGTCTGGTCTGAGGTCTCAGGTCACCTTATCTAACTGCCCGCACTGCTGTGGTGCTGTGTATCATCAGGCTCACTGATTGACATCATGCTTGCCTTCATCCACTGCGTCTTCCTCACTAGAACATGACCTCTATGCAGGGCACACACTGTTTGCTTCTCTGACATCTTCCAGCAAACTAGACAAGTGCCTGGGACACAACAGGTGCACAGCTAAGAGCTGTCATGGGAACTCACAGGAGGAGGTACCCGAGGGTAGGAGAGCAACATTTACTCGAAGCAACTTCTGTTACTGAGAGCATATACTTGTTTACAAAATTGTTCATAAAATTAGAGAATAAAAGTCTAAAACGAAAAAATTACTGGTTAATATGATTTCAGAGATTATTTAAAAAAAAATTAAAAGTTTCTCCCTCTGTTCCTGTTCTCCTCACGTTTCTTACTGACTCTTTCTGTAACTTGTGCTTGTAACCTTTAGTGCCACCTTCTACCTTCCGTAAATACCGACAAGGGCAATGAGTACAAGTGAACTGAAAGCAGAAATTGAAAAAAGACTTTTATTTCAACATAGAAGACTTGGAGGTACCGCTTCATGTACAGAGTATTTTTCCTGCTCCACAACTGAGCACACAAGCAAGGTCTAGAGTAAGCTGCAGGCTCTGTGCTTCCAGCCCCGTGGCAGGTTCCCAGACAGAGGTGGGACACCGGCTGAGCTGGTAACAGGCAATTTAAACCCATCAGTGGGTCTTGATTTTATCACAACAAAACAAAGGGATTTGGTTTACGCTAGACAACACAGAAGTCTCTCCAGCCCTTCAATGCAATGATTTTCTGTCTTTGTGGAATGACATCAAACAAAGTGACCCTACAAGACATCCTTACATTAGAGGGCATAGATCGTCTGTTTCTCGGGAGTGAAGTTCGGTCACACCAGGGCCCTGGCTGCACACCGCTGTGTGACGGCCCACATCAGATGAGGCCGCCATCTGCAGTCCCCTGGAGCGCCCAGTGCTGGCCCCTCGGGGTCTTCCACGTGCTCCAGGCCCCAGGGGACTGTGGACGCGGGGGAGAGTGCGACAACACCCCGCCTGCAGGGACAACCGCGCTCTTTCTGAACGACGTCGGGGCTGCGGGGTGCGCCTCATGTCTGCAACCAGCCTTTCGTCCCCCGAATTTATATTTTCACATCATTAAATATTATTCAAAGGCTTTAAAAATAAACAAGATAAAAACCGAAGAAAATGAGAATGTAAGCTTTAAGAACAGGATACTCTTAACTACCAAAATAATTCTATATATCTACTGTTGTATATTAACCTTAGAGTCAACATGATTTTAAAATAAATATTTTGAAAACACATACTGAGGCTGACACAAGATATAGTTTGTCAAATGTTATATATTTTCGGAAAGCTAAGATATTAAAAATATACAAAATTAATCCTCTGTGAGGCTATTCTGGGGACTTTATACCCAAGGAAAAGATCTACAGCAGTGATTATTTCAACCCCTATAACTTCTGCATCTTGAGAAGGTTAGTTAAAATCATAGGGTAAGCAAACAAATAATCAAGGATAAAGTTAGTCTTATGGAAATTTCAGCTTCACCTTTCGGTAAACATGGTTAAAGTTCAAGATTTCATCACTTTTGATTGCTGAAATTTATCTGTGCTTGTAATCAAAGTGTAAAATAAAATGTCTTCTATTGTTGCTACTTTTGCTACAATTACACAGTTTATTACGATGGCTATAGTTAAATTACACACAGAAATAAAAGTCTATTTAAATCACAGCTTAAAGCAAATAGAAGCCAACGAGGCCTGTTACGATAAACTTACCCTGAGCAAAAACGTTAAAAACACTTTTCTTTATAACTAACACTGCCCCAAGTTTCTTCAAAATAAATACTGCTAACATATTTCCACAGTTCCTTTCTCGTACCTTCTCTTTTCCTGGCGGAAGCAATGCTCACACTGCCTTACTATCCTTCTAGCATCAAGAGCCTCACTCCTGTGAGCAGAGAGATGTTCAAACCCTCTGTCAGAACGCCTGTCTGCACACCAGCCATGTTCCAGGAGGAGGCTGCATGCAAACAGGGGAGCACCTGCTCTGGCTGACTTCGCACATCAGGCTTCACTCACTCGTTACCCACACGGAAAGGCTTGGAGAAACGTATTCCTAACAGCAGATTGGACCAATGAGCCTAGAAATACCACAGGGCGGTGAGCCACCTTCTCCTAAAGAATCTATCATTGGAAAACATCAAACACCCGTTCTTTAAAAATAAAAAAAGGAAAAAAGCAAACAGTTTAATTACGAAAAGGCTGTGGTGACTTCACAAGACGGACACACCGTCCCATATTCCCATAACCAAGACACCTGGAAAAGGAGATTCACGTACTTTCACTGCATCCTCTGGACACATCTTCCCTCTGTTGGGCGGAGGTGTCCGCGGTGCAGTCGCCTGCAAAACCCAGCCGGTCGTCAGGCTGCGTTCCCCCGCAGGACTCCCGCTTCGTCCGAGGGCGGTCTTCTTTCTGCACGCTCCCCGCGCCCATCAGCTCTCTGGCTTCCGCGCTGCCCCCTTCCAGGGGACGTGAGTCCCCGTCAGGTCCTTTCCCGCCGAGCCCGTCCGCAGCAGGCAGTGCGTCGTGGACCGGAGAGTCTGCGCCACCTGGGCGCGTACCCTCCCCTCTCTGAGCACCAGCCTGCGGACCACTCCCTGCGGTTTCCTCAGCGGCCAGGCAAGCCCACGCTGCGTTTGCTTTGTCACGTGTGGGTTTCTCAAGGCTGCGGCGACTTTGTGCCGTTAAATCGCTCGTGGGGGCTGGGCTGGGATTCTTCCCAATGCAGGAGAAGTCAGACGTCTGCAGTATGTTCCTTCTCTCCCCCCGAGAGAGGCCTCTGCAGATGAAGAGAGCAGGGCCCGCTGACGACTGACACCCGGGGAGAAGACCGTCCGAGCTCCTCTCCTTGAGGTTGTCAGGTGAAAAGTAATCGTCGTACGAGGACACGCCGCAGCCAGGAGCCTGGGCGGCAGCCCCGGGCCCGAAGTGCAGGCGGTCCCCCGACGCGAGGAGCCACTCCTGTGACACGCCGGGTTTCCCACGGCATCTCTTCTTTAGTCTTCCTGTCGGGGACGGATCTGAGATCTCAGACTTTCTTCTTCTCTTCGCCGAGGAGCTCTCAGATCGTGAATGTCCCCAAGGGTGGCGTTCTGTCGCAGATAACGTAGGGGGCAGACCGCGTTTCATGCCAAACACCTCCCTGGGTGCTCCCCGGGACCACGTGTCGGGGGCGACCGCTTCACCCGCAGGATCCCTCTGCCGACTTACTTCTTGTTCTGAAAGACGGCCCGAGGGATTCTGAGGAGTTAACTGGCTGAGGTGACCGGCAGGTGCCGACGAATGAACACTACCGGTCTTCAGGGCAGGTGAAGAAACACACACACCACTTCTACTTTCATCAGCGACTTCTCCCACTCTCCTCTCCTGACTTCCACACCCTGAGTTTCCAGAAAGATTGTCAAAAGATGAGTCCAGAGCACCAGCAAAGGATTCATCTGGAAAACATCAGTAAAGAAGTAACTTTTAAGATGCTTTCATTTATTACAGAAGTAATTTTCAGTTAACAGATACTTCTTAAACACAGCTACTGGTTAAAGACAGTATCAACCACATCCACCTGAGGACCCCTTTAGGACCAGCATTTTTCACTAACGAACCCAGGCGTCAGCGTGCACATGGACGGCACGGGGGGCGGGAGGCAGGGACAGACCTCCACCACCATCACGCTCACCTTCTGTACATTCACATGCATGTGCACATGTTTTCAGAAAGAGCATTGGCACCTTGTTCAATTCTCAAGAAGGTCAATCATTCTAAAAGGTTAGGACTAACACCATGGTCTAGGTCAAGTTCTAGCCTTTCGTGAACACAGCCCACCGACCCCCAGTCCTCCACTCAAAGCCTCATGTTGTATTTATATCCAACAGTGAACCACCAGGTAGATGGTAGGGCGCTGTCTCCCCTTGTGTCTTGTACATTTCTTGAGAGTAGTGCGAAGTTGACCGCCCCCTGTCTCCCGAAAACTGCAAGCGTGTGTGTCCCTCCAGGCCCTGCCTTCACCCCACACTTTGATCTGGGTAATTCCTATCCGTACTTCAAACCCTCCCCCCACCCCTCGAACGTGCCTGTCTCTGAACCCTCCCGCTGCACCAGGTCTGGTTGCACACATCCTCCTCTAGTACGCACAATGCTGCCTGAATTTCCCAAAAGCAGGTGTCCTAGTGTTCTTATTATTCCTATCTGTCCCTCTCACTAAACTGGAAGTTCCCAGTGCACAGACACTATTTTCTGGCATCTGAGGCCTCGAGCCCCACAGAGGTGATCCACAGGGAGCAGCGAAGCCCACAGGGCAGGGAGGCGCTGTACCCACACCGAGTCAAGGAGCCTGTGTGTCCCTAAGTCAGGAGCAAGAAACAGAGGACACTTTTAATACCAGCAGCTGAAGACGCTTAGCACACTTTTCAAAAAGCTGACAAGCAGTGAGACATGTCATTGGGCATAAATTCTGAGGTCACACTGCCTAGGTTCAGGTCCTGGACTGGCCAATCACAAACTCTATGAACTTTTACGAGCTGCTTGACCTCGCTGGCCCAGTTTTCTCATGAACAAAATGGGGGCGACAAGGGTAACCATTTAGTAGGGCTAGTGGGGGAGTTAAATGAAACACAGTATGTAAGATACCCAGAATAGCACCCGTGACGCAGGAAAAATGAAATCTGTGTTACATGCTATTACTTGTGTCCAACTTACGTAAAATAAATCCATCAAGTGTGAAATAAAAAGAGATTATTTAAGATAAATGGGTAAATAATTCCAACACACACCACACAGATTATAAAATAAGCCACACATGGGACACCTGGGTGGCTCAGTTGGTTAAGCATCCGACTCTTGATTTCGGCTCAGGTCAGGATCTCACAGTTCGTGAGTTCGAGCCCCGCTTCCACCTCCATGCTGATGGCACAGAGTCTGCTTGGGATTCTCTCTCCCCCTCTGTCTGCCCCTCCTGAGCTCTCTCTCTCTCAAAATAAATAAATAAACTTAAAAAAAAAAAAAAAAACTAAGCCACACATGAAAGGGAGCTGTAGTTTAAACTCCTAATACCTCCACACTGTTCTGTCATCTATCCCTGCTGTGACTTTCATAGGATATCCTGTAACATTTCAAGCACTTTGAACAGCTAGCTCTTTGCGGGGGTCACTGATTCTTATTTGGGCCCTACTGTCAGCTAAAACTAGGTGGTTATATCACATATCTTAAAATTTACTCAAAGGAAAGCTATAAGCATGAAAAATGATCATTCAAAGCATAACACAGGCTTCCACATTTAAAAGGCGTATGTATAATACATAATTCTAATTCTATTCTAATACTTGGCTAAAATTTTTTTTATTGTTTATGTATTTTTGAGAGAGAGAGACAGAGCACAAGCAGGGGAGGGGCAGAGAGACAGGGAGACACAGAATCCGAAGCAGGTTCCAGGCTCCAAGCTGTCAGCACAGGGCCCGATGCGGGGCTCGAACTCACAAACCGTGAGATCATGACCTGAGCCGAAATCAGACACTTGACCGACTGAGCCCCCCAGGAACCCCTCCAACACTCTGCTTCCAAACAGAAATCCATCTATCTTCTAAATTTCTCAATGATCTTTCCACACCTCACGGACACTCAGTCATATGCTCCTTGTAGTCGTGATATACGGTGTGAAACGAGCAGCCCTGTGTTGTCAGTAACACAGTCTACAATGCATGCGAATTAGTACTTATAGCACGGATTTTTTTTTAAACAATGAGCAATAGTTTCTGTGCCAAGAGAGCAAATGCCTGGGAGAAAAACCGTTGGAATCCCAGGTGATTTAACTGATGAAATTTCTCACATGCTAATTGCATTACAATACCTATTTTTTATTACCTAATTCCAGTGAAATTCATGAATTCTAGTTTTTAGCTGTTCTTCACATCAGAAGAAACTCCAAATACGAAAATCATAATATTCTCAAAGTTTAAATATATCACAGAAAAGAAAATAACTTTACCTGAACACAAAGTATCACGTGAAATGTTCCAAGCTTCACACGGGGACTTAAATGGGTCATCATGAGACTTCTCAAGCAGCTGGGAAGCTGAAAACATAACCGAAGATGCACCTCTGACTCGTGGGAGCCCACGGCAAACCCACTGGTTCTGCTCTCCCATACCACACCAACATCGATTTATGCCTGTTAGTTCACACTCCCGACTTACTACAGAACGGTAAGCACAAAAAACTCTTACTCAAATCTACTGCAGATGGTGAGATTCATAAAAACTAATCTACATAAGTCATGTTTTTTTAATTTTATTTTTTATTTTTATTTTTTTTATCTTTGAGACAGAGAGAGACAGAGCATGAGCAGGGGAGGGGCAGAGAGAGAGGGAGACACAGAATCCGAAGCAGGCTCCAGGCTCCGGGCTGTCGGCACAGAGCCTGACGTGGGGCTCGAACTCATGGACTGTGAGATCATGACCTGAGCTGAAGTCGGATGCTAAACTGAGTCACCCAGGAGCCCCTACATAAATCATGTTATAAAAAGGATTAAATTTAGGATAATTAGAAGAGATTTTGAAAAGTCAGTTTGCCTGGGCCTAAGCAGAAGCCCAACACAGGTAAACAAATATTCTCAATTCATCTTGTTGTCTGATAGTCAAGGCTCCTTCTTCTAGAAGCAACAGTTAGCCCTGTAACTAGAACAGCGGTTCTAAGCCCTGGGCATCTTGGCTCCCAGCGGGTGACGGTCACGTCTGCAGACATCACTGGATGTCACGTGGGTGTGACCTGAATACTGCTGGTGTGCAGTGAGTGGGCAGAGGCCAGGGATGCTGCGAGACACCCTGCCAGTCACAGGACAGCACCTTCCCACCACCCCTCACGTGCCCTCAGCAAACAATTGATCAGCCCAAAATGTCGACAGTGTCAAGGTTGAGAAACTTCAGAGATTTCACAGAAAAAATCCAGGACATCAATCACTTAACAAGTAAGGTCACAAATATCATCTTCAAAGGCTGTGCAGACGACAAACCAGAAACAAGAAAGATGTTTTGGTCTCATACCCAAAGATGTTTGTTAAAGAGACTCACAGCATGCTTTCTTGAGGAAACATAAGCAGACAATTTAAACCAAGATAAGAGAGGTGAGCACAGAGAGAAGTGTTTCAGATGTTGAATTCTGAGCTGTGCTGGACGCAGTCAAGTGGCAGAATTCACACCGCAAAGTAACAGCACAACGCTTGAGGCATATAAAGTATACACGTGATGAGACAGTGAGCGGAACACTGCTCGCTCCCTAGCTCCACATCCACGCCCCCCTCCTCTTAACAACAGAAACCTCATTCTATCAGTGTAGCCACGCTCTCGTAAAAGACCGTTTTCAGCCTTGTTTGTAGTCTCCTTCTCAGGCTAAATCTACTACAGTCCCCCTTGGCTGTCATCCTGGGTGACACTGGTCATCAGGCAAATCAAACTACGTGGATGAACACAATACAAAGGACTGTGCTTTATTTCTTGGATTATCTGGAGTCGTTTTTTGCCTCTACAGTTCTCTAGCCATAAATGCTTACAACCAAGAAGAGCTGTAAGACTGAGTCCTATTGGATCGAACTTCTGGTATACCAGGTTGCCCACAGGAAGCTAGCTCAGCTGGGAGGCACAGATATTTTAAAGCGGAAGCCAGGCACCAAAGAAGACTAAGCAGAAAAATGAGACACAAGCCTCTTGAAAACCACAGAATAGCCACCCTATGACTTGTGCTTAGGACTCCTTTGATGTGGCGGAAACACGCACTTGTATCTAATCTGAGCCACTGGTTTTGTTTGTTACACGCGGCCAAAGCTAACCTTAACCGATACAGGTGCCCACTGCACATTCACATACAAATATAAATTCAAGATAGGCTGAAATAAACCATAAAGGTAACAGGAAAAGACACACAACAATTTTAAAACCTTATGGTGGGGGGAGTTCTGAGCGTCAGGGGAATCCTGGATGCCCTAAGGAAAAAACGAACAGATTTGTCTACATTAAATGTAATGTTTCTGCTTCATAAAAGTTGCTGCATGTTAAATGAGAAAACAAAAGATTTTGAGTATTTCAATCAACAATATATTTACTGAGTGACTACTATGAATGCACACTGGGCTCCATGCTAGCCACGAGAAAATGTTGCAACACATGACGACTATTGTGCCTGATATAAAAAAGACCCTTACAAATCAGAAAAACAGGCAACTGGACAAAAACATATAATTCACAAAGATAATGCAAAAGTTGTAATTACTGACAGAATCAATAACATAAAAATATGTTCCTCTCATAAAAAGTGACCTCGAAAGCTTATTAAACAAAGAAATGCAGTTTTTCTATCCCAAACTGAAAAAGATACGGAATCAAACCATTTTCCCAAACCTGGAGAAACTGGCTCATAAACAGTGGGCGACGGTAAAATGCCATTTTGAAAGGCAAAAATTTTAAATTCCATCTTTATGAATCAATACTATTGAAATACACAGGACTACACAGATTTACTGAGAAGCAGGTCTACTGGCATACGGATTGTAACAGTGAACAAGAAATGGAAAGCCTTATGACCACAAATAGGAAAATGGTTAAACAAAACACAAGAACCATACCATGCAATTTAAGAAGAATAAAGACTTGCAGTACTATTTCTAATAAAGAAAAATTGGGAAAACCTCCACTAACAGACGATTCAGTATCCAAACTCTAAACTACTCCACAGCATCTTAAAAAAAGAAAAGAGGGGCGCCTGGGTGGCGCAGTCGGTTAAGCGTCCGACTTCAGCCAGGTCACGATCTCGCGGTCCGTGAGTTCGAGCCCCGCGTCAGGCTCTGGGCTGATGGCTCAGAGCCTGGAGCCTGTTTCCGATTCTGTGTCTCCCTCTCTCTCTGCCCCTCCCCCGCTCATGCTCTGTCTCTCTCTGTCCCAAAAATAAATAAACGTTGAAAAAAAAAAAAAAAAAGAAAAGAAAAGAAAGGGAGAAGCAGGGTCCATACCTACTGATTTGGAAAAAACCTCCAAGCCACTTGTAAGGTTTAAAAAAAAAAAAAAAAAGGCTTAAAATAATAGGTATGCCACATTCAATTTAGGTGAAGAAAGACTACAGGTCCACAGCACACAGAAAGATACAGAAGCCTGTGCACGTAGGCATATGCCACACCAGAAACAATGTGGAAAAACACGCCAACTTAAAATGTGGGTTACCCGTGGGCGGAGGAGAATTTGATGGGAATCCAGATGGGTGTTCACTATGAGCCACATGCTGGTAAATGTTTTATGAAAATGTGCTCACACGTTATTTAACCGGAAATTTTAAAGATAGCCCAAATAAAGAAAAACATGAACTCATGCAGGAGATAATTAGTCTAAAGCAAATTCTCTCAAAAGAAGAGCCTGGTTTATTATTTAAAAAAAAAAAAAAAAAAAAAAAAATCCCAAAGATATTAAAAATCACAAAGGGGCTACAAAAAATAGATTTTCAACCTACACATCCAAAAAGTACACGCCCAATATATGCTTAAAACATATGCTTTAAAAAATCTTAATGAAGCCTAAGATTTTCTGGAGGAAAATATTAACACAGTCCACCCTGAAATAGGTAAAAATCTATTAGAATCAGGAAACAAGTGAAGTATCTAGGGAAGAAGGAAAAAACCTTCCCCCCACAGTTCACTCAGCAAGTGCTCTGCTCCCTTTATAAAGTGTGCACACTTACAGGTAGGTGACAGGTTCTCCCTTTTCTCCTTCATCTGCTGTAACCTCTTCTGCATGGTGTTGTGCTGGCCACTGCACATTTTAATTGTGGGACTGTACACCAATGAGCCATTAGATTCAAATAAGAGAACAGGGACATCATTATCTGAAAATAAACAAAAATCCAATTTTAAGCTTTAAAAAAAAAAAAAGCCTTCTTACTGCAACCATCTGATTCGTTTCAGGGGAACACCCCACGGCCCATCCCCACGGTCCTCCTCCTCCCCTTCACCATCATCACCTACTACGGCCAATGCTCTGTCATCAGCCTACCACCTCCACGATCATCAACACTGGCACTAAAACTGCTCACATCTGCTGAGAAACGCCCACCTGCCAGGGACTGTGCACTAAGCACTATCCGTGCACCATTTCATTCAACCTCTCCCCAAACCGTGCAGCAGGTATCAGAATTTAAAGATGAAGAAACCAAGAAACAAAGTTAATTTATTTGTATGTGCCCAGGCTCATAAACCTAGTGAGAAGGGAAAGCCAGAACGCAATCTGGCTCCAAACTGTTGGTGAGGAGAGGCGGGGTACGTCACCCCAAACGTGCTGCTTTGGCAAAGGGGTTACCATGGGCAAAGTGTAGTCACATAACAGCAGGTGAAAAGAAAGGCGCTCTGACACCCCCCAGTCCAGCTTCTTCCTCAAGACAGGAGATAAAACTCCCCCTTTGAGAGTTGTACCCCCTGCACATTATCACCAGGGATGGGGAGCTGAGGCCAAGAGAATCCTGTAAAACAGACCTTGTTAAAATAACCCGTGTTCTCTTTGGGTCCTTCTTATATGTCACTCTTCCACGGCTGCCCCTCTCTGTTCAACGTCAGCACGAAAGTTCTACCACTGCATTGGGCCTTCAATTCCTTTGAGAGCCCACATGTCACAGAAAACGTACAAGCATGTACACTTTTCTCCTGTTAGTCTGTCTTCGGTAACAGATCCCCAGCTGAGAACCGAAGATGTGTGCGGGGAAAGTTCTCTCTTCCAGTAGTTTTCAGCCTCGGTTATAGAAACCACCACCACCACTCACCAAGCCTCCCTGACCTCCAACACACGTGCGCACACACACACATGCACACACAAACACAAGAACCCTGAGGTCAGGAGTCCTCCAGCCATGAAATGAGGGCTAAATTGTGTGTCAGTGCACAGGTGTGCCTTTTTCTGGAACCCGTACCTTGCTCAAAGAGAACTTTAGGGCTCTGACCACCTCCCCTCACCCACCAAACAAAAAAACCCACCAAAAATCATTCAGTATCTTCTCCGTTGTGACTCTTAAGCCTGAACAACTCTAACTACAATTTTGACAATATGCAGACATATGTCAGTTGTATCTTTAACACCTTTTATTTGCAGTATTTTGATTTTTATTAAGATATAAATTTGGTTTTTTATCTATCAGTACTTTGCCCAACTCTTTTCAAATCCAGCATCACTGGTGTAGGAAGAAGGCCCAAATGGCAAGAGGATGAAGGAGGCAGAGAGGTCTGGTGCTGCCGTGAGGCTGGAGAGGAGACCAGATCAGAGGCCATGCTGTGCCGCAGGACATGTTAAACACAGGGTTTCATCCGAAAGACGCTTCCTGACCGTGACACTGTTGACGCTGAAGCCCTAGGTGGGGTGTCCCCCTGACTGCTGGTTTACACCCTTCTGACCCTAGTCAGCTGACAGATGGTAAGGACACAGTGCCTCACGGGGCCCAGTCAAGGAGCCGCATGAAGGGCTCATATGGGGTTGATGCAGGCTGAGAGGGAATCAAGCAATCACTCGGAAGCAGGAGTCAGGATCCTCGCAAAGAAGGGGCATCAGGCAGAAAGTGACGTCAAGAACTACCGCGTGTTTCTGGCTGGAGCAGCAGAGCAGAGCAGAGCGGACGGTCAGAGTGAGGCTGTAAAGGAGGGACCAGTACAGCACAAGAGAAAGACTTGACTCTCGGACAGGGGAAGACTCAGCACGAGAACGAACGATACAGGCACGGTGTGTGGACAATTATCTGGCAGCACCATGCAGGCCGAATGTTCGTCAATTCTGCTGCAATACTATGACAGATTCAAAGCAACACTTGATAATTCTACATAAAAAATTTCAGAACACAGAGAATTTGTGACATGGCAACATACACTAAAACAAAAAACTAGAGAAATGAAGGTTTCCTTTTTCTATGCTATACACTATATAGTTACCGAAATTGCTTACATGCATCAATGGCATGTTGGGACTGGCCTGAAACCCTGAATTTAGGTGGTGAAAAAGGCAAAAAAGAGAAATACGAAAAACACATATAGTACTTTAGAGTTTCATGAGGTCCTAAAGTATTTCTCTAAATCTTTAAAAGAACATATGTAGGGGTGCCTGGGTAGCCCAGTTAGTTAAGCATCCAACTCTTCTTGATTTCAGCTCGGGTCAGGATCTCATGGTTCCTGAGTTCGAGCCCTATGTTGAGCGTTGACAGCCTAGAGCCTGCTTGGGATTGTCTCTGTCTCTCTGCCTTCCCTACTCTCTCTCTCTCTCTCTCTCAAAATAAATAAATGAACTTAAAAAAAAAAAAAAAAAGACTACATCTAACAAAAGAAAAAAAAAACTTCAATTTTAAAAATGGGCAGAGAAGGGGCGCCTGGGTGGCGCAGTCGGTTAAGCGTCCGCCTTCAGCCAGGTCACGATCTCGTGGTCCGTGAGTTCGAGCCCCGCGTCGGGCTCTGGGCTGATGGCTCAGAGGCTGGAGTCTGTTTCCGATTCTGTGTCTCCCTCTCTCTCTGCCCCTCCCCCGTTCATGCTCTGTCTCTCTCTGTCCCAAAAAAAAAAATAAATAAACGTTGAAAAAAAAAAAAAATTTTTTTTAAAAATGGGCAGAGGATCTAAACAAGACATTTTTCCAAAGAAGATATATAAATGGCCAACAGGTACATAAAAGAGACTCAACATCATTCAACACCAAGGAAATGCAAATCAAAATCACAGTGAGATTCCAACCACATATTAGAACAGCTATCATTAAACAGATAAGAAATAACAAGTGTTGGCGAGGACGTGCAGAAAAGGAACTCTTGTACACTCGTGACAGAAATGTAAATTGGTGCAGCCGTTGTGGAAAACTCTATGGAGGTTTCTCAAAAAACTAAAAACAGAACTTCCGTATGATCCAGCATTCCACTTTTGGAAATCTACCTGAAGGAAACAAAAACACTAATGTGAAAATATATCTGCACGCCCATTTCACTGCAGCATTAATTACAAAGGCCAAACAAGGAAACAACCTAAATGTCCATCTATGGATTAAGGAAAATGTGGGTCTGTGTATACACACACACAGGACTATCATTTGACCATAAAAAAAGAACAAAACCTTGCCATTGATGATAACATGGATAGGCCCTGAGGGCATTATACTACGTGAAATAAGTCATTTAATGAAAAAGATAATACTATATGTTATCTCTTATATGTGTAATCTATAAACAAAATCAGAAAACAAAAACAGAAAACCAACCTCATGGATACAGAAAACAGACTGGTGGCTGTCTGAGGCCTGGAGTCGGGGAGTGAGCAAAATGGGCGAAAGGGGTCGAAAAGCACAAATTCCCAGTTGTAAAACGAGCAAGGCATGGGGGTGTGATGCACGTCAGGGGGACTACAGTTAATACCGTACTGAAAGTAGCTGGGAAACTGGGTCTTGAAAGTTCTATCCCGAGGAAAAAAATGTTTTATAACTATGTATTGTGATAGATGTTAAGTGGACTTGTGATCATTTTACAATATACACATCGGATCACTATACTGTACATCACAAACCAGTATATTATACCAATCAGACTTCAAAAAACCCCCAGAAATGATTCTATGACTAAATACATTAAGGACAAAAATGTCTCTATTTTTTGATTCCACAGAAGCAGTCTGTTGCTACCAGAAATGAAAAATGTAGGTAACTGATCTTCTACAGTGAATATAGAATATTAAGACCCTTGTGCAAGGTGCAACCATAAACAAAAGTGATTGTGCCACTGTTCCAGTGCTGGAATGTTTTACAAGTAATTTAAGACAGGAATAGAGTATCTTGAAGGCAAGTAATGCCTACACAGAGAAAAAAGAAATACAAAAGCTGTATAAACTACAAATGATGTCTACATAAAAGCATCAGGGAACCACTGAAGAGAGCAGGACCAGATGAGTCAAGATTCTGGAGAGGCGGAATGCTCAGAGGCCAGCTACTAAGCAGAGGATGCCTTCACCCCCAGGAGGATTTATCATTAAAGGGCCTGGGGCAAGAGGCTGAAGGTCTGGTCTTTGAGCACGAAGAGAGCAGCTGCTGAGAAATAAAAGTACAAGCAAAGAGAAGACAAAGCCAACAGTTTGTCAGTATCAACAAACTCAAGAGAAAACCGAAAGCTTCCCCACTGAACAGGGCAGAGTAGAAATCCAGTCCTTGCATGCATGTGATTTCATCCTCAAGAAAGTTGCCAAACTCTGAAGCTACAAGAGGCAGGATCCCAAAAGCGAAGCAGTGTGTGATGTAAAGTTCTCTGTGGTTTATTTTCTCTGGTAGCTGAGAGCCAGCCAGGGGAAGGGGTCCTAGTTACGACTGCAGGCTCTCAGTGGAAAGGTCTAGAGGGCCACAGCCTGGTATCACTGTCATATCAAAAGGCTACCAAGCCTTACCAAAATCTGAGAAGTTCCTATTCAAATCAGTCCAGATAAAGCCTACTCCGTGGGCTTAGCGGAGGAAACTGGAAACTCGGTATCTAAGAAAGTAATATTGCCTAGAGTTTCAAACATACTTTATAACTAATGACTTGCCTTCAATTACAAAAGCCATCATTCCTACTGAGACAGGGCTAGATGACAAAAGGCAGGAGGAAAAAAACATACAAAACAACAGAGCAGAGGCATTCAAGATCTTGCAGATAAGAAGAAAAAATGTGAGTGATTTAATCAGAATAGCAGAATCTATTACAAAAAGGGAAACCCTAGAACTGCAAAATAAAATAACCAAAATTATGAACTCAAAAGATGAATTTTATAGCAGATTACACGAAGCAGAACGTATTAGTGAACTATAAAGAAAAGGTCAATAGACAATATAGAAACTGATACATAGAGAGGAAAAAACAATTCAAGCACCTCTGTGAACTCCAAGTAGGATATTTAAAAAGAAAACTGGCCCATGAACATAAAATTCAAACTGTTGAAGGCAAAAAAGCAAACAAAATGCAGAGTTAAAAGGAAATAACTTTAAAAAAACAAAAATATAACTGTGGGCTAATTTGCAAATAGGGATCATGAAAACTCAAAGACAACAGAAATATGTTTCTTCTTTTTTTTCCAGCTTTACTGAGGAATAATTGACAAATAAAAATTATATATATTTAAGGTGAAATTAAAAAAAAAAAAAAAGAATTGAGGCACCTGGGTGGCTCAGAAGGTTAAGCATGCGACTTCAGCTCAGGTCATGATCTCACGGTCCATGGGTTCGAGCCCCCATCAGGCTCTGGGCTGACAGCTCAGAGCCTGGAGCCTGCTTTAGATTCTGTGTCTCTCTCTCTGCTCTCCCCTCACTCTCACTCTGTCTCTCTCTCAAAAAATAAACATTAAAAAAAATTAAAAGAAAAAAAAGGAATGTATCATCTAACATTTGCCTATTTTGAGTAACAAAACAAAAACACCAAGTATGAAGTAAAACTACAAAGTTAGATATAAAATAACAAAGAAATAAACAGGAACTTATTAGAATAGGGCTTCTTAGTCAAAATCTGTTCTTCCATAATGATTCCTGAAAATAAAAAGTTCTATCAATTTGGTGAGCAACCCCAAGACTACGTGGCTGATTAGCTCAAATCCACGGCCCCACAAGCAGCCACGGTCAAGCTTCCGCAGGCTGGACCTACGGAGTCCCCCCTTGCCAGTGTCCACCCTGGATGCCACTGGTCATCAGACAAATGAAACCAGACGTCCACCAGAACAAGTGCCCAGGACCACGCTGTCTGTCTGGACTCACCCAGAGTTGTTTTTTGCCTCTGGAGCTCTGTAGCCATTTTCTGAAATTTCTTCTGAAGTCTTTTATCATGTTCTGGCGTTTTAGGAATAAAATCTTTGGGCTGCATACACTTACGCTGTGCAAAAAGGACATAAAAATGAATACTTTATTGCAACCCTTTCATGTGCATTTGGTATCTTTTATAACACTGCAAATAAAACCATCTTAAAGAGGTACTTCTTTAACTGCATGTGAAATAGCAACAGTCATTTCTTTCTGTGCATCTGTAAAAATATCAGAATTTTAAGAATAAATACAAGGCTGTGCTCTAAGTAGCTCTGTTTTCTCAGGCATTTTCTTCTGACATGCTCCCAGCATTCTTAGTTTCCATGAAAGTTCTTAAAGGAAATTAGTCTTTTCTTTATTTTGGTTACTCTGTTCTCTCTCCCCTCCCCCCACCAAAATTATGACATAGTAACAAAATACAAAAGCAATTTTTTAACTACCAGAAAAAAGAACCATTATTTAATTTTGCCCTATTGTCTTTAAATCACAGTAATTCTGTTCAGCCAGTGAAACCCAAAAGCTCTAAACACACACAGAAGGTGTGACGCACAGGATGAAGCCCGAGGCTTGTAACCAAAAAGTCTTGGGTGAATTTTCTCACACCTACACTCGTGTTCTTGACCGAGCATCCTGCTCTCATTCATTATTTAACAAAAATGTTGTGTCCGGCACTGGTCTTGAAACAGAAAAAGATTCTTGCTATCAGGAGCTTATGCTTTATTAATGAATGACAGAAAATAAACCACAATTAATAAGTAAAATAAATTATATGTGTGAAAATAAACATAATTAGTAAGTAAAATAAATTGTATGTGTGTCGGGAGGGTTAATTCCAGCAGACCTGGAACTGGCCTCAACTGTTTTCCCCGAAGTACACGCACAGCATGCAATGTATTGATGAACAATGTTGCTTTGTAACGGAGAGTCCAAAGCATCTGGGGGCATTTGTATTCTCAAAGCCTGTCCACTGCTTATCACCAGCGGGAGGGCTCTGCTGTTGGGGGAGGTAATACACTCACAACAAGGGTACATGACCACAAACCGTAAGAGGCTCCCCCCACCCGCCTCCCTGTCACCGAGTGCTCCACAGACTCCCCAGCACGGTCACGTAGAGTCCTGCGGATCTTCACGGGCAAATGAACCCTACAAAACGGCCACCATGACTACAGTGCGTCAGCAAGGGGAAAGCACTACAGACCAAAGGAGCACAGTAGGCGAGTGGGGCGCCAGGCAGTCGGCAGAGGCGAGAACTGCCACAGCACACAGGACAGTCGGAGGGGGTCTCACGGATAAAGGAACCGGGTACAAAGCCCCACCGAAGTCAGAAAAATGGTCACATCATGGAGTTTGGGGGGAGCAGCTTCCAGACAGAGGGAACAGAAAACGTAACGGCTCTAAATCACAAACATGCTTGGGATATGTGCGCAACAGCAGGGAAGAGGGTCAGGCTGGCAGCAGAAAGAGTGAGGGAGGGGCAAGCCGAGACCCTCCTCCAAAAGCCCAAGAGACTACGGTCTGCAGTCACGTTCACTCTGCAATTGCACTTAGAAGAGGGAAAGGGAATGTTTTCAGGCACAAGCAAACAAAGCGTATAAGCTGTCGTGACTTAGGACTCATATTAGGAAAAATGACAAAGATTAGTAATATCCAGGTGTGGTCACTGTGTAAACAGGGGCGACTGTTCGCATCAGAGAGCATGCACGTTTCAACCCAGTAATTTCATCTCTAGATTCTACACCTGGAGCAATTAACTCAAACATGTCACATACACAATGTGCTGACTGAAAACCCACAATGATTTAAGGGTGCATGAATCCAAGAAAGGCACATTTATGCCATAGAGTACAATAGGGACAAGTGAAGACGGCCTACATATGCTGTCATGAAATAGTCAAAAACACACTGTTAAGTGAAGAAGAAAGCAGCAATCTCCCAAACAATATGTGTAACATTGGAGAACCTCAATCGTACAAAACACGCGCGCGCATGCACTCGTGTGCGTGTGCGTCCTGGCTTCATCTGTGTACATTCAGTGTTTTACAATGAAAATACACTCGTATGATTAATGTGTTTTAAAAACATGTACTTTATTTTTAAAACGCAAACACAGAGGGGCATCTGGGTGGCTAAGTCAGTTAAGTGTCCGACTTCAGCTCAGGTCATGATCTCGGGGTTTGTGAGTTTGAGCCCTGTGTCAGGCTCTGTGCTAACAGCTTGGAGCCTGGAGCCTGCTTTGGACTCTGTCTCTCTCTCTCTTTCTCTCTGCCCATTCCCCCCCCTCAAAAATAAATAAAAACATTTAAAAAAATTAAACCAAAAAACCACAGCAGACACAGCTATTGCTAAGTGTATCACAGAGAGCCAAGAGCCTTGCACACTCTATTTCACCTATACCTGAATGAGATCTGGGCGGACAGAGACTGAAGTTAAGCGTACCCCATCAGTGCACTACAAATCCTGGCTGGCCTGACATAAATGGAACGGAGATAGAGGATTTAGTATTTACAGAAAATCTGAGACACCCACGGGAACGTCTTCTCTAATCTACAGGAAATGTATGGTTCTAGTCTGTCTAATTCACTTTGGAGAAAGTCTGCAAATCTCTTCTCCAACGGGCATTCTCATGCGCAAAGGGACTCTTAAGTTTCATAGTAAACCAGCTTACCCTCAAATAAAGAAATCACAAAGTTTTCAAATAATAAGAGTGAAAATGCTGTAGTTCAAATATGGATTAGACCTCAAAGTGTCTTTATGTCTGCACAGATTTTCAATAAACAACTTATTTACTAAATAACTTGGATATTTCTGCTTCAGACTTTTGAGATTTTCCAGCTAAACAGCAGAACAAAGGTATTTTGCTGCCGACATAACAAACCAAATTCTGAAGTAGTTCCCAGGGCACCTGGATGTTTGCTGGTCTCTCGCAACTTTTAGCTTTCTGTTGGGCAAACACATCTCCTTCCACTTCTCACAAATTTAAAGGATAAATGATTTCTGTAACTTTCTTAAAAAGGCTACATGAAAAGAACAATACCAGCAGCAGCAATACTTACGACAACTCTTGAATACATTCTAAAAAGTTTCATTTTCTAGGAATAGAAGAACGAATAAATTCATAGTTGCCACTGTCCATATTGAAATCACATACTTACTTTTTTTTTAATTAGGCTTGGTAAGTGTTCCCTGGTGTTAGCTGCAGGGAAGAGTGATTCATCAATATGTACTCCAGCTGTCCTGCATCTGTATAATTAAATTGATACAGCATAATGAGCATTTGTTTCTGTTAAATTCACATAGCATTAAATCTGCACATATGTCAGTTACCAATTTAAGAAACGCACAGGCCATTTTAATAGACGTGGCTTTTAAAGTAAGTACATCTAGGGGCGCCTGGGTGGCTCAGTTAGTTAGGCGTCTGACTTCAGCTCTGGTCATGATCTCACAGCTTGTGAGTTCAAGCCCCGCGTTGGGCTTGTGCTGACAGCTCGGAGCCTGGAGCCTGCTTCAGATTCTGTGTCTCCCTCTGTCTCTGCCCCTTCCCCACTCATGATCTCTCTCTCTCTCTCTCTCTCTCTCTCTCTCTCTCTCTCTAAAAAATAAACATTAAAAAATAAATTAAGTACATTTATAAACAAATACAAAGGGCAATATAAATTGAACTTGTCGAAGTATTCTCTACACAGTGTTTAGAGTGTAAGAGTAGAAGCAGGCAGCAGGTAAAGGAAGCACAATTCTTCCGCAATAACTTTAGTAACATCCTTCAAAATGATCAGTGCATGGCACACACACAATTTAAGCACATGTTACTAAAGGAATAATATGAGAGTAAACAGGACAAAAAATGAGTAATGTAGAGATAGAAGGTTCCTAAAGAAACGAGGCTGGCAAGTTTATCTTGGCCCCAAAACTGGGTTCTCTGTCTTGTGTATTTCACCCGGAGAGCAGGGTGGGCAGATGACAGCTACTCTGGGCTGTGCCCGACCCCCCAGACCTGTCTGACCCACAACCTGCGATTCCGTTGTTCTCGCTCTGCAGCCCTTCACCTCCCTCCCTGTCTTGGGAATCCTCAGACCATTACCTACTTCTAAGCATTCAGGTGCTCAAATCTAAACAATTACAATCATTTTCTAAATGATCTCCTTACATATACTTTCTACTCTTCCCATTCATTTATATTATTAATACTGAAAGATGAAGCATATAACATTTTGCTCATCTCTCCACAACCCAATCAAAAGCCTTTGATCACTCCTATGTTAACAGAATAATTTCACCTGTTGTTTCAGTCTTTTTAAAAGTACGGCCCCTGAACCCAACTCTGACCATATTTCATTAGATTGTCACTGTTCAACATCTGTATGCAAATGACAGATGAAAATATAATTAAAATACAATGCAAAAAGAAAAAAGAATAGGGCAAATATATCCATATTCATATAGAAAGCTCTCTAAAATAGATTAAGAACAAAAACACAACTTCAGCAGGGACATATGGGACTGTATACTGTATATAATATGGTAAAGTATTTCTCATCATAAGCAGTCTGGAAGATTACGCACCACACTGACAAGAGTATTTATCACTAGACTTAAGGAATCTCAAAGGGTGGTCAGAAGACCTCTAGGGTCCCCAAGACACTTCTGAGGGCATGTGAGGTCAAAACTACTTTTAGCACAAGACCTCATTTGCCTTTTTCACTTCTCACTCTCTCACTAGCACACGACGGGGTTATAGCCAAATGACACCTGTGATCCCGATACAGTAAACGCAGAGGCAGATTTGGAATGCAACTGTCTTTTTATTAAGCCAGGCACGAAAGAAGTTTGCAAAAAGTGCACAACACAGAATGCGGCACAAAAACAGTACTCTGAGCACAACAACAGGTAGAGCAGAAGCCAGAGGGAGCACCCGTGATGCTGTGATACACAGCAGTCAGAAGCTTCAGGTGGGAGGCGACCCCCAGACGGGCGGGTAATTCTGACGAGGAAGTGCACTGGGGAGGACGCAGATCTTCCGTTGGGAAGGACAGCACAGGCAGAAGAAGCGTGACAAAGTGAACAGCAGTGTGACAATTCTGGGAAAACACACACCACTGGGTGTGACTGCAGTGACGATGCCAGTGACAAGGAGTTCACACAGGTCACCCCAATGGCCTCATTTGCTAAGCTCCTGAGCTCGGACGGCCCTCGTCCTGTGGGCCCCAGGGTGCTAGAGAGGTGGGGGACTCTGACAGGCCACTCTGCAGGGTGAGCTCCAGGACGGGGACTTTGAGGGCAAGGAGACCAGTCAGGGACTATGGGGGTAGGAGACGCTACTGGTTTCACCAAAGATGTGGGACCGGGTGCAGATCTGAATGGGCAATATTTAGGAATAAAAATGGGATGTTCTTGAGCTCTTGTTAAAACTGATGGACTGAGCACATACATTTTTCTCTCCTGCTCCCAAAACCTCCGTCAAATAAGGGTAAAGGAAAACAAAACGACACAGACCAACAGAAACAAAGAGTAGATGAGAGACATCTGGGCAACTGAAAAGCCAATACAGAGAACGAAAGCCGAGTATAGAAGCTGAACGAGGAAGCTTGTGAAACCACAAGGGACTGGACTCCTCTCCTCACACCTCAAGGACTCGGAGGCGGGAGTAGGTCTGACATGCCCACAGTCAGGGCCACCAAAGTAGGTGACAGGTTCAGTTTTCAGATGACCTGGACCAGAGACGCACTGGACTCAAGGACACCAGGCTGAGCTCAGGTTAAGGACCAAGTTTCACACAAAAGGAAATGTGTTTGTGTACATTTTCAGATTCAGCTAAAAACACCTTTCACAGCTGTAATTATATAAAGTAAAACGGCTAATTCACCAACTGCTGACTTTACGGAATCAGGAGAGGAGAAGCAGTGTGTGTGTGTGTGTGTGTGTGCGCGCACACATGCGTGCGTGCAAAGGGTGGGTGTGTGTACGTGGAGTGGGGTCCCCCAGAAGGTGGCCACGGGGAAAGCTGTATTTGCACTTCCACACTAGAAAGTCTACACAGTGTCAAAAGCCAGACGTCACGGCAGCAGTGGAGACACAGTAGCTGGGAACGTGGAGGCCCGGCAGAGCTGTGGCAAGACGCACACGCGGAGGGGCGCTACCCCGGGGCACAGGAACTGGGGGAGGGGTAAAAAGGGACCAGTGTGTCACCACAAGCCTTGCAATAATAGCTGGCTTTTCTCTTTCCTGTGTGTGAGGGGCTCCCTCTCCATAACAGGATGGGAACAGGAAACTAGGCGTTCTGATTCAAACGGATCTGGCTGGCACAACAGGGGAAAAAATGGCACCTCAAGCAAGACAGAAATGAAGCGAGGAAGTAGTGAAGACATGACGGCAAGGCCAGCTCCGCACCGTTTTAAACTCAGGTGCTGTGCTTCACCCGCGAGAACTTCCCCAGGACGGACGCGTGACACTTAGAGGGCATAATGAGTAAAGACTGAGACTGCATAAAATTTGAACCCCTTTCTGCGGTCCTGCAGGATCACATCCCTGTCCTGAGCTCCCTCTCCTCATAGATCCCAACCACTGACGCTCTGAGACCCTCAAACACACCGGCATTATTCCGCCTCAAGCCGCGACCTTCTGTTCCTCAGAAAGCTGGTCCCCCAAGTCTCCAAGCATCTAGCTCCTCTGCGTCTTCTCCGCCTCGGCTCAAAGGTCCACCAACTCCAGCCGCTAAGTAGGGTGACCAACTGCAAACAGGCTCTGTTGCGAAGCCCCTCCAGGAGCCTTCCGAGGACGCAACACACCTTGCGCTTACAAAACCTGTTTCTTTCATGGATAGAGTGACTATGCCTGTCTAGTGACAACATACCCCCATGCCTGGCATAGACTGAGTACTCAAAAGATACCTTCTGAAGGAGTAAATGTCATCACTATAGAAAGAAACACTCTTGTGAAACACTTTTGACCTCCTTATCTTACACCACACATACACACATGCACACTGTGGCCAAACTATAAGCTCCTAGAAGAAAATGGGAGAAAAAAATTCATGATTTTGAAGTAAGCAAAGACATTCAGAGGGAATATCAAAAACACAAAGCATAAAAGAAAATAAAAAACCACACTTCAACAAAGTAAAATACTGATGTGCTCTGAAAGACACATACAAAAAAATAAAGAATAAGTCAGACTGAGATCATGTATTTACAGTATGTGTATCTGACAAAAAAATTGTTATGAACAATGTACAAAAATTGCCTGCAACTCAATATTAAGACAGAAACCCAGTTTTTAAAAATGGGCAACCATTTTTTATTTAAACCAAATAGGCACTAAGCATGTGTTCTTACAATCAATTGGTACTAGTCATGAGAAAAATACATGCTAAAACCATAGGGGATCCTCAAATGTATGGTTAACTGATTTTTGACAAGAATGCCAACATTAAGTCAATGGGAAAGAATCCTCTTTTCAACAAATAGTGCTGGGACAAGATACCCTAACAAAAAAGGATGAAATCAGACCCCTACCTCACACCACACACAGAAACCAGCTCAAAATGGATCCAAGGCCTAAATGTCAGGGCTAAAACTATAAAATTCTCAGAAGAAAATATTTAAGACTAAATCTTCCTGATCTTGGATTTGGCAAGTTTCTTAAATGACATCAAAAGCACAAGAAACAAAAAAGTAGAACTCAGAAAAATTAGAACCTTTTGCTTCAAAGGAAACTGTAAAGGACGTAGAAAAACAGCCAACAGAATGGGAGAAAATAATTACAAATCATAACAATATGAATATATGTGATATATCCATACAATGGAACACTGTTTTTTTAATAAGAAGTCAGAATCTGATACATGCTACAACATGGATAAATCCTGAAAACCTTATGTTAACAGAAAGCAGCCAGGCACAAAGACCACATATTGTATGACTCCATTTACATGACACGTTCAGAAGACGCAACACTGTGGACACAGAAGGTAGATTAGGAGTTGCCCTGGTTTGGGGGATACAGAGGGTGGTGTAAAGGTACAAGGCTGCATTCTAAGGTAAGGAGAATGTTTTAAATTGATGGCTCTGGCTGAAAAACTCTGTGATATATTTAAGAATGCTCAATTGCACCAGGCTGGCTCAGTTGGTAGAGCATGTGACTCTAGATCTCAAGGTCATGAGTTCGAGCTCCATGCTGGGTCTATGTAGAGTTTACTTAAAAAACAAAAACAAAACCTGAATTGTACACTTTTGATGGGGGAGTTCTATCCCAAAAAACTGCTACAAAAAATAAACACATGAGATACCACTACATATCCACTCGAATGGCTAAATTTAAAGACTGATAAATTCCAAGTGTTGGTAAAAATGTGGAGCCAATGGAATATTCATGCACTGCTGGTAGAAATGTAAAATGATACAAGCACCTTGGAAAACAGTTTGGGTAATGGCCCGAGAGTGATGAAAATACATAAGGAAAAGGACACAAACGTGATTGTTCATAGCAACTTTACTTACAATAACCAAAAACAGAAAACTACCCAAATGTCCCTTAAAAGTGAACAACCAAACTATGGTATATCCACACAATAGAAAACTATTCGGGTATAAAAAAAATCAAAATATTGATGGACACGGCAACAAGGATAAACTTTAAACACATCGTGTTGAACAAAAGCAGCCAGGTGGAAAATAACACATACTGGAAGGTTTCCTTTACAGGAGACCCTGGAACAAGCAAAGTTGGCGTAGGTGCCAGGAACCGGGTATGTGGTTGCCGTGCGGTGCAACAGTGTAAAGGGCACAAGGGGGCCTGGGGAGGGGAAGGTGGTGGCAAAAGGACACAGGGAAACTTCCAAGGGTGATGAAAGTGTTCACCATATGTTGACTGTGGTCGTGAGGCTAACATGGGTGCATTCATTTGTCAAAACTCAGTGAACTGGATACTTGAAATGGGTACACTTCATTTTATGTAAATTACACGTTTATAAGGTTGACTTTTTAAAAAGCAAATTAACACCCATAGAAAGGCTGTAGAAAGCCTACAGTGAACGGGGCAGAATAATGGGTGTCATAAAGAAATGAGGAACAGGCATCAAGGACAAAGAGAAGAACGATTTCTTAGGAATGCCTCTTTCTTTTTTAAAAACGTCCTTTCGTAACTATTTTTACCCTCAGCAGGGCTTCCCGGCTTCTTCTCACTCAAGTGAAAGGTCACCTATTTCCCACTGTTATAAGCAACCAAACGGCCTAAGGGGGTGGTCAGGAGGCATCCTGACGGAAGACCTGTAGGAGAAGAATCAGGGTAACTGCCTCATCACATACATGAGACTTACATTATAATCGACGTCGGCAATCTCAGCCAGCTTCCAAGAACCTCTCACCGTTCCTGGTGCACAAGTACCGGCCTATCATTTTCTCCCATTGTACAACTGAGGGAGCTGAGGCTCACCGAAGATCTTTTGCCCAAGTTTACAGAACTAGGAAGTATCCTCTACTAGTGAGTAGTTTGGGGAAAAGCTTGACTCAACTGGGTAAAATGTGTGCCTGACCCAGGGGGTGTAGCTGTAGAAGGTATGTTCTGTCCTTACTGGGAGTAAGTGTCTCGACAATTTATCCATCATGCAAGGTGGAAAGCTGCAGAGATACATGTCCTGCGTCTACCTGGGTTTATATATGACCTTTCACAACAAAGAAACAGGTGGCCCATAATCCTGGTGATGTCATTCTATGTGTGCAAACAACTTGTGTGTTCACGTGCTTAGTAAAATACTGAAGCCACTACATTAAAACCCGTGTTTATCAGGCACTCAATCAAAATCTACTGAATAAACAAAAAAAAGCTCTCCGGTTGGATACGCTTCTCTTCAGAAGTGTAACATGACACTATGCCCCCACCTAGTGGTCAAGCAGAAAAGTGTCTCAAGAGACGCCCCTAAAAGCAGAACCAACCTTTTTGATCTTTGTTTTCTACTTGCTGCTACCTCAGAGCCAACAGGGAACAAAGCAGCCGGTGTCGTCCTTCCTGTCCGGGAAGCCCTGCCTGGGTGCCACCACAACGAACGCGTTCCCCTCGAGGGCTCAGGAATGGCGGCACCTCCCTGCAAGCCAGCCCGGGACGCCCCTCCTGCCCCATCCTCAGCACAAACCCTCTACTGCAGCTGGGTCAACTCCAGGGTTTATGCCACACCCACACTCATTCCCGCCATATCTCCTAAATCCAGTCAGCAGAGGCCTGTTGGTCCACTACCTAGGACCCAGGACCGTGGGCACCGAGGGGGGATAACAACAAATGGCAGCTGTGTGAAGGCTCCAGGCTCGAGCACCCAATCCCAGGAGAGTTCAAGTTATGAACCCCACCCTCTCCCCCAGGACACAGGGCAGAGCACCAGGGGACCAGCGGCAGGAGGGGACAGCACCTGTTAAGTGGGGGGTGAGAGCAAGGGCCTATCGTGCCGGTAGGTCAGGTTTACAGGTCACAGGAGGACACCAGGACCCAGCAGCCAGCACGAATCCAGGGCTGGATCCGCACTCCCCGCCAGCCCTGCCTGCGCCTCACAGAACACCACCCTCTCCTTGGCAAGCATTCGGAGTATGGGAACAGGACCATCGGGAAAGGAGAGAAGTTTGATAAGCGCGTGCGAGGGAAGGGTGTGTGAAGGACACAGGAGCACCTGAGAAAGGAGCACACGGGCCCCCCAGAAGCGACTCGTCTGTTGCTGCTAATCACTGAGTGGCTCACCATCCCTCCCTCTTCCCCCCACCCCAACACACACACACACACACACACACACGCCCTCCACAAGCCTAAGGCACCAAGGCCTGGCCCACCTGGCCTGTTCCCTAACCACATTGTTACGTTCCCCCGTTCAGCAATCTTAAAATGAGAGGGTGTATGTGCCAGGTGTGTGTACTGGGGGGACTTTTCAAACAGTACCCAGACAGGGAGTAAATCTCCTGATCACCACCTTCCATTAGGTATTTCTTCTGAAAACGCACCTGAGACTGGGGGCTCCTGTACAACCCCCCCCTCACCCACTCAGTCCGACCCAAGCTGACCCCCAGCTGAGACCCTGAGGCTCCTCCACCAGAAGTCCCGGCCCAACCACAGGGCCTTTGGAATCGCCGACAAAAGGCTGACCGACTCCATCCTGAATCTTATCAGGTTACATGGAGGGGAATACAAACCCCTGGGAGATAAAAACAGACCCAATTTATTTTTTTATTTTTTTAACGTTTTATTTACTTTTGAGACAGGGAGAGACAGAGCATGAACAGGGGAGGGTCAGAGAGAGGGAGACACAGAATCTGAAACAGGCTCCAGGCTCTGAGCTGTCAGCACAGAGCCCGACGCGGGGCTCGAACTCACGGACCGCGAGATCACGACCTGAGCCGAAGTCGGCCGCTTAACCGACTGAGCCACGCAGGCGCCCCAAAACAGACCCAATTTATATTACTGGTTTGAACAGCCTCCTTAATAGTTTATCAAATCCTAGTACATAACGCTTTGGTCTACCATAAAGATTTCTGGCAAGACTAAAATAAAACTTTAAACCCACAGTAGCCTGGCTGGTGTTAAAGTTCAGACACACAGTTGACCCCTGAACAACTGATCACCCCCACCACACAGTCAAAAATCCACGGATAACTTCTGACTCTCCAAAACTTAACTACTAAAAGCCGCTGTTGACCAAAGGCTTACCAAAAACATAAAGAGTCAATAACACACATTTTGTACGTTATAGGTATTATATACTGTATTCTTTTGGTAAAGAACACTAGAGAAAAGAAAATTTAAGAAAATCCTAAGAAAATACTTACAATATTGTGCTGTATTAGGAAAAAGACCACACATAAGCGGACCTGTACAGCCTACATCCATGCTGTTCAAGGGCCAGCTGTACTAGACAATTGGGGAGGGAAGCTCTGCCCCTCCATCTCCCAGCTATGCCAGATGCTGCACAGACCCAGAGGGGAGACCCATGACAACAAACAAAGACAACGTCTGAGACTGAAACGGCATTTTCCCCAGACATTTTAAATTGCAAGCCTGCTTGGCAACTTCAATGCCCATTCACACTACGTGTCAAGAGCAGACAGGAAAAGTGCCCTTGAGAAGCAGATGCTATTCAGATTCATTCACTGCAGAAAACCTATCCCACTCTGTTGCTTACCTAAGAAGCCCAGATCCACGGTGCCTTCACAACCTCTTCGAAAGCCAGGGCAATGGAAAAGGATCTGACCTTCTGTGGGAGAAGAATCCCTTTCAACGGTGAAACAGAACAAGACAACTGGAAGGACCTCCCTCAGGTGGAGTGAGGAAGTAGTATGTGAGCATGGTTTCACCGGGCACAGAACAAGACCCCCCAGAAACAGCGGGACTGATACAGTCCGAGACGCGGACACAGGGGCGCTGGGGTGGCTCAGTCGGTGGAGCATCCGACTCCCTGATCTCGGCTCAGGTCGTGATCTCACAGTCCCTGAGTTTGAGCCCCGCGTCAGGCTCTGAGCTGACAGCAAGGAGACTGCTTGGTTGGGATTCTCTCTCTCAAAATAAATAAAAATAAACTTTAAAAAAAAGGAGAGAGAGAGAAAGAAAGGAAGACACAAACTGAACTGTAAAGCAGTATTTTGGACTCAAAATTTCTTTCATTCTTAGAAAACTGAAGGACCTCATAAAGCTTTTTATGTGATTTACACTCGTGGATGTTTATTAAAACAACTGAGTAGTTCTTAAAATACATACTTGCTAATTCATTTAAAAACAACAACAATAAAACTCAATACATGTTAACACAAATACCAGCTTTTATGAAAAGTATTTTCCAAAACAGAAAAAAAGTTAGGGAGAAAAGTGGCATGGCTGTACATTTTTGCAAATGTCAATGAAAGGCTGGATTTTCACACGTTTCAGCACTCCACATGCTGCGTAAGCCACATGGCCCCACAATACTGTGCCCGCCTGAGAAAATGAAAGAGAAAAAGCCAAATAACATCTTATCAATATTGTAAAAATTTCAACCCTGCTGACCCCTTACAGGGTGTGGGGACCCCAGAAGTCCCTGGGCCATGATGTGAGAACGGCTACTCTCAACCTACAAGAAACCCATTATTCTGCTATCATTTACTAAGTGATTCATGAATATTATTAGGTCTATCTTCTCAGTAAACCTATGCTGTCTGAGATAGGAAAAATGTCTTTTACTTTGGTAACAGTAGATAATTTGGATGTGGCTTTCCTTTTTGTTTTTAATATTAAGAGAGGAGAGAGAGGAGAGAGAAAGAGTTAGAGAGAGAGAGAGAGAGAGAGAGAGAGAGAGAGAGAATGCAAGGAACAGAGAGGGAAAGAGAGAATCCCAAGCAGGATCCACACCATCAGCACAGAGCCCGACATCGGGGCTCAAACTCACGAACTGTGAGATCATGACATGAGTGGAGACCGAAAGTCGACACTTAACGGACTCAGCCACCCAAGTGCCCTGCTTTGCTTTGTTTTTAGTCAACACAGGAAGACTGAAAGTTTGCTACAAACAGAAAAACCTAATAGGCAGGTTTTTAAAAATACCTGTCTTACTAACACCCAGCTTTTCATCACAGGAATAGGCTTAAGAAACTAAAAGTTTCAGGGTAATTTTGAACTCTGAGAGCTGTTCCCACCACTCTAGCAATCCCTCCACATGTTCCCTCAGTGTAAGAGTAGGGAAGAAATCTGCCCTTCCTGCCTTCCCTCCCACCTGACAATTCTGTCCTTGAGCCACACAGGTGGGGCAAGGTTTGTGTGGATGGATGGGGAGCACTTCCAGAGCATTGGAGGGCTTCCCAGAGCCCCTCATGTGGGGCATGGCCCAGCATGGGGTGCTGGAGCTCAAGTGGGGGGAGGAAGACATCCACATGTGGGGGAGGGGGCGAGGCACAGTTAGGGGTGTCAAAATTTAAACAGATGTAGTAGAGGGTTCCCACGCGTGGGGGCGACTTGGGATAAAGGGACATCTGTGCAGAGAAGAGGCCCAGTGCAAAGGGGGATCCAAGCCTGAGCAGAGGAGGGGATCTGTGCAGGGAAGGCACAGCCCTGGAGAAGAGACTAGTCATCTACACATCTGATTAACTGCCCTGTTAGGATAACAGGAATCCTCTTTCCCCCAGTCTGGAGAGCGAGCCACAAACACTGGGGAGAAGAAAATGAGGACTGGAATGAACCCTCTGGTTTGGAACTGATGTTGCAGGTACCAGTGGGAACGGAGTTCGAAACACATGGGTGAACATACACACGTGTCGCTAACTCTGTCCCCAAGAGGGCACGGGAGCAGCAATACCGGATGGCACCAGATTATGGGTCCAAAATGTCATTTCCACTGAAAGGAACCAGGGATCCCTAAAGAGAAAGCTGAATCCAGAGCTGGGAAAGAGATAGTATAGGCAGATCTTGGATTAAATTGTTGTGCCCAAAAGAAAAGAGGTGTTTACAGAATGATGGGTAAAATAACATAGAAGTCAAGTTGGACAGGCTACCCTGGCCAATCAAAGACAAATGAAGTCTTAAAAGTTTTAAACAATGATAGTAATGGATTACAACCCCATGAATAAAGTGTGGAGACACACACACAGAGTGTGATGAGGGACAGTTACTGACGTAGTTGAAGTACCTCCCCTTAAAAGCCACACTAAATGCAAGGAGGGGGTGCACGTTGACTCGCAGTGCAGAGGCCTGGCAGGCACCAAAGTGAACACCACCAGCACCGCCAACACACTGAGAGGGTGCACTAAGAAGAACCCATCATCACTTCTAGGGTATTCCCGCAGAAGACGCAGCACTCAGAGAACCTCATCAGGAAACATCAAGTAATCCCAGACTGAGACACCACACATCACTACTTACAATCTTCGCAATATCAAAAGCATGACAGCCAAAGAAAGACCAAGGAAGAGCTCGAGCGAGGAAGAGGACGAGGAGACATGCTGACTAGATGCAGGGAGCTGGGAGCCATCTGTTGGAAAGTGCACAACTTCAACAGCTGGTGAGACCAGGATGGACTCAGAATCCAATGGTGGGGAGTGTTTTAGTGTTAACTTTCTAAAGTGAATGGCAGAGTTGGGGTCATGCAAGAAAATATGTTAGTGTGTAGGACACACTAAATGCAGGGGCATCTGGGCAATGACCTACTCTCAAGTAGGCAAAAACAAATGCCTACAAACTGCATTTCCAACTTATCTGTTAGATCAACTTTCCTCAACAGAACTGAGAGGTGACAGCCAAGTTGACCTTTATGGCTTTTGCCTTTATTTCTTCTTTCTTCACTAAAAGTGTCTAGTATCCAAAGGAACTATCAGAATTTTATCTGAGGCCGTTACACAGTTGCCTGCTCTTAGAAAAAAATATGCCCAGAAACAGCCCAACAAAATGGGATTCTAGTGACACCTAGTGACCTTGTGTATTCAATGTTCACATTTTCAGTGGAAACCATGAGCAACAGCCTAGATAGACAGCAAAAGAAGAATAAACATGACATTTAAATACAGGTCAGTTTCGCTGTTACCTCTAAGTTCTGGTGAACAAAGGTCAAGTTCACTAAAAATCAAGGAAATTCAAATGAAATGAATTTTATTTTTTCGCCAACGAAATAGAAAACATTAAAAAGACTGATAACTCACAGTTTGAGTAACAGTTATGGGAAACAAGTGTTGTTTTACACTGCTAGAAAGAAGAGAATTTAGCACATTCTTTCTGGAAAGTATGACAGCATTTATTATAAATTTAAGTATACAGGCCCTCTGAACTCAAAAGCCCACCTGTGGAATTTAAACCTACAGAAAAACATAAACATCTGTAAGTAATGTACACAAAGACATTGAGTGTTGTATTATTTCTGGATTGGAAAGAAAAAGAAATGGAAAACTTCAAACTCACTAAGAGGAGATCAATTACATAAATCACTTCCTATCTCTTATAGAAGACTGTATATGTTTTTAAGAAATGAGATCTATTGCTAAGTACAAACACGGAAAACTGTTCTCTGATATAATGTTAACTAAAAAAGTTTATGTGCATTCCGTTAAAAAAAACCAAACCCTACATATTTCCATGGACACACATATAAACATGAACATGTGTTTATGTATGCATTTTCAGTAGGTTTAGTAAAATGTCTCAAAGTACATACTCTAAATTCTCAGTGGTAGGTCTCCCCACAACTGAGGGGAGAGAAGATAAGGCAAGAGGTGGATTAGGTGGGGACTTTTCACTTTAAAACTACATACCTATTTAAGGGGAGCCTGGGTGCCTTGGTTGAGCGTCCACCTCTTGACTTCAGCTCTGGTCATGATCTCTCAGTTCATGAGTTCGAGCCGTGTGTCAGGCTCTGTGCACAGCACAGAGCCTGCTCGGGGTTCTCTCTCTTTCCCCCTCCCCCGCTGGCACAGTCTCCCTCTCAACATAAATTTTTTTAAAAAATAAAGAAATAAAAACATACACCCATTTTAATATAAATACGTTTAATTTAAAAGAAAATTTACTTTCAAGAGAGCATGAGGAAATACAAAAATGAGTAATTCTATATAATAACTAAAATCTAATTTTTTAATATTATTATTATCTATTTGTTTTTCAATGTTTATTTTTGAGAGAGCACAAGCAGGGGAGGGGAAGAGAAAGGGTGTCAGAGGATGTGAAGCCAGCTCTGTGGTGACAGCAGTAAGCCTGATATAGGGCTTCAACTGTGAGATCACGACCTAAACTGAAATCAAGAGTCGGACACTCAACCGAGACACCCAGGTGCCCCAATTTTTTATTTATTTAAATTCAAGTTAGTTAACATACAGTGTAGTACTGGTTTCAGGAGCAGAACACAGTGATTCATCACTTATATATAACATCCTGTGCTCATCCCAACAACTGCCCTCTGTAATGCCCATCATCTATCTAGCCCATTCCCTACCCACGTTCCCCTCCAGCAACCCTCAGTTTGTTCTCTATATTTAAGAGTCTCTTATGGTTTGCTTCCCTCTTTGTTTTTATATTATTTTTCCTTCTTTTCCTCTATGTTCATCTGTTCTGTTTCTTAAATTCCACATATGAGTGAAATCATCTATTTATCTTTCTCAGACTAATTTCACTTAGCATAATACACTCTAGATCCAACCACATTGTTGCAAATGGCAAGATTTCACTCTTTTTGATCACTGAGTAGTATTCCATTATATATATATATATATATACCACATCTACTTTATCCATTCATCAGTCCATGGACATTTGGACTCTTTCCATAATTTGGCTATTGTCAATAGCACTGCTATGAACATCGGGGTGCATGTGCCCCTTTGAATCAGCATCACTGTATCCTCTGGATAAATACCTAGTAGTTCAATTACTGGGTTTTAGGAGAATTCTATTTGATTTTTTAGGCACTTCCTTACTGTTTTCCAGAGTGGACCAGTTTGCATTCCCACCAACAGGGCAGAAGGGTTCCCCTTTCTCCACATCCTTGCCAACAACTGCTGTTGCCTGAATTGCTAATTTTGACCTTTTGGACAAGTATGAGGTGGTATCTCATTGTAGTTTTGACTATATTTCCCTGATGAGTGATGTTGAGCATCTTTTTGTGTGTCTGTTAGCCATCTGGATGTCTTCTCTGGAAAAGTGGCTATTCTTTCATGTCTTTTGCCCGGTTCTTCAATGGACTGTTTTCTGGGTGTTGAGTTTGGTAAGTTCTTTATAGATTTTGAATACTAACCCTTTATTCAATATGTCACTTGCAAGTATCTTCTCATGTTCACTGCCTTTTAGTTTTGTTGATTGTTTCCTTTGCTGTACAGAAGCTCTTCATCTTGATGAGGTCCCAATAGTTCATTTTTGTTTCCCTTGCTTCCTGAGACATGTCTAGTAAGAAACTTCTGTGGCTGAGGTCAAAGAGGTTGTTGCCTATTTTCTCCTCTAGGACTTTGATGGTTTCCGGTCTCACATTAGGTCTTTTAACCATTTTGAATTTATTTTTGTCTATGGTGTAACAAAGCGGTCCTGTTTCATTCTTCTGCATGTTGTTGTCCAGTCTTCCCAGCACCATTTACTGAAGAGACTTTTTCCATTGGATACTTTCCTGCTTTGTCAAAGATTAGTTGGCTATACACGTTTGTGGGTCCATTTTTGGGTTCTCTATTCTGTTCCATTGATCTTTGTGTCTGGTTTTGTGCCAGAATCATACTGTCTTGATGATTACAGCTTTGTAATACAGCTTAGAATTGTGATGCCTCCAGCTTTGCTTTTTCAACATTACTTTGGCTATTCAGGGTCTTTCTGGTTCTATACTAATTTTAGGATTGTTTCTCTAGTTGTGTGAAGAATGGTGTTGATATTTTGATAGGGATTGCATTGAATGTATAGTATAGACATTTTAACAATATGTGTTCTTCCAATCCATGAGCATAGAGTATTTTTCCATTCTGTGTCTTCTTCAATTTCTTTCCTAAGCTTTCTATAGTTTTCAGCAAACAGATCTTTTACCTCTTTAAGTTTATTCCAAGGTATCTTAAGGGTTTTGGTGCAGTTGTAACTGGAATCAATTCCTTGATTTCTCTTTCTGCTGCTTCATTATTGGTGTATAGAAATGCAACCAATTTCTGTACATTTATTTTATACCCTGCAGCTTTGCTGAATTCATATAACAGCTACAGCAGTTTTTTGGTACAGTCTTTTCAGTTTTCCATGTACAGCATCATGTCATGTGAGAAGAGTGAAAGTTTGACTTCTTTGCCAATTTGTATGCCTTTTATTTCTTTTTGTTGTCTGGTTGTTGAGGTTAAGACTTCCAGTACTATGTTGAACAACAGTGGTGACAGTGAACATCACTGCTGTGTTCCTGACCTTTAGCAGAAAGCTCTGTTTTTTCCCAGTGAGGATATTAGCTGTAGGCCTTCATATATGGCTTTTATGATGTTAAGATATGTTCCTTCTATCCCTACTTTCTTGAGGTTTTTATCAAGAAAGGATGCTAGATTTTCTCAAAGGCTTTTTCTCCACCCATTGACAGGATCATATGGTTCTTATCCTTTCTTCTATTAATGTGATGTATCACATTAATTTGTGAATACTGAACCAGCCCTGCAGCCCACAAATAAATCCCATTTGATCGTGGTAAATAATTATTTTAATGTACTGTTGAATTCAATTAGCTATTACAGTATCTCGTTGACAATTTTTGCATCCAGGCTTATCAGAGATATTGGCCTGTAATTCTCCTTTTTAGTGGGGTCTTTGTCTGGTTTTAGAATCAAGATAATGCTGGCTTCATAGAATGAGTTTGGAAGCCTTCCTTCCATTTCTATTTTTTTGGAACAGCTTGAGAAGGATAGATATTAAGTCTGCTTTAAATGTCTGGTAGAATTCCCCCTGGGAAGCTCATCTGGCCAAGGACTCTTGTTTGTTGGGACATTTTTGATAACTGATTGAATCTCCTTGCTGGTTATAGGCCTGTTCAAATTTTCTGTTTCTTCATATTTCAGTTTTGGTAGTGTATGTGTCCAGAAATCTGCCCACTTCTTCCAGATTGTCCAGCTGGTTGGCACATAACTTTTCATTGTATTTTCTTACAATTGTTTATATTTCTGTGGTGTTATGATCTCTCCTGTTTCGTTCACAATTTTATCTACTTGGGTCCTCTCTCTTTTCTTTTTGATAAGTCTGGTGGCTAGAAGTTTATCAATACTGTTTATTCTTTTAAAAAAACAGATTTGTTTCATTGATCTGTTCTGTTTTTTTGTTTGTTTATTTCTATATTGTTTATTTCTGCTCTAGTCTTTATTATTTCCCTTCTGCTGGCTTTCGGCTTTATTTGCTGCTCCTTTTCTAGCTCCTTAAGTGTAAGGTTAGGTTGTGTATTTGGGACTTTTCTTGCAATATACTTCCCTTTTAGGACTGCCTTTGCTGCATACCAAAGGGTTTGGACAATCATGTTTTCATTTTCATTTACTTCCACATATATTTTTATTTCTTTAATTTCCTGGTTAGCCCATTCATTCTTGAGTAAGACGTTCTTAACCTCCATGTATCTGAGGGCTTTCCAAATGTTTTCTTGTAGTTGATTTCAAATCACACAGTAGCATTGTGATCTGAAAATGTACATAGTATGATCTCAATCTTTTTGTATCTGGTGAGGGCTGATTTCTGACCCAGTATGTGATCTATTCTGGAGAATGTTCCATGTGTACTCGAGAAGATTATGTGTTCTGCTGCTTTAGGATGAAATGTTCTGAATATATCTGCTAAGTCCATCTGATCCAGTATGTCATTCAAAGCCATTGTTTTCTTGTTTTCTGCTCTGATAATCTGACCATTGCTGTAAGTGGGGTATTAATAATAGTCTCCTACTATTATGGTATTATTATCAATGAGTTTCTTTATGTTTGTGATTGATTTTTATATTTGGGTGCTTCTATCTTGGGGCATAAGTATTCACAATTGTTAGATCTTCTTGATGGATAACCCCCTTAATTATGATATAATGCCTTTCTTCATCTCATTAGTCTTTTTTTTTTTCAATGAATTAACAATACTTTAAATTTTAATTTATACAAACATTTGTATTATTTTTAGTAAAATCATTTTTAATTTTTTTTTAATTCAAGTTAGTTAACATACAGTGTAGTCTTGACTCCAGAAACAGAATCCAGTGATTCATCTCTTATATACGACATGAAATGCTCATCCCAGAAAGTGCCGCCTTTAATACCCATCACCCATTTAATCCATCACCTCACCCATCTCCCCTCCAGGAGCCCTCAGATGGTTCTCTGTATTTAAGAGTCTCTTACGGTTTGTCTCCCTTTTTGTTTTTATCTTATTTTTCCTTCCCTTCCCCTATGGTCCATTTGTTGTGTTTCTCCGTCTTTGTTTTTAAAATCTAGTCTGTCCGATATAAGTATGGCTACTCCAATTTTCTTTGGCCTTCCATCAGCATGACAGAAGGTTCTCCATCCTCTCACTTTCAATCTGCAAGTATACTTAGGTCTCAAATGAGTCGCTTGTAGACAGCAATAGATGGGTCTTGTTTTTTCATCCATTCCGCTACCCTATGTTTAAGTTAACTTTAAAGGGGCTTGATAAAGGGTGCCTGGATGGCTCAGTCAGTTGAGTGTCCAACTCTTGATTTTGGCTTAGGTCATGATCCCAGGGCTGTAGGATTAAGCCCAGTATCAGGCTCCTGAATGAGCATGAAGCCTGCTTGAGATTTCTCTCTTCCTCTCCCCTTCCCCCACTCACACATGCACACTCTAAAATAAATAAATAAATAAATAAATAAATAAATAAATAAATAGGGACTGGCTTAAGTTGTCCTTGGGTAATAATAATTTTGGAGTTTCCATGATCTCCTTAAGAAGCCCTCAGGAGGGGCAAAAACAAGAGAGAGGGGATAAAGCAAAGAGGGAATTAGGGAACGGACCACCAATGAAAGCAAGATGGCAAGACTCTTAGGAGAAGAAATTGTGAGAATTCCCTTTTCAGGATTAGCTGAGAGGCCTCTTTTTAGTACAAGGACACCTGTCAGTTTACATTTCTACCCAAGCATATCCATTAACCTCAGGTTTTCAGGAAAGGTCTGTTTTTCTGTACCGTCCCCCTCCCCATGTTCCTACACAAACTAACAGGTAGCTCACATCACTTCCTCCAAGAAATTTTCTCTGATATCTCTAGGCTAATGTAATAAAACCTCCTTTGTTCATTAGCTGATAGGACAAATACTTATTGAGCACCTACTATGAGCCAGAATGTGTCAGATACTTAGTGGAAATACAACCTTAGAACAAGACAAACATGGTGGCTGTACTTACAGAGTTTACATCATAATGGAAAGACCAAAATGCATGATTAGGTAGGTAGGCAGGTAGCTCAAACAGAAAAATGGGTCACGTTCCTGGCTATTTACCCAAAAAACACAAAAACACTAATTCAAAGGGACATCCCTATGTTTATAGTAGCATTATTTATAATAGTCAAACTCTGGAAGCAGCCCAAGTGTCCCTTAGTAGATGAATGGATAAAGAAGATGTGGTACATATACGATGGAATATTGTTCAGCCAAAAAAAGAATACGGGGCACTTGGGTGGCTCAGTCAGTTAAGCAACTGACTTCGACTCAGGTCATGATCTCAGTTTTGAGTTTGAGCCTGCATCAGGCTTTATGCTGTCAGCACAGAGCCTACCTCAGATCTTCTGCACCCCATTTCTCTGTCCCTTCCCCACTGGTTCTATCTCAAGATAAATAAATACACTTTTATTTATTTGTTTATGTGCAACAACATGGATGGCACTAGAGGGTATAATGCTAAACAAAATAAGTCAGTCAGAAAAAGACAAATACCATATGATTTCACTCATATCTGGAATTTAAGAAACAAAACAAACAAGCAAAGGGAAAAAGAGAGAGAGAAGAAAGAGAGAAACAAACCAAGAAATAGAGTCGTAACTGTAGAAAACAAACCGATGGTTACCAGAAGGGGGGTGGGTGAAGGGATGGGGGAAATAGGTGATGGGGATTAAAGAGTATCCTTATCATGATGAAAAATAAATTAATTAAATTTAAAAAACAGACAAATGGGGCGCCTGGGTGGCGCAGTCGGTTAAGCGTCCGACTTCAGCCAGGTCACGATCTCGCGGTCCGTGAGTTCGAGCCCCGCGTCGGGCTCTGGGCTGATGGCTCAGAGCCTGGAGCCTGTTTCTGATTCTGTGTCTCCCTCTCTCTCTGCCCCTCCCCCGTTCATGCTCTGTCTCTCTCTGTCCCAAAAATAAATAAATGTTGAAAAAAAAAAAATTTAAAATAAAAAAAAAAAAAACAAAAAAAAACAGACAAATGAACAAAATACGTTTTAATGGCACAGATAGGAATTAAGGAGTTGAGATAGAGGACTTTTGTCTTGTAGGCCATATAATCTCGGTATTACAACTCAGTTCCACAGGTGTAGTGCAAAAGCAGCCATTCATAATACACAGTCAAGTGTGCATGCTGTGTTCCAAGACACTGAGATTTGGATTTTGTGTCATTTTCATGTGTCAGAAAATATTCTTCTATTTTCTCTCCAACCTCGTAAAACTGCAAAAACTAACGTTAGTTAAAGGGCCATAGCAAACAAGCAAGGTGGTGAGCTGATTCAGCCCACACACCATAGTGCACTGATCCCTGCTTGGAATCACTTAATTCTAAGCCACTTTACCTCAGCAAGAAGGATAAAACTGATTTATGTGTTAGAAGTGTTGCATTTGCAAATGTACAAGAGGTGAAACCAAAGAAGACGAGTAGCAGGCTTCTGCAGTAATGAGGCAAGATGATGGTTGTCTGGACTAAGGGGGAACAGTAAAGATAAAGATCCACGAGGTCTATTTTGAGATACACTCAACAGGACATTTTAATGGACTGTGTAAGATGAGGGAGCTGCTTCATTGTGAGCCTTCCTCCACAATCTCCCATAAAAAAATTTTTTTTTCAAATGCAAGGAAAGCATTGACCTACTATTCATCAAAATTTCAAGTAACTTGTAAGTAGAAAAACAACCCAGGTTCTAATATAGCTGCAAGTCGGTGGATGCAGAAAGCAGGGGAAGGGCTTACAATTCCATAAACAGTGTGGAGAGGCCTGGAGCATTCAGATAAAATACAGGTAAAATACCTGTGAAACTGTGAATTTCAATAACTGTGAAAAAGAGAAAGTTGGCACTAACTGCTGAAATACAGAACAGGAGTGGTTCACTGCACCCATTACAGCAGAGGCCCAGAACTGACAGGCTCTGAAAAGTCTTCATTCTGGGGAGAATCAACTGTATTGAGAAGGAGTGGTAACCCTGGAACAAACCGCAGTGAAGGAACAAAGAGGAATATATTCAAGGATCCCACAGAAACAAAAGGCAAACCCTTCCCCCCTCACCATCAACATCATCCATAAAAGGAACTATGCAGACAGCAGAACTGCTGTATGATGGTGCTCAGAAACTAGAAGCCCTACCTATAAAATTACTGGGAATAGAACAAAGCAGAGCACATCTGGAATAAAACTGTTTGGAAAAGAAAAAGCAAATCAAACCATTTCAGTGAATGAAAATTCACCTGCTATCAAAATAAAAACAAAGCTGAGGAAAGTGACACAACTCTCACATCTGAATCAAATACTGTCAAACAAGTATTTGAGAAAATGCATTCACCTACCCATCCATCCACACGTGTGCGGTATTTCTTGAATCATAAATATAAAAATTAAGACAATAACAAAACGGGAAGACACTAAACAAATGAGGATTAAACTTAGGAAAGAAAAAGAAGACAAAATCATGTCAGAAATGAAGACTTAATTATAACATGCCAAAGAAGAAAAAGATCCAAATGAAAATTTAATAAAGAATACTGAATAAAAACAAAAGTGGGGGGAAGGATAAACATAACATCCAGGAAGAAGTAAAAAGGCTCAGAGTCAAATGGTTGAAATTAAAGGCAGGTGGAAAAGGCCCAACATACATAGAATCGAAACCCTTGAAGAGAAAGGCAACACAATAAAACAGTAGTAATTAAAACTATAAAACAGTAAGTTTTTCCAGAAATAAGACCTGAATCTCTTGAAAGGGCCAACCTAGAATTAGAATCAACAACTGGATCAATTCAAAACCCACTAAAGAAAGCAACTAGATTTTAAAGAAAAAAACAAAACAAAACAAAACAAAACAAAAAAACCCTGGGTTCCCTTGAAGAAAGATCAAATAATTTATAAGGGGACAAGAATTAGACTAGCTTCAGATGCTTAAACAAAAACAAAAACAAAACTAGGTTCCACTTGTTTTTAGTCCTAAAAACCAAATCTCCTGCATATGCACTATTAAGTCATATGTACATTGTGAAAATTTTAAAAAGGCTTTAGAAACAAACAAAAAGGCGTATTTCCAAAGGAAGCAAACAATCTGCAGCTTTCCCACATTTTCTGGGTCTCTACCCTGAGGTAAGGCAGTGGCAGTCTCTGCAGGTGTGGGGGTGATGGGCAGGATAACTTGCTGTCTTTCTGGCCAAAGGAACCAGGGGAAGAAGTCCTGGCAAGGATGGCCACCAGAGAATGAGGCAAGGATCCAGGAAACAAGCCAGGGAAGAGGAACCTCACGTTCGGAGCAGAAAAGGCCATTTCCTTGACTGATCCCTTGATCTACATGTGCGTAAGGCAAACTGACATCAGCCTGTGGCCAAGGCTTGATGAACTGAGTGAATCTAAGCAAATGTCCAACACACATCTTAGAATGACATTCTGAATTTTAGAGCTAAACAAGTTAACTGTGTGCTAAAACAAAATCAACAATCTTCAGAGCAGTATAAAAGAATGCAGAGCCTACATAACATTAACAGTGTCCAAAATAAAACCCTAAGTTAAAAGGTCACATTAAGAGCCAGGAAAATGTGACACGTTCCCAGGAAAAAAAAAAAAACAGTCAATAGATGCCAACCCTGAAATGTTGAAATTATCAGACAAGGTGATTAAAGGATCTACCGTCACCATACTTTGCAAGGGAATAGAAAACACATATGTAAGGAAAGACAAGAAAAGCAAAGATAGAAATCTCAGCTGAAAAACAGACATACATAAGAACCAGGTGGAAATGGCAGAACTGAAAAATACATGAAGTAAATGTACTAAATAAATAGGCTTAATGACAAAATGGAGTTGATGGAGAAAAGAGTCAATGAACATGAAGGCAGGTCAATGTGAAGAAAAAAATGACTGAAAAATAACAAAACACCAGGGCATCAGGGTCAAGTGGGGAAATTGCGAAGACCATATTACACAGCAGGGATTTGCAAACTAAGGCCCCCAAGTCAACGTGGATCATCACCTGGTTTTAGAATAAACACAGCCACCCCTCGTTTGCTCATTCTCTATGGCTCCTTTCACTACAAGAATTCAGTAGCTGAATAAAGACCGCATGGCCCACAAAGCCTACAATAAAGGCACACCTCATGTTACTTACTTTGCTTTAATATGCTCTGCAAATACTGCATCCTTTCCAAACTGGAAGGTGTGTGGCATCCCCACAGAGAGCACGTCTATCAGCGCTATTTTTCCAACAGTATTTGTTCACTTCATGTCTCATTTTGGTAATACTCCCAGTATTTCAAAATCTTTCAATACAGTATTTTTACAGTGATCTGTGATCAGTGATCTTTGATATCACTACTGTAATTGTTTTGGAGTGCCACAAACCACACCCATCACGTAAGACAGTGAACTTGATAAATGTATGTGTTCTGATTGTTCCACCAACCAAGCAGTGTGGCCATCTCCCTCTCCTCGGGCATCCCTGTTCCCTGAGACACAACAGTATTGAAATTGAGCCAATTACAATATAAACCCCACAATGACCCCTAAATGGTCAAGTGAAGGGAAGAGTCACACATCTCTCACTTTAAATAAAAAGCTAGAAATGATTAAGCTTAGTGAGGAAGGTATGTCAAAAGCCAGAACACACCAAAAACTACACCAAGCAGTTAGCCAAGTTGTGAATGCAAAGGAAAATTCTTGAAGGAAATTAAAAGGGCCAGGACAGTGAACATACAAATGATAAGAAAAGCCAACAGCCTTACTGCTGACATGGAAAAAGTCTGAGCGGTCTGGATAAAAGATCAAACCAGCCACAACATTCCCTTAAGCCAAAGCCTAATCCAGAACAAAGCCCTAACTCTCTGTAACGCTATGAAGGTTGAGAGAGGGGAGGCAGCTGCAGAAGAAAAGCTTAAGGCCAGCAGAGGCTTGTCGGTGAGGATTAAGGAAAGAAGCCGTCTCTGTAGCATAAAAGCTCAAGGCGAAGCAGCAAGTGCTGAGGCAGAAGCTGTGGCAGGTTCTCCAGAAGATCTAGCGGAGATAATTCGTGACGGTGGCTACACCAAACAACAAATTTTCAGTGTCGGTGAAACAGCCTTCTGTTAGAACAAGATGCTACAGAGCTTTCCCCGCCAGAGAGAAGTCGACGCCTGGCTTCAGGGCTTCAAAGGAAGACTCACGCTGTTGTCAGGGGCTAACGCAGCTGGTGCCTTAAGTGCAAGCCGATGCCCACGTACCATTCTGAAAATCCGCGGGCCCTTCAGAATTGGGCTGCATCTACTCTGCCTGTGCTCTGCCTGGTCACCCAAGAGCTCTGATGGAGGCGCACAACGAGACGAATGCGCTTTTCACGCCCGTTAACACAGCATCCATTCCGCAGCCCGTGGATCGAGGAATCATTTCAACTTTCACATCTTAGTACTGAAGAAATGCATTTCACGAGGCTATAGATGCCATAGATGGTGATTCCTCTCATGGATCTGGGCAAAGTAACCTGAAGACCTTCCAGATCGGACTCACCACCCTAGATGCCATTAAGAACATCCGTGACTCAGGGGAAGAGGTCAAAATATCAGCATAAATAGGAGTTTGGAACAAGTGGACTCCAACCCTCATGGATGAAGCTGAGGGAGTCAAGACTTCATGGGGAAGTAGAGGCAGATGTAGTGGAAGGAGCCAGAGAACGAGAGTCAGACGTAGAACCGAAGATGGGACTGAATCACTGTGCTCTCATGACCAAATGTGAACAAATGAGGAGTTGCTTCACGTGGATCAAGAAAGAAAGGGGTTTCCTGAGATGGAATCTAGTCCTGGTGAAAATGACGTGAAGATTGTTGAAATGACAACAAAGGATTTAGAACACGACATAAACTGAGTTGAGAAAGCAGCGGCAGGCTTTGTGAGGATGGGCTCCAAAGCTGAAAGAAGTTCTACTGTGGGCAAAAAGCTATCAAACTGCCCCATGCGCTACGGAGAAACTGTCTGTGAAAGGAAGGACCGATCAACATGGCAAACTTCAACGTTGTCTTGTCTTATTTTAAGAAACTGCCACCCTGATCAGCCAGCAAGCCAAGCCATCAACACTGAGGCAAGCAAGACCCTGGACCAGCAAAAAGATTTTGACTGGAGGAAACCTCAGATGAAGATTAACATTTTCTTAGCAATAAACTATTTTTTAAAATTAACGAATGTACTTTTTTTAAACATAACATTATTGCACAGTTAAAAGACTACAGTACAGTGTAAACCTAAGTTTCATATGCACTGGGAAACCAAACACTTCATTTGACTCACTTTATTCGATATTTGCTTTATTGCAGAGGTCTTGAGCCAAAACCAAAATATATCCAACGTATGCCTTTATTTACTACCTGTCATTTTAAAGAAAAACTTTACCAGTCCCTGATATACAGTTAGAGTAACCAAGCAAAGAGGAGGAAATGGGACAGAAAAGATATGTGAAGAAATAATGGCCAAAAACTAATCCTGTTTTTAGAAACCAATACATAACCTTACATATTCAAAAAGCTCAATGAAATATACACAGAATCTACTAAAATCTAAGAATCTACTCACCATACCTAAACACTTACATTCACCTTCTGAAAACCAAAGACCATGAGAAAAAGTGGAAAGACATCAGAGAAAAAAAGACACACTACTTACAATGGAGAAATGATTTGAATGACTACAGGGTTCTCCAAGAACACCAGAGGACAGAAGACTACAGGAAAAACCTTTAAGCAATTCGGGGTGGGGGAGAAACTGTCAAATTGGAACTGCATATCCATGGAAAATATGATTCACAAGTAATGATGGAATTAAGGACATTTTCAGAGAAAGAAAACTAAGAAAATTTGAAGAGACATGCTAACCTGAAAGAACTTAAAGGGGAAAGTATCAATTTAACAGTAACGTTTGGAGATTTCAATATCCCATTCAATAATGGACAGATCTACGGGCACCTGGGTGGCTCAGTTGGTTAAGTGTCTGAGTCTTGATTTCAGCTCAGGTTATAATCTCACGGTCATGGGGTTGAGCCCTCTGTCAGGCTCTGCACCTGCCTTTACTCAACCTATTTGCCACAGCTGATCATTATCCCCTCCTTGACAGCTTTCTAGAATCCCATCCTCACTCGTTTTCCTTCTCAACACCCCAACACTAGAGTGATCAACCTTGGAACCTCTTCTCTTCCCTATCTACACTTCCTGAGAGATCACAGTCAGATTTATGGCTTTAAATAACATCTGTATACAGAAGACTCCCACATTTTAATCTCCAACCTCCCCCAGGAGCTCCACACTCATATATCCAACTGCCTACCTGACACCTCCACAGGGGTGTCTAATAAACACCCCAAATTCAGCATATCCAAATAGAACTCATGACCTGCCCCTCAAAACCTGGTGCTTCTGAGGCCTTCCCAGTCTCAGTAAACAGCAAACCGTATTTCTGGTTCCTTGGGCCAAACACCTCACAGTCACCCTTGATTCTTCCCCTGCTCTACAAACGCATCCAAATCCTCAGATCTAGTGTGGCACTACCTTCAAAAATATATCCTGAATCTGATCATTCTTCGTGACCATGTCACTGCCACCATGGTCCTGGTGACATCTCTAGGCTGGATGCTCAGGAGCCTCCAACCACTCTCCTGCTGCTGTCCCACACACTTCTCTCCTCACACCCCACAAGGCCCCATGTCATCTGATGCCCCACTGCCCTCTGGCCTCAGTCTCCACTTCTCACCTTAACTGCACCTGTCACGGGCTCAACTACGTTCCCCACAAAATTCATATGAAGTCTTAACCCCAAGTACATCAAAATGTGACTGTACAGTTGCCTCTTGAACTACATGGGGGTTAGGGGCACCAACCCCTCACTGTGCAATCAAAAATCCATGTGTAACTTTTGACTCCCCCAAAACTTAACTACTAATAACCTACTGTTGAACAGAAGCCTTACTGATAACAAGCAATTAACACTTATTTTGTAGTGTTATATGTATTATATACTGTATTCTTAAAATAATACCTAATTTCTTAATTTGCATCAGTATTTTGAGGCTGCAGTTTATCTGTGAGTTTTTTCAAATTGTTGCAAATCTCCGAAAAATGATGATTTTATTGAAAAAACAATTCATGTAGAGGTGGACCTGCACAGTTCAAATACTTTTTTCCCCAAGTGTCAAGTATAGTTGGAGATACTGCCTTTAAAGAGACAATTAAGGTTAAATGAGATCACTAGGGTGGGCCCTAATCCAATACAACTGGTGTCCTTAGAAGAAGAGGAGATTAGGATGGATGGACGCACGCAGGCACACACACACCAGGAGAAGACACAGACAGAGAGAAGACAGCCATCAGCAAACCAAGGAGGGCGGCCTCAGGAGGAAGCAATCCCGCCAACACTTTGACCTCGGCTTCTAACCCCCAGGACAGTGAGAAAAGAACATCTGTTGTGTAGGCCTCGCGTGCGGTACTTCAGTCTGGCAGCCCTGGCCGCACCACATTCACGCCCTTGTCTCTTCGGTACACCAGGTTTGCGTGTCCCAGGGCCTGCGCAGTCACCTTCCCCGTAGGCAGGGCTGTGGATTCTACTACATCCATTTTCAGCTGCTGAAATGGAGGCTTGAGGGTATTAAATGACTTGCCCAAGTAAGGCAAGAGAAAAGACCAAATCAAATTTTATCTGGTTCTGTGATGTATGTGAACTATCTCCACACGTGACCAATACTCAATACAGAGAAAAAATACAGAGAAAAAATAAACTCACTTTTCGACCCAGAGCACCGAGACAAGCTTCACCCCTCTCTTCTGCGCTTTGTCCCAAGTGCTCTGGTATCCATCTTTGAACACCACATGAGTTACTTGTTTGTTAAAAGTTTTTGAAACCTGTAGACAAAAGGCAGAAAACAAAATGTAAATTACCACTTATGAACAATTGGATAAGTAAAGTTGATCAAAAAGGACACTTTATTCAATATTTGTCAAAAGGAAAACATCTAAACTGCCCACCCCAGCAATTCCATTTCTCAGAATCTGTCACACAAAACTACTCTAACAAATGCACCAAGCCACTTAAAAAACCTATCTTCTCCAGTTAGGATGGTGTGTTATGCATGTGTTTATCTCTACTCCCTCTCAAAAAACCTCTGACGTGAAGAGTTAGAGTTGGCAACGCATTTTCAGTAGAGAGCATGGGAGCCAAGTCAGATAATTAAGGACATTTAAGATAAGCTTTCTACACCAAAGACATAAACAAAATGAAATTCACAGGAAACAGACAATAAAGAGAATACTTATGAAATTAAAACACTTATTTAACATATTTGGAAGAAAATAACATTCATTTAAATCTTCAGAAGATATTGTGCTCATGAAAAATTATCTCTAAGATGGGGAAAATATTTTTTTAAAAGGATCAGAAAACTAAAGAGCTCTTGGAAATTAACACTATCATGCCATAAAAAAAAAAAAAAAAAAATGCCCATAGAAATGCTGGACAATAATATACTTGAGAAACTCTCCCCTGAAGAACAACAAAAAGACAAGGAGATGGATGCAATAGAAAATAAGTAATAACATCAGCTCAGACCAGGAGAATCAGGAGCTAAGTAAGAATAGTTGAAGAAATACAAGAATAGAGAAAATGGAAAAGAAATCAGTAAAGAAATAATCCAAGAAAAACTTCTCAAATGAAAGGGCATGGATTCTAGATCAAAAGAATCCCTAAGAGCCCAGCATGAGAATGAAAGCAGTGCCACACTGAGCATATTATCGTGACATTTTAGTAGAGCCGGAGTAAAGAAAGATTTAATATTCTTTAAAGGTGAAGGTGGGGATAAATCACACTCAACAGTGAGACACGACAATGGCATCAAGCTTCCCAAAAGCAATCTGGAAGTCAGAAACAATGGAAAAGTGCCTTCAAGGAAAAATAATATACACCTAGCATTTCACAATCAGCTAAAATATCAATCAAAGGTAAAGAAAGGTATAATAAAGGCAAGTTCAAACTCATAGGGTCAAAGAATTTTCCTCTTCTATGTAATCTTTCCAGAAATAGAAGTCATCCAATACATAATTCTTTCAACAACAGTTAATTTTATCAAGATAATATATGCACATTGTTGGGAAATATAAAGGTAAATATCAAAAGAAACATAAAACTGATCTGAAAAAGGCTGCCTTAATAAAACAGAATGAGAAGTGTAGACCAAAGGATTGTTGGTTTCTCTTTGTTTTTACTATGAACTTCACGGCACTGCACAATTGCCCTTTTAAGCAACATGTATGTATTGTCTTGATAAAATACACAAACATATCTCTTTGTCTATCTACCTACCAGAAGGCCATGGAGAGCTGTTGAGGCAGTGAGGGATTATTACTGAGCCAAGATTCTAGGTACAGATGGACACAATCAGAAGAGTTTAGCATTCTGGGTTATTCTTTTCCTAGGGCTTTGTCAAATTTAGCAAACACTGCATAGCACTTCTAAATGCCTCTGAGGACAAGGGGGACAAAAATTGGACTGCCGGCCTCAGAATGGGAAAAGGGAATCTGGCAAAGCCCTCACATCTTGGATGGAGACCCCAAAGGGCTGATACAGAAGCAACGGTGAACCACACCTACAGGGACCCACACTACAGTCCAGTTTTAAATAATCTCCAATCCTGCAAATGGATTAAGATAATCCTGGATTATGAGCACTAAAAACATCATGACTGAAGCAAACATGAATCTATTTTGAAAAAAGAAAATACAATTCTAGGTCTCAAACTAATGCTGAACAATTTTAAATATATACAATACTCAACTAAAAAACAAAAGCAAAACAAAAAAATGCCCAACAACAAACAAAATATCAAGCTTATCTAGAGATGAAGTGAGAACACAAACCACTAGATAAAACAGAAAAGCAGATCTAGATGCTGCAACTTACCCAACAAAGCCTTGTGGAACACAGGGAAAGCCCAGCTTCAGGAGAAATGGAGAAGTACAATACTGTGGAGAGTTTAGCTAAGCTACTCCAGGGTACTGCTGCCGTGGCATCCATTTTGTTTGGCCAAGCAGCCTGCAGGGGTCTTAAACCAGCACTAACCCCTCATGCAAGCACACACCCTAGATAGCAGCCCCCACAGTCACAAGCAAATGTCAGTGAAACTTGTGACCAACCATCTCCTTCACCTCCAAGGTCCTTCCCCTTGTGTACCCCTTAAATAAGATCCCATGGAACTACCAAAACCTTACTCTTTGATGTGAATTGACTAATCCATCCCCAGCCTAGGAAGCCCAAAGCATCCATCCTTGAGCCCTGCCTTCTCTCTGGCTGCACCCTGCCCTGACCTCCCCAAGTGGCCCCTCCAGGTATGTCATGTACCTCCTCCAGGACCTGTTAATAATAAACTGTTTCAGTTTCTCTATGGCTTGTTGTTGAACTGTGTTCACCATTCAGAACCTTGAGTTCCACTTAACAAATGTTAATTTAACAATGTCATAAAAAAATGCATATATAAAAAGAAGGTTGAATATCAATGCACCCATCTGAAAAAGCTGGAAAAAGAGCAACTAATTAAAACCAAAGACTGAGTTAGGTGATTATAAAAATAAGGCCAGAATTAATACAAATGAAAAGGAGGATCAAGAACACCAAAAGTTGGTTCTTTGGAGAAACTAATAAAGTCAGTAAAACCCAGATAAACGTTATAAGGAAAATAAGAGAGAAGGCACAAATAACCACTATCAGTCTGAAGAAGGTATCATCACTATAGATCATGAAGACATTAAAAGATTCAAACAGAATATTATGAATAGCTTTGATCCAATAAATTTGAAAAATTTAGATAAAATGGATACATTTCTAAGAAAAAAACAGCTTTCTAAAATCACTTATAAGAATAGAAAAAATGCATAATCCTGTTTTCAAACAAATTAAAAACTGTAACAGAAAGTTTTTTAAAAATCTACAAAGAAAACGCCAGGACTAGTTGCCTTCATCAGCAAATTATATCAAAAATTTTTAAAATAAATAATACCAAACCATACTAACTTAGAATAAAAAAGAGTCACAATTCTGCAACTTGTTTTATAAAACCAGCACACTAATACTAAACCACAGGAACAGAAAATGACTAGCCAGTATCACTCCCTGAATATTTGCAAAAAAGAAAAAGAAAGCAAACTGTACCAACAATTATACAGAAAGGATAATACAACCCCACCCCTTGAGTTTATTCCATGACTACAAAGTTGGTTAACATTGAAATAAATGGTTATTCGCTACGTTAACAAAGTAAAAATCTTAAGATCATCTCACTACGTGCAGAAAACACATTTGATGAAATCAAAAAGTGGATTCATGAAGAAAACTCTTAGCAAGTTAGGACCTGATGTTAAAAAAAACTGCATTAGGCATACAATAGGTCTTATATATGTAATCTAAAAAACAAAACAGACTCATAAATACAGAGAACTGGTGGGTACCAGAGGATAGAGGGGTGAGGAAATGGGCAAAATATGTGAAGGTATAAACTTCCAGTTACAAAATAAGTCATGGAGATGAAAAGTACACCATAGGGAATACAGTCAATAGTACTGCAATAACTTTGGTGCCAGATGGTAGCTGGATTTACCCTGGTGATCATTTCATAATACATATGTGTGGAATTCTATGTTATAAACCTGAAGCTAATATAATATTGTATGTCAACTACACTCCAATTAAAAAAAAATTGCATTAGGTGGGGCTACAGGAGAAAATGGTGGCCTCCACAGGAGTTAAAGTTCCTCCTCGTAATTTTCGCTTGTTGGAAGAACTTGAAGAAGGACAAAAAGGAGTAGGCGATGGTATGGTTAGCTGGGGCCTTGAAGATGATGAAGATATGACACCTCTAAGGTGGGAAGGCATGATTATTGGACCACCATGGACAAAAACAATATATAGCTTGAAAGTAGAATGTGGACCTAAATACTAAGAAGCTCTTCCATCAGTTAGATTTGTAACCAAAATTAATATGAATGGAATTAATAATTCCAGTAGAATGGTGGGTGCATGGAGTATACCAGTGTCAGCAAAATGGCAAAATTCATATACCATTAAAGTTGTACTTCAAGAGCTAAGACGTCTCATGATGTCCAAAGAAAATGTGAAGCTTCCACAGCCACCAGAAGGACATACAACAATTAATTTTAGTGGATCTCAAACTTGTCTTAAATCAACAACCTTCTACTCATGTTAAATGACAATGCAAAATACCCACACATTAAGTAAAAGAATTCCAGCTGGTAAATATGACCTGGAAATTTGTGAGAATATATTTAATATATGTACACCATTATATTTTCAGCTTACAGGAGGAAAAACGCAGCACCATTTTTTTTCTCTTGTTAAGGCACTGTCATTTAACCATAAACCTGGAGTACTCAGAATTCAGGTTTACAAGACGAAAGCATGGAGAATCAGATGCTGTGGAAGCATGTGTTTCTGAAAAGTAAAAAAATCTCAAAAAGGAAAAACAGAAATGGCATGCTTTATCCATCTTAGTGAAAGAGACTCAAGTTGAAATTGTCTAAAGTAGCAGGTACAATGAATCTCATCACAAATTGTGTTAATTTTTGAAGCGGTGTCGGTGCTGACCACTAGTAGTATCAAAAATATGTTCAGGATTGTTTTGATACCTGTATTTATAATAAAAAAAATGTTGTGGGGGAAGCCGATGGGTATCTGTTAAAAGCCATTCCTGTGTGTTACATGTAACAGACATGGTAAATATTTGTTTACAATCTTTGACAAAACATGCATTTAAGACAAATCAACAAAAAAGGAAACAGGTATATGGATATGTGATTTCGAGATTAAAGTTAGTCTTAAAATGTAAAAAGAAAAAAAAACTGCATTAGGTGAAAATTTCAAAAGTTTTCCCTTGAGTAGAGGAACCAGACAGATGCCTGATATATGCACTCTATTCAACATTGGTCCTCACCAGTGCAGTACATCAAGAAAAAGAAATAAAAGGTATGAGGATTAGAAAAATGGAAATAAAATTAGAAAAAAAATAGAAATAAAAATAGAAATAAAATTCAAAAAATTGAATATTACGTGTACATAATATTCAATTGTGTACTTTTTTTAAATCCTAAAAAAGCCCTATCTCATAAATGAACTTGCTAAGTCTTCTGGACACAAGGCAGATATGCAAAAATTAACTATTTCTATATACAAGTAACAGAAAAAGGAATTTAGAAGATGCCATTTATTTATTAAAAAAAATTTTTTTTTAGCGTTTATTTATTTTTGAGACAGAGAGAGACAGAGCATGAACAGGGGAAGGTCAGAGAGAAAGGGAGACACAGAATCTGAAACAGGCTCCAGGCTCTGAGCTGTCAGCACAGAGCCCGACACGGGGCTCGAACTCACGGACTGTGAGAACGTAACCTGAGCCGAAGTAAAACACTTAACCGACTGCGCCACCCAGGTGCCCCAGAAGATGCCATTTATAATAGCATCAAAACTGCCCAGAGAAAACTATAAAACATTACTTAAAGAAATTAAAGAAACCAAAATCAACAAAGGCATACAGGTTCGTGGGCTGGAAAATTCAATTTCATAAAAATGTCAGTTCTCTCCATACTGGTCTATTTTTATCAATCCTAATCCCATTCAAAATTTTTTAAAAGCTTTATGCTGTACACTGATAAACTGATTCTTATATATTTGGAAAAGCAAAAGTCAAAGAACAGCCAGGACACCTTGGAAGGAAAAAAAAGAAAGACTTCTGAAGTTTCATTATAAAGAACACTTAAGACTGGTTTGTCATGAGAACAGATACACAGATATAGAAACATATGGTGAACTGACTGATGACAAAGGTATTACTTCGGAGACCAGTTAGAGGAGATTTGTCAATGAATGGTGCTAAGATAAAAGAATATTCACATGGAAAAAAATGAAACAACTATTTCATACCATGGATAAAAACCAATTCCAGATGCACCGTAAATCTAGATGTAAAAGGCAAAATAAGGCTTTCAGAAAATAACACAGGAGAAATCTTCATAACCTTGGTATAGGCACAGACAGTTGTGTTTTTTTAAACAAGATCCACACAACAAAGCTCACCACAAAGAAATAATCTGGGTTACAATTATCGACAAAAGATACCATAGTGAAGATGAAAAGACAAACCACAGAGTTAACTGACAATCTTGCAATTCATATGGCCAGAAAAGATTCTGGTCAACTGAAAAATAGAGAGAATGCTTACAAATCAAGAAGGAAAAACCCAATGGAAATTAAGAGCTGGAGCCCTGAACAGACTCAAAATAAATATACGAAAACATGCAGAAAGATAGAATTTCAAGCCATGATGATATACCACCAGACACGCACCAGATGCGGACAGGAAAGACAAAACCAAGTACAGTTGGCAGTGGGGCTCTCGAACGCTGCTAGAAGTAACAGGTGTCAAGTCGGAACCATCGCTGTCTCCCTCAGATGTGGACATGGCCTATCACACAGGAAAACTGCTTGTTTTCAGAGGATACATACTGAACCTGTTTGGGGGCAAATTTTATCTGGGACTTACTTTCAAACAGTTTAGGAAAAAACACTTTCACACGTAAATATACTGCATGGAAGAAACGATGATGCAACAAGTATGTTAACAATTATTGAGTCAGGGTGCCTGGGTGGCTCAGTCGGTTGAGCGTCTGACTTCAGCTCAGGTCACGATCTCGCGGTCCGTGAGATCGAGCCCCACGTTGGGCTCTGGGCTGATGGCTCAGAGCCTGGAGCCTGCTTCCGATTCTGTGTCTCCCTCTCTTTCTGTCCCTCCCCCATTCATGCTCTGTCTCTCTCTGTCTCAAAAATAAGTAAACGTTAAAAAAAATTTAAAAAAAAACCAATTATTGAGTCACTCTGTTCAACTTTTCTATCTGAAAATTTTCTCAATTAAAAGGTGAGAAACAGGGGCGACTGGCGGGGCTCAGCCAGTTAAGCATCCGACTCTTGGTCTCGGCTCAGGTTATGATCTCAAGGTCCGCGTCAGGCTCTGCACCAACAGCGTGGTGATTCTCTCCCTCTCTCTGCCCTTCCCCTGCTCGCTCTCACTCTCTCAAAAATAAACAACCTTAAAGAAAAAAAAAAAAAAGAAAAACAAAAAGATCCAAGGAGATCTAAGATCTTAATACTACTCTTTTTTTTTTAATTTTTTTTAAGTTTATCACTTTTGAGAGAGAGACAGAGTATGAGCAGGGGAGGGCCAGAGAGACAGGGGTAGACACAGAATCCAAAGCAGGCTCCAGGCTCCGAGCTGTCAGGACAGAGCCTCAGGCGGGGCTCGAACTCACAATCCACAAGATCAAGACCTGAGCTGAAGTCGGACGCTCAACCGTCTGAGCCACCCAGGCACCCCTTAATACTACGATTAAAGGCCATTTTGTCAGCTCCCACACTCCACGGCCTTTTTCTCAGCCAGTGTAATTTGTTTTAGCCCAAGTATGCAGCAGGTATCAAAACAAAGCCTTTGATCTCTCCATCAGGGAAGGGACTAAGACAACAAAATTTAGAAGCACCCTCTCTGCCCGTAGGTGAATGCCACCCTGGGTTTTACACCCTGGGTGCCTCTCTTGCCTCAGCCTAAACTCTGGCCCTGCCTTCAACGATCTTCTCACCAAGTTAATGGTTTTAAAGTTCCATCTTTGAAGTTCATCCCTCTTCTTTTTTTTTTTTAATTTTTTTTTTTCAATGTTTATTTATTTTTGGGACAGAGAGAGACAGAGCATGAACGGGGGAGGGTCAGAGAGAGAGGGAGACACAGAATCGGAAACAGGCTCCAGGCTCTGAGCCATCAACCCAGAGCCCGACGCGGGGCTCGAACTCACGGACCGCGAGATCGTGACCTGGCTGAAGTCGGACGCTTAACCGACTGCGCCACCCAGGCGCCCCTCCATCCCTCTTCTGACGTGCAGACTTGTTTTCCAGAATCTCCTGGCATTCTCCTTTCGTCCCTGGGTCCAGGGCTCCCATCACCTGTCCTCCACACACTAAATAGGTTTCACTCTCAGCACCTTTCATCCTAAACACCTGAGCCATGACACCTGGCCCACAGGGTCTTGCCCCTAAAATGTTACCTCTAGCCTTAACTATCTCAAATTCCCTACGTGTGGATCCAAATGTCCGTCAGATGTTTTCAATAGGCCCAAATTCGCAATCTTTCCCTTAAAAGATTTCTTCCTCCTCCTATATTTCTCACTTCGGCCAACAACATCCTGCATCCAATTAACCAATGGCAGAAGCCCCGTGTCTATCCTAGAGTCTCCTCTCATCACCCACAAAACCAACTGTTCTGTAATCTTACTGTTATAATGTGGTCCTATCATGCAATGTGGCCCACCCGCCACCTACGCACTGTCTTTGTCCTTCTTCCTTCATGTTCTAAGCAGTAACTCCCAACAAGAAAATCCAAGTATTTCTATCACGTAAAGAGGACTGCCACGAGCAGCCGGGGGGAAAATGAGTTTCTCACCTTTGCTCCCATGTCCACAAGTTGGTTTGTAAATGTCTTTGAATAATTTTCTGTTCCGTTTACTGACCAGACTTCAACATAGGCCACTACATCTGAAAACAAACAAGATATTAACATGCAACCGATTTAGGGCTCCTGGGTGGCTGGTGGGTTAAGGATCGGACTTCCGCTCGGGTCATGATCTCACAGTTCCTGGGCTTCGAGCTGAGAGCTCCCAGCCTGCTTGGGATTCTCTATCAAAAATTAACAAATACTAAAAAAAAATTTTTTTTAAACCCACGACATGTAATATATTTGAAATTCTAACATTCCTCTCCGAGGATTTCAACAGATTTTCATCTTGTTCTACTTACATCAAAAAGTAAATTTAAAGCTTCTTCTAACAAACACCTATGCCAAATAGCATCAGTGCTACTATGGTTCTTAAAACTTCAAGCAAAGAACAACTTTATTCATGCGCATGTAGAGCTTACCTTCTTAACCCTGGATGCTCTTCCCAAATTCCTAAACCCTGCTTAACTCCCCAAATTCCCAAACCGTGCTCAACTTTCCTAGTGAAGAGTACGTTCTCCACAAAGGACCATATAACCACCCAACTTTACATTGTGTACAGGGGGGCAGCCCCCACATCCACCGAGGGTGGTGACACACGGGACTCAAGGACAGCCCCCCCCACATCCACCGAGGGTGGGGACACACGGGACTCAAGGACAGCCCCCACACCCTACAGGGGCGGTGACAGCACCGCAGTGGGGGACAGTCGCCTCCATGCCCCACAGGATAACCCCCCACTTGCCAAAGAGGCATCCCACAGGGACAGTGACAGTACTGGAATCGGAGAGCCCCCCTTCCCCACAGGGACGGTGACAGTACTGGACTCAGGGATACCCTACAGGGACGATGGCAGTACTGCACTCGGAGACAGTCCCCGCCACACCGCACAGGGATGGTGACAGCCCCCCACTCCCCACAGGGACACCCCACAGGGACGGTGACGGTAGCGGACTCGGGGACAGCCCCCCACTCCCCACAGGGACACCCCATGGGGAGGGTGACAGCCCCCCACTCCCCACAGGGACACCCCACAGGGACAACCCACAGGGACTGTGACGGTAGTGGACTCAGGGACAGCCCCCCACTCCCCACAGGGACACCCCACGGGGAGGGTGACAGCCCCCCACTCCCCACAGGGACACCCCACAGGGACGATGACGGTAGTGCACTCGGGGACAGCCCCCCCACTCCCCACAGGGACACCCCACAGGGATGGTGACGGTACTGGACTCGGGGACAGCCCCCCACTCCCCACAGGGACACCCCACAGGGACGGTGACAGCCCCCCACTCCCCACAGGGACACCCCACAGGGACGGTGACGGTAGCGGACTCGGGAACAGCCCCCCCACTCCCCACAGGGACACCCCATGGGGAGGGTGACAGCCCCCCACTCCCCACAGGGACACCCCACAGGGGCAGCCCACAGGGACGGTGACGGTAGTGGACTCAGGGACAGCCCCCCACTCCCCACAGGGACACCCCACGGGGAGGGTGACAGCCCCCCACTCCCCACAGGGACACCCCACAGGGACAACCCACAGGGACTGTGACGGTAGTGGACTCAGGGACAGCCCCCCACTCCCCACAGGGACACCCCACGGGGAGGGTGACAGCCCCCCACTCCCCACAGGGACACCCCACAGGGACGATGACGGTAGTGCACTCGGGGACAGCCCCCCCACTCCCCACAGGGACACCCCACAGGGATGGTGACGGTACTGGACTCGGGGACAGCCCCCCACTCCCCACAGGGACACCCCACAGGGACGGTGACAGCCCCCCACTCCCCACAGGGACACCCCACAGGGACGGTGACGGTAGCGGACTCGGGAACAGCCCCCCCACTCCCCACAGGGACACCCCATGGGGAGGGTGACAGCCCCCCACTCCCCACAGGGACACCCCACAGGGACACCCCACAGGGACGGTGACGGTAGTGGACTCGGGGACAGCCCCCCACTCCCCACAGGGACACCCCACAGGGATGGTGACGGTACTGGACTCGGGGACAGCCCCCCACTCCCCACAGGGACAACCCACAGGGACGGTGACAGCCCCCCACTCCCCACAGGGACACCCCACAGGGACGGTGACGGTAGCGGACTCGGGGACAGCCCCCCCACTCCCCACAGGGACACCCCACAGGGACGGTGACAGCCCCCCACTCCCCACAGGGACACCCCACAGGGACGGTGACGGTAGCGGACTCGGGGACAGCCCCCCCACTCCCCACAGGGACACCCCACAGGGACGGTGACAGCCCCCCACTCTCCACAGGGACGGTGAGAACACCGCACACGGGGACAGCCTCCCTCCACAGGATGCCGGGCTGACTTCCGGAAAGGCCAAGCTCGCGTCCCCAAGAGCCCCGCGAGCTCCGTCCACACGCTCGCCGAGATCTGGGCGCCCGCCCTCAAGCCCGCCCGACGCCTCCGACTCAACTCCCAGAGTGCGGGAATTCCCCTCACCTTTCAAGACCCCGCCGCCTGGCGTCCCGGGAGCCTCCATGAGAGACCCGCAACGCGCGAACCCGCTGCACCGTCCCAGGCTGCGCTAGCCAAGAGCGGGTGGCACTGAGCATGCGCAGGACTGACGCGCGCCCCTCCCCTCCGGCTCTGAGGAAATCTGCTAATCCGCGTTTTCTAAACGGCCCGGGGAGGAGGGGCGTTGGTAAAGTCCCAGCTCGCGTTAAAGGAGACCGAGGGGCTTTTCCAGCGCCCAGACTCGGATTCGTCCAGCAGAGTAATAACGCTGGTCAGCGTCCCCCTCTGCGAGTCTTTCGGTCCTCTCGGAAATTACGAGGACGGGTGTCCCCAAAAAAACCCCGAATCAAACCCTTCTGTCTCCGTAAGGACACTTGGAAGCTTCCCGGAGCCACATCTGGCGCACCAGGGAGCGGCGGACGCTTAGGAGGCACAGTCCTAGGTCGCAGGCCGGATGGGACTTCCGAGAGATAACTGCTCAGAATCTCCTACAGCGAAGTCTCACCCTCACCCCGCGCGCACCGAGTCCTCCTGTGCCGCCCGGTAGTCGGCGCACCGAGTTCCGGTTCGGAGAGCCAGACCTCTACTCCTCCGCGTGCGCGGGAGCTCGTGGGGCCAGGGGCACCTCTAGAGACCCCGGGCCTCGGATCCCGCGGCGGGGGGGGGGGGGGGGAGTCCTGGACCTCAGATCCTGCGGGGGCTTGGAGGGCGAAGGGGAACCGAGTGTCAGACTCCAGTAGGGCGATACCTCAGATCTTGAGTGGGGTGGGGGGTGAAGGGGATCGGGGTCTCAGACCCCGCTAGGGGGATCCCGGACCTCAGATCCCGCAGGACTAGACCTCAGGCCCTGCGGGGGGGGGGGGGTTTCAGACCTCGCTGGGGGGTGGGGGAACCCCAGACTTAAGATGCCCACTTGGGAGAGGGGAGAGAGCCGAGTCTCAGGCTCCACTGGGTGACGCTGGGACTCAAATCCCGCGGGGAGGCGGGCGACAGGGATCCGGGTCTCAGACCCCTGCGGGGGGGGGGGGGGAACCCTAGACCTCAGATGCCTGCCGGAGGACCCTGCGGGGGCGGGGAGAGCCAAGTCTCAGACTCCGCTGGGGGGACCTCGGACCTCAGATCTTGGGGGAGGCGGGGGAGCCAGGTTTCAGACCCCGCGGGGGGCTATGGGGACCCAGGGTCCCAGATCCTTTGTGGGGCGAGGGGAGCCTGGTCTCACCCCTCTATGGGGACCCCGCACATCGACCCAGCGAGAGGATGTGGGACCCGGACCGCAGATCCCGGCTAGGGATGTACCCTAAACCTCTGACTACCAAGGCGGGGTGAGGGCGCGGGGAGCCTTGCCGGGCCGTCCCACTCGTGTTTTGCCGCCCGCAAATCCCGGAGCGGACTTCTCCGGGCGGGATCGGGCGAACCTGGGAGGGAGCGGGGAAGACCAGCGTTGGTGAACAGCCCTGCGGCAGCGCGGTTGAACCTCCCCGGGATTCAAACCTCCCGCCCTTTGGGCTCCGCCCACTCCCGCAGGGCCCACCCCGGGCACTGCGCGCACGCGTGCTGCTGGGAGCTGCTGGCTTTGGCTGGGCTGCGCGAGCTCCCACGTGTTCCTGGGGAGGACTTTTAGGGCCGGGAAGGGCTTGCTTGGTTTGTGTTTAATCTCCCTGAAACACTAAATCAGTTAAAGGGTCCATGCCGTCTGTATTAAAGGATGAACCACCGAATGTATAAAAACCTTCATTTCCAATGATTTCAGCCCCATCTTTGTGTTTTGTCCTGTAGAACATATCCCATTCCGGAGCTAAGTGGAAAGCAATTTTAAAGTTAAAGGGACTTCCTTGTAACCTAATGATTAGAGTACGGGCTCCATTTTGGAGTCAGACTGGACTTGGACTTTGGAAACTACTATCCATCACTTACTAGCTGTGAGGTACTGATGTGAGTCACTGAAACTTTTCAAGTTTCATTCTCCTGTTAAAACAAACGAACAAAAAAACCCACCTTAATAGTAGAAATAGTAGCTGACGTTTGTTGAACCCTTTATCATGGGCTCTAGAGGTATTATCAAAATTAATCTTACCTAGGAGGTGAAGGTTCTTATT